>NC_066881.1:12806544-13129669 GCF_022985175.1 Labeo rohita | reverse complement strand
CAGCTGGGTACAGGATCTGCCACACCCTGGGAATCACCATTTGCACCATAGTGCAAGTGTTGGAGACCCTCCTTGCTACAATTCCTGTCGGAGTTTGAGTACGTCCTGTCAGACTCGTCACAGTTTGTCTCTGCAGAGCGAACATTGTCTCCTTGTGATCCCTGCTGTTCCTCCTGATGGGTCTCAGGAGAAGGTTGCTGCTCTGATGGAGGTGGGTTTTGGGGGGGTGGTGGAGTTTCACCTGCTGCAGCGTTCGGATTAGCCGGGGAGGGTTTGATGGAGGCGTGGCACATGGGACACGTCTCTTGCACATAAAGCCATTTTCTCAAACAGCTGCCATGGAAGAAATGACCACAGTATGTGATCACCGCTGATGTCATATCCTGCAGGTTAGAAAAAAAATGGATGCAATACTTCATTAAAATACTCAGAAGATCTTGCTTACAATATATACATTGCCACTCAAAGTTTGGGATCAGTAAGATGTTTTGTTTTTTGTAAAAAGATTCTTATGCTCATCAAGGCTGCATTTATTTGATTAAAAATACAGAAAAACTACTGTAATATTGTGAAATTTTATTACAATGTAAAATAATGTTTTTCTACTTTAATATACATTAAAATCTGTTTTTTTTCCTGTGATCAAAGCTAAATTTTCAATGTGATTATTCCAGTCTTCAGTGTCAATGACACTGCAATTGTAATAACATTTCGCAATATTACTGTTTTTTTCTGTATTTTTGATCAAATACATGGAGCCTTTATGAGCATAAGAAACTTCCTTAAAAAACAAGTCTTAATGATCCCAAACTTTTGAACAGTAGTGTACAATCCTATACTACTATCATTTATACTTGTCAGATGTTTAAAATAATTCAGAAGTCTTTTGCTGTATTTACTTGATCTTGATCAAACATAGTTTAAAACTTTAGTATTATGAAACTGTTTTCTACCTCAATCTATTTTAAAGGGGTCATATGATGTGATTTCATGTTTTCTTTTGTCTTTGGAGTGTTACAAGCTGTTTGTGCATATATAAGATCTTTATTAAGTTGCAAAGATTGAAGAAAACTTTATAAAAGTTAAGACTCAGCCACGCTTTCCTAATATGGCTCATTCAAACACACCTCCACAAATTTATGTTACTGTGTGGGAAGATTTGCATAACACGCCCAAATGTATACACAAAGAAAGAAGGCAACTTTTATTCTCGTTGTAGTATTATTGCAGTAGCCATGTTGTGGAGCCACCATGCTGTGTATTTCGTTGCAAAAGCGAAAGTACTTTGTTTGGCCTTCAAATGAGGACACAACTAGAAATCAATGTAAAGTGGGGCAATTCCAACTTTGCAAGGACATTCTGACGCTTCTGACTCACAGCCTGTAAGTACGTTTTCATATTTTAAAGAATTTGCTACTGACTATTCAAATGCGAGTTTTGAGGAGTGTAGGGTAGTGCTTGTTGTTTGTGTTTCAATGATCACATGATGTTTTGTGATCAAGTAAAAAGACAGTATGAGTCATTATAATCAGTAATTATGTCCTCACTGGATGCAACAAATGCTTCATTTATAATGGGTTTTATTGTTTTTGTCTCGTGGCGCCGGGACAAGGCATCACAACATGGTAAGGGGCGTAACATCTCCATCACATGCTTGAGGTATTCGGCCAATCACA
Organism: Labeo rohita; assembly: GCF_022985175.1. NCBI lineage: Eukaryota > Metazoa > Chordata > Actinopteri > Cypriniformes > Cyprinidae > Labeo > Labeo rohita. Next base: position 13,127,993 of record NC_066881.1, on the reverse strand, counting down.
ATGCACTGGACAGCTGGCTAATCAGAGCACACCATGCTTTTTTTAAAATGATGAGCTTTGTAAAAAAATAGACATGTTTCAGAAAGGCAGGGCAGAGAGGAGCAACAATAATGTGGAAAATAATATCTTTTTTGATCCTCAAACCGGGTAAACACATTGCATTACATCAAATACACAAAACATCATATGACCCCTTTAAAATGTAATTTATTCCTGTGTTGGCAAAAGCTGAATTTTATGCATCATTACTCCAGTATTCAGTGTCACATGATCTTTCAAAAATCTTGTTCTGACCTGGAAACAGATAGCACAGACATCATTGTGGTCCTCCAGCTGCTCTGCGCTGGCCCGTGGAAGTACGTTGATTTTGCGAGCGGCTTCTTGTCTTAGCAAGAAGCTTTTCCAGCCAGCCTGGGCACGTAGCCACACATTGCAGTAGGAGTGGATGATGATGACCGACGCTCCCATCCAGCTCCACTCTCCCCACAGTGACTCCCACGCACCGTACGCCACCACACACACAGCCACAGCAAACTCCAGCACCCGACACACTCCATTTACGTAATAAACAATCTCATCCAATCCGGGCAGGGCAGCACCGCGCCAGACCTCCACCATGAACAGGCTGTAGATCAGCAGAGTGCCCATCACCTATAAAAGGGAGCACAGCATGCTGTGATCTCACAGAAAATAAAATGAAACAACTGAGTTGATAAAACAAAGCATACTTGCAGTGATGTGAGCATACAGCTAGAGACCAAGATCAGCAGCCAGAAATCCATGTTGAAAAACTGAGAGATCTTATAGGCCATGAATCCCGGAAACAGCAGCAAAAAGCCACACATAGATAAACCACGCAAGTGCTTCCACACACTCCTGTGGAGAGAGAAAGAAAAATTGTATTTGATTAAGCATAAAAAACCCCTGAAATCACAAAAAACACAATGCTAAACTCTCAGATTAAAAATTTAAACACACACACAAAAAAAAAACCCTCTGGTAAACCCATAAAAGGTGTATGTAAACTTTTGACTTCAACTGTATATATACTGTCACACCTCCAATCATTAATACTGTCATTTGTTTAGGTTGTAAATGGAATCACATACCTGTTTCTACTAGCTCCGAGCCCCAACACTACAGGCTCTGTGATCTCACTCATGCTTTGTAGAGTAGATGTGAGAACAATGAAGAGGATGATAAAGAGCAGAAAGCAGCGCTGTAGAGCTGCCATGTCCAACAACCCAGTCTGCAGGGCCAGCAGCAGCAGAGTCACTCCTTCTGTAACACCCCTACAATATATATAAAACATCAATGTTTAAACTGAACAAACACATGCAAATTGTAAACATACACCATCTGCTCTTACCTGTGCATGACATTATGGTTCTGGAGAGCGTTGAATCCTCCAAGGTAGAACTTACAGAGACTCAAAAGTCCCAGAGCCATATAAGACACCACAAACGTTAAGCCAAGCAGGGAATATGGACTAGCACAGCATTCGGACACACTGAAAAACACATGCACATTTAATACAGTTCACACTGGTACAGCCATTCAATGAAATTTGAAAACCCTGTCATTTACCTGGTGAGGAGGTAGAGCAGCGGACCCTGTTGGACGGCAGTGAGAGTGCCATAATTGCTCACAAGCTGCACTCCGAACAACACAAACCAGAAAACACTAAACAACACAGGCACTGCAAAGCCATGCCAGAGAGACACTCCGACTGCCATCAGTCTGTACAACTCAGTCACCTACAGAAACAACAGATTGAGATTAAGAACAGGGGCTATGTGTGTGAGAGATACAAGTGTGTCAGTATAAATTTGTGTTTTACCTCTATCGCCATTATCTCTCTGTAAGCAGCTCTGGCCAGTCTGTAGGGCACAAAGAGGTTGGCAAGGAGGAAGATGGCAACCTCGGCCCCTGTGATCATCATGGACGCGGAGGAGAGCGTGAGGAGCCAGTCCAGAGGGATACACACCACACGTGCCAGAAGAGGGAGCAAGTGCGCTGAGAACAGCCACACGCGTTGAGTCCGCATGAGAAATGCACAGAGTGTACTGACTATTATCTGACCTGCAAGTGATCACACACACACACATACACTGTAAAAGAGAGTCATAATCAGAACAGATATGCACAAATAAGTCAAAGGTAATTGTGACATTGCACAAATCAACCAAAAAATTGCATGCTTTTACTTGCATCCTCTCTAAAGCAGAAGGTAGCACTCATTCCAATTTATACATAATATTTTATGATTAATTAAGTCCTTTATGTGGGAAACTAATTACAAAAGTACAGGAAAAACATGAAAATGCTGAAATATTTTTGCTGTTTAAAATAACTGTTCTATTTGGATATTTTTTAAAATGTAATATTTATTTCCTGTGATTTCAAAGCTGAATTTTTAGCATCATTACTCCAGTCACATGATCCTTCAGAAATCATTCTAATATTCTGATTTGCTGCTCAAAAAACATTTATTATTATTATTATTATTATTATGTTGACAGCTGACATTTTTTTAGGTTTCTTTGATAGTTCAGAAAAGCAGCATTTATCTTAAATAAAAATATTTTGTAACATTAATGCCTTTATCATCACATTTGATATTAAAGCATCCTTGCTAAATAAAAGTATTAATTTCTATAACTCCACAATATAATTCCCAATTCCACAAGCTTTTGAATGGTATAGTGTATAATGTTACAAAGGTTTTTTATTTCATATAAATGCTGATCTTTGGATCTTTTTATTCATCAAAGAATCCTGAAAAAAATTAATTAACCATTTTAAATATTGATAATGTTCATAATAATAATAATAATAAAAATTATTCTTGAGCAGCAAATCAGAATATTAGAATGATTTCTGAGAATCATGTGACTGGAGTAATGATGCTAAAAATTCAGCTTTGAAATAAATAAATTACATTTTAAAATATATTCAAATAGAAAGCAGTTATTTTAAATAAATAATTTAAAAAAAAACTCAGTAGTACTGCTTTTTCTGTATTCCCAAAAAGAATTTGGGCACATACACATTAAAAACTTTAAAATGTTAGAAGAGACTTATATTTTATATGTATTTTTTTTTTACTTGTTATTATTCATTTCTTTCTATCTGAGTTAGTAGGAAGGGTGGGATCATGGACGTTATTAATAATAAACAATATCTGTTTACCTTGTTGTCATTATACCAATCTGTATTGTTACACAAAATACCAATAAAGAGATTTGAAGTAAAAATGTAGAAATATTAAAATGTAGAAATCAGGGGCATTTATTACATATTATATACAGCACAAAAACACTTTCACAAAATAAAACATTTCACAAAATAAAGTCTGTTAGGTTTCAAGGTTTCATATGGAACAACAGAGATTCTGTTCAAAATTAAAATAAACAAACCAAAAACAAAACTGTTGAATAAAGTCATTAGTCATGAGGGTGAGTAATTAATGAATTTTAATTTTTCGGTGAACTATTCCTTTAAAAGTCTTTAAATGGTATGTAAATGGTATGTAAGGATTGTGATACTTACTGGTAAGGGCAGTCACGAAACGGTTCAATGCCGGAGAATCCAGAAAGAGTGCACCATCATACCCGTACTTAGCTTCATCTCTTACATAATCTCTGTCAACACAACAAAACCCTTTGAAAAACTTATCAACGAACTGATAACTTTATTCACATATGTGACCCTGGACCACAAAACCAGTCTTAAGTCGCTGGGGTATATTTGTAGCAATAGCCAAAATTACATTGTATGGGTCAAAATGATAGATTTTTCTTTTATTCCAAAAATCATTAGGAAATTAAGTAAAGATCATGTTCCATGAAGACATTTTGTAAATTTGCTACTGTAAATATATCAAAACTTAATTTTTGATTAGTAATATGCATTGCAAAGAATTTAACTTGGAAAACTTTAAAGGCGATTTTCTCAATATTTAGATTTTTTTGCACACTCAGATTCCATATACTGAAATAGCTGTATCTCTGCCAAATATTGTTCAATCCTAACAAACCATACATCGATGGAAAAATGGACACTTGTGACTGGTTTTGTGGTCCAGGGGCACATATTTCCAAAAATTTGCAATGACCCAAACAACATCATTATTTTCACCTGACAATCTGATGACCCATGTAAAGTAGCAAAGCGCAGAGAACATGCAGGTAGAGCTGGATAATATGCCCAAGTGGCAACAGCAGCACCACGGCGCTCACTACGTGACCTGCAGGACAAACCAACAACGTTACATACTGCATGTTTAGCTAAAACTACAATACTCGTGATGATCATAATATTTACCCAAGTAATATATATTCCAGATGACATATTTGTACTTGAAGAGCATGTCTTCTGTCCTCGCTTTGAGATGATCCGTAAAGCTGTCTATGTCACATTTATACAGCATGTCCAGCACCAAGATACTGGGCACCCTGAGGACAACATTAGCTACCTCCTCTAGTCGTGGCATCTTAACACAAACAAAATAACCACCTGCACCATGTAGAAAGGCTGTCACATCATGACATGATGCTCCCGTATTCAGCTCCTGTTTGGCGGTCCTCTTAAAAACCTAAACGACATTGCTCGGTGTAGCTAATCGGTAGATCCAAAGTGAAAACTGTGGGAGGAGAAACAATGACAGATGTTTGTTTTTCAACACATTAAGATGCATTTCTGATCGCTCGCAAGACACACCAGCCCTTCCGGTTTGCTTTCTGACATTTATCTAAAAGACCTAACACTTAATTCTGCAACTAACATATTTGAAACTAGTTTTAGATGATCTCCGGGCCTGCTCGGACTGGTTTAAAACGTTTTGGGAACTACTTTTCTGTTAAAAACAGGCTGGGAAACCGTCTAGACCAGCGTAGCAGGATAAAAGACCACCATAAACCAGCTAATGGTTTTAATATATAGTGTCATTTGATCATACTGAAGGTATTTGATGGGATGATAACATGAACTGTCGCTATTTTTCATCTCAGTGTATTTTTAAAGACGGTTGCAGCCCACCTCTAGTGTGTGTTTGTAGCATCATGGCAGGTCGAGGGTCTCAAAACAAAAGCGCCTCCGCACAAATCATCCTTGAAAAATATAGTTTCCACACCTGTCACAACCGCACACTGTTTGGAAACTACCGTCAACTGCAAACACACTTCCCGTCCTCCCCGTCTTCTTCTTTTTTTTTTTTTAGTTTTTTGAATGGCGGATCGCAAACTGCAATAGCGCCTCCTACTGTTTGCAGTACCGTCGCCTACCAGAGACTGTCCCGTAGATCTGGACCTCTCCGGTCTTTCCCCAGCACTCACTTTATGTCCAGAGCGGTGGAAAACTATATTATGATTACAGTACATAAAATCTGCATATATTCTCCATATATGTCATATTCTCACGTTTATTAGATCTGTCCAATTCAAACTGTTAACTTTAAGAACCGTAGCCTATTGTTGTGGTGTTTCTTTCTGTTTTTTTATTATTAAATTCTATTGTTTTTAAAGACTGTTTAATGTTAATTGTTTCTGTGTTTAGAAATGTCAAATAAATAAATAAAGCTTAAAAGTCATTTCAAAGCCTCCTCATTACTCCTCAACACACTCACAACTGGTTTCAGATTTCGTAATCATGTTTTTTTCTCTTTTCGGTTTTTCGAAAGAACACATAAGTGTGACCTGCTCGGGTGAGAGTGCTCCTTTCCTCTTCTCCACTAAGTAAATATGTGATAGAGATGTTGAAATTATGATCTATATTGCTATAATTTTATGCATAAGCATGCCCAAAAAGCTAAGGCTACACCATGACTTCTTATCTCTTTCCTTTTAACATTTTGGCCTTCATACCCTTTATTGCTTACCATGTGACTCAGTTGTGTAATTCTTTATTTGTGTACATCATTTACAGAGTGAAACTGCTATTCATTTTCAGTTTCAAACATAATGATGGACATAAATCATAGAGGATTCACTGCATCTCCACTGTTTGAACAGTAAGATATATTTTATATTTTTTAAAGACGTGCATTTATTTGATCCAACGTATAGCAAAACTGTAAAATTTTGAAATGTGTTTACTATTTAAAAAAACTACTATGTTTTCTATTTGAATATACTTTAAAATGTAATTTACTCATGTGATCAAAGCTTTCAGCATCATACTCCAGTCTTCAGTGTCACGCGATCCTTCAGAAATCATTCTGATATGCTGATTTGCTGTTTAATAAACATTTGTTATTTGTTTTATTATTATCAATAATTAAAACAGTTGAGTACATTTTTAGGATTCGTTTTTTTGGGGAGGTCAAAAGTCATGATAAAGACATTTATAATGTTACGAAAGATTTCTATTTCAGATAATGCTGTTCTTCTGAGCTTCCTATTCATCAAAGAAACCTGGAAGAAAAATATTCTCAGCTGTTTTTAACATAATAATAATAATAAATATTGTTTGAGCAGCAAATCAGAATATTAGAGTGATTTCTAAAGCATCATGTGACCGGAGTAATGATGCTAAAAATCAGCTTTGATATCACAGGAATAAATTACATTTTAAAATATATTCAAATAGAAAACAGTTATTTTGAATAATAAAAATAATTCAAAGATGTACTGTTTTTGCTGTTCTTTGGATCAAATAAAATCAGGCTTGGTGAGCAAAAGAGACTTCTTTAAAAAAAACATTAAAAATCTTTGGACTGGTAGTGTATTTTGTGTTTTATTTCTTTATGTATTAATTCATGTTCAGCGTCAATTATAATTAATTAACGTATTCATGCACTGTCATTTTATTCTACAATTTTCAATAGGCCTAAATGTCAATAAAAGTAAAAATAAAAGTACCTAATTATCTTGACTTTAAGGTTAAACCCTAGTCATATATTAATAATAAATAATATAAAAACTATGAAAAAACATTTTCAATTACAAAGGTTCTTTATAACACTATTAAGATTCTATAGCACAATCGAAAGGGTTGTTTAGCACCAAAAAAAAAAGTTATTTATGTATTGAATTATTCTTTGATCTATACGTGATATGTAAATATCAATTGCGTAACTATACCCGTTTTCCAAAACTGTCTGCTTCCTCATTCCTATCAATTCACATCAAACATAAAACACAAAACACAACTGCTTACTTCAACTGCACTTCTACATTTCCTTTTTGTAATACTTTGTATAAAGCCAGTTCAGCAATTTGCAACACCATATGCTTTTTTTGTTTCTGACTGTATAGCAGAATTGGAGTCTGTGTCTACGATTTTCTACGATAACCTCTTTTCATTCCACTGTACAGCCTACTTTTTAATGAAGGAATCTTCTAAGGAAACTAGTTTTAGTCAGACTTCCAAGGCACTCTAGCGTCATGGTCTACAACGGATTCACATGGGCTTTAGTCATAACTAAGCACAGATTGAATAACACTAGAACAATACATTTTAAAAAAATACATAAAATGAATTAATTTGTTTTCAATCGCTCCTCTACACATCATTTTTTCATTTACATAACTTTGGTGATATCATTCAAACATTTCCAGTGTTCACCTATTATTTAAAGCACACTGACATTAAGACAAGAATTAACAATTGAAATATTACCATTTAAAATAAAATATCAACCAGCTAAATTAAAAAAACTGACATATTTAACATTTTAATAACTCATTGGATCAACTAATCAAAAAGAGGATAGTTTATGTAAGTTCTCCTATGGCCTGACAACTGTCATTTAAATAAAGATAGCACCACCGCATTAACCTTACAGATTTTGCACAAGCAGTTTACAGGAAATAAAGGCAAGGTCCACTTCTGCTAATTTCAGCAATCATCGTTTTCTTCTTAGTCATGCGTCTCAACTGTAACATCAGTTTTTGGGAAGGCATCATCACGCCAGAGACTGTACATGGAGGAGAAAAATACATCGAACACTGACCTCGACTAACCCTCGCCAAAGGTGAACACACACATTGAGCGTTTGAGAATGGTAACTATTAAAATACAGTGCAGGTAAAAAGCAGTGGGTGCTGTAAAGGTCTGAGTCTCTGTGAGCAAGGGGGAGAGGAAATGGGCTCAGTGACCTTTGCAGCCAATTTCCCCTGTGTTCAAACAGCAGCATGAAAGCCAGGTCTGTTTCTGAAGTCTGTGCAAAATGTCAATTGCAACTTATCCCACCAGCAGAAGGATTTGCTCTGAAAGTAGATTCCCTTAGTGTGGCCGTCAGCTTTTAAGTCATTGCACATGGATGGTTTGACCCTATCCTCACTACATCTTAGCGTGTGTGTTTTTTTAGGAACGACCTACAAATGATTTAGAGATTTAAAAATGACTTCATGAATAAGGTAGTTTCGTTTTTACACAGTCTTTCATTGTGAATCAACGTTTTTGGCCTGTGAAACAAAGAATTATTTAGACACCAGATGTAATATTTTACTAGGACACCATAGTTCATTTATGTAAATGAGGATAGTAAACTGTGACATAATATACTCAAAAATTCTTCATAGAGTGAACTACCCATAAAAATGTGTGACTAAAAATGATTCAGACACTTTGATCTGACCATGTTTTGCGCAAGTGTTTTTTCTTTAATTGCTAATGTGACCTTTTTACACCACAGACAAAACTAAGCGTTGCATGACAATTGGTTAACGTCTGAATATTGTCATACGAACAGTTGTCGGAATTTTTGGTTGATTGTAATCCGTTACATAATTTTGTATCAAAGTTATCTGACATCAAAATGAATTTGTTCTGACACAGTATAACTCTCGAGTTCTTTTCTAAACTGTAGTGAATAAACTGTGATGATGTTAAAGGTATCTGAATAAATGTTGGTTTGACTGTGTATTATGTAGAAAAAAAATACTGAATATTTTCCATTTCATCATGTGGAGCGGTGCAAAAACAAGTTGTTTTTCTTTATATTGTGGGGTACACTGGAAAAAAATGTGCTTCATGGGTTAACATCTAAACGAACTGATTTTATGAGTCAGAGATGGTACATTAATACAACAAGATAGACTAACAAATCAAAAGGGTGGATTGGGTAGAAATACCTCCTAATTAAATGAAATTTCAGTCATTAAATTGTACTCATCCTTATGTCATCTGTATATATTCCAGACTGTTTTTAACTATATAATCAAAGTCAGTGCTTCCAGAATAACATCGGACACCATTTACTTCCATTGTGTGAACAAATAAACACTGAGGGATTTTTCAAAATGTCCTCTTTTGTTTCACAGATGGAAGTAAGTTTGTAACAACCTAGAATGTTTGTTTTTGGATGAACTAACCATTTAAGGTAACAACTGCAGGTTACCACACGCCAATAGTTTCACCGTAAATAAGCTATTTCCATCACAACATTAGAAACTGATCTGATGTTTCCTTTACATACAAAATGAAAATAATGAAAAACAACCATCATATCCGCAGAAGCAGACAGCTTGAATACGGAGCCATCAATGAAGCTACGTGTTTCAGTAAGGAGGGTGTGAAATGTTCAATGACTTCATTTTACAGTAAGCGATAGATGGAAGTAAGTGTGGGGAGTGGAAGAACTGTATTCATGGTTTTAACACCACACCTCATTATGATGCAATATACATGTATCAGTCAGCAGAAAATTCCATACGACAACTTTTTAACTATTTTTGTCTGAGACTTTAGCACATGTAAACATGACTTTGCAAATGCAGGCTCCACATGTGCCATTTCCATTTCCTTTATGGAAACACGGCAGCGTCGTTACGGTCCGTCTCTGCTAAGTCACTGCTTTTGTCATGAAACTGCTCTTTTGCAATAAGGGGAATTCCTGGTTCCTTCTCTGACAAGCCTTTTTTCTCTACGTCTCCCTTTTTTCCTTTTTTGTTTTATGGGAATCGAGGGCTGAACCAGTGAGATGTTTTTCCTCAGAAGCGCTTTGTATTGATTCATTATGAGGGGGCGGGAGACTCCCTCCCACTGCTTCCTTCTTACTGGGAAGTGATTGCAGGCTTTACGGTACTGAAAGAACATGAGGGAGTGAGTGAGTGAGTGAGTGTAAGAGGGAGATAAAAACAGAAAGAGAGAGAGAGAGAGAGCGAGAGAGAGAGATATTTAAGCTGAGAGAAAAGAGAAGTCGTATATTCAGAAGTCACAAGAACGCCGCTCATCTCTGGCTTTACATGTGAGCTCCTGGAGACTCTAATGGCAAATAAGGATTGTGGATTTTAAAGCGACAGCTTGATCCATGATAGTCATAAACGCACAGGAACGAGAGATATGAAGTTGATCCTGACAAGCTGGGATAAGCGTGCCTCTCTCCTTATCAGATAAGTATTGGATGTTTAGTATGACATGTGTTTTGGGAGAAAAATAAATGTTTGTAAAACTTGTCAAGTTAATTATGCGTGCTGGGTAAATCTAAACTATAAAATGTCATTATTGTCTTTTTCTAACTAATGTAGTTTATATATCAATTCAAAATGTGGCGTTTCATAAAAAAAAAAAGAAATAAATAGCTATTTCTGGGACTTCAGAGGGGGTTTCCAACTGTGCACCCATCAGGGCAGTTTGACTAGTGCTGTTTATTGGGAAGAGGCAGTTTCCTGAAAGTCCTCAGGTGTGGCAGGTTCTCAGTTAAAGACATGAAGTTCAGTGCTTTTTCCCTGCAGTTAAGTAATGATCAAACATTAAACAAATATGTGATGGAGATAAGATTGAGACAAAAACGTGAGGTGAGTTACGTCACTAACCCTCTGGCCTTCGCAGAGATACACCTAGAAATTTATTAGTGTGTATCAAAAGTTTTGAATTCTGTAATGGTCTAGTGAATAGGGCGTCTTGGTTGTTTGTTCATGTGTTTTTTAACCTTTGTTTAAAAAGTTTTCAGGTTTGGTTTACTGAATGGACTCGGTTTTAGAAATAACAATTTTAAAACACACCATGGGCAATGGTATGACCAAATGAGTGTATTTTTTTTTCTAAAAGATTAATGTTTAGCAAATGCTGACAAAGTTTGTCTTGATCACTTAAGCCCTGAGAACTGAATTCCATAGATGGTGTTCATAAAGAGTTCATCTATGGGCTCAGTTCTTCTGGCATTGTGTTCAATGTCTTCTAAACAAAGTTACCAAAAAAACATCAAGTCATTTCTAGATAAAGATAGATAAAATGTACATTCTATTTTATTCAGTCTGTCTAGCGTCTGTTTATTTCAGTTTATTTGTTTAATTAAATTTGATTTATTTTTTAGATATATATATCACATCTGATATATGCTTTATCTGACAAAAGTGTTTGGTTGCCGTATAATTCTACAGTGTCATAATACATATGTATGTGTGTGTACATTATATAATGTTACAATGCCTTAGTCAGTGGTTGATGGTTTACTTTGGAGATATTTTATAATATGTATGTTTTATGTGTTCTCTAATAAATATTTGCTATTTTATTCAAAGTACCTTCTGAGGCTGTTTTTAATTATCCATTAATTTTTTATGTTTCAGTGCATATTATGTGAAATGCACGCTTTCATTTATCACACAATGTGGGTGTGCTTATCAAATGACCAAAGTCTGTCCACTACTTCCGTGTCCTTTTCAAGTACAGGGCACTTATAAGTAACATAGGTCAAATGTTCAGCAGTGCTTTTTTAGAGGGTGTATGATGTGGACTCATCTTGCTTGTATGTCTGTGGGTTGGAAATAAATGTATTGCCAGACATCATGGCCAGATTTTTCAGTAAAGCCAGTGGTAAGCTGACGTTATGCAAATGATGCACTGACTCCCACGCTATAACCGCAGGCATGTCTTATCTCTTATTCCCAGCAAATGACTCAGGATCGATTCCTTGGAAATCTGGAGTAATGGACACCATCGCAAGACAACTGTTCATGACCCGTATTAATATCATAATGACCCAGTCAACAATTATTTAATGCAGAGACTATAATAATGGTAATGGCCATCTTAATACAGTTCGGGTGTCTATACGTCGATGATCTGTTTATGCGTTACAATCAGATATTAGTATTTACCTCATTTTTTAGAGACCGATAGCGCATGTTCATTCCACCACTGGTTTATTGAAGTGTTACTTGCTTTTGCAATAGCATATATTGACTGAAGTCGTGGTTTTCAAATTTAATATCACTTAATAAGTTTAAGATATTCAGTAGTTAGATGAGGATTAAATTAATTCATGTTTTTTTTTTTTTTTGCATATTGACTAATTTTTATAAACTGTTTAAATTCTTTCTTCACATATATATAAGAAAACATTATTCATACATACAGTAACAAGGACACTTTAAAGATGTTAATATAATTATTCTGTGTGTGTGTGTGTGTGTTTCACTGAAAATAAAATTGTGGGATTTACTTTGAAACCATTTTTCACTCAAAAATTGCTAGTAGATTTAACAAATAATTACAAGGAAATGCAAAGTAACACAAAAGTAATAGGAGAAAAACTTTTAAACCATATTTCAGTAATCTTTGTTTTATTTACTACGAAAATCAGTTTTACAGTGTTGCGTGTGTAAACAAGAATAATTGTAGTGTTAAATTAAATTGTGGTTAAACAAAAACTCTATCAAAACATCAGAATGTGATGCATCCATTTACGTACAAAGAATTTTACATTATATAATAATAATAATAATAATACTGATATTGTATAATGAGATTTTTATAATGGAGAGGATTTCCATTACAACCGATTATTCAAGTACATGGCGTTTCTTTGTAATTATTTGTTTTACTAGCAGTTTCTTTGTTTTACTAGCACTTTCTAAATGTGAAAAACTTTATCATATTTTAATTTCACAAACTAAATTTATTCTTATTTACACACTAGAAGCTGACAGTAGTTAGCACTAAACATTTTAGCAATAAAGTCACACTATAAGATGACCACCCATTGTTTTTCGTCTTTTTTATTTCACTCACACTATGCCCCTCTGGAAGCCTTGTCTCCTTTCACAGCACCTCTGTTTCCACCTTGTATTCCTGTTCACCCACACGAGGGTTCCCTCGCACTAAAAACTCCCCTTCCTGCTAGCTGATCCTCACAGATGTGTTGGGGTAAGTGCCATACACCCGCCTCAGATCCTGTTTCACCAAGTCTGGAAGCTCTCGGTTCACACAGAGCACTCTCTGGAGTTTCCCCCAGCGCAGCTCCCCTCTCAGGGTGAACCCTTCCGGCCATGCTTCATTGGGCATCTCATGGTGACTGAATCTTGGGGCTTGGATTTGGCAGAGGAAGCACACTTGATTGATGGTACCGAATAGGAATAAAAGAAACTTTTTGGTTTGGTCCATAGAAATGGTGGTAATCCACATGCTCAGCGGTGTCCTGATAGCTCTGGATACTCTGTGAGTGAAGGGTCACTGGTCCTGACATATGGCTGGAGGCAAGAAGTTGTTCAATAAGTGAGGAGCCAAAGTGAAAAAGGCATAGCTAAGCTAATATAAGTTTGGATAAAATATGTTCAGTATGTAATGGATTGAATAAACCATAAATTCCCCAAAAGTAGAACAATTCTGGGTATTGTCTGAATAATAAGAACACAGTTTAAAGGGAAAACATACAAAATTGGAATATTAGTAAAAACCCCAATGTGATGGTTCTGTTTATGTAATTTTGGAAGACAAGGTCTGATTAAAAATGCTGCATAAGAAAAGTCCGGATTACATGTACATTTGAATATTTTGGAATTTTTTGGCAAAAATATACATCACTGACAAATAAATACACTAATGGTAAACTCTAAAATAAAACTGTGTAATATACACATCATTCTGCTAAAGATATTTAAAAAATGTGTAAATTTGAGCAACTCTGTACACAAATCAGGGAATTTTCTAGTTATTACATCAGCTACAAATTGGGGTATATTTTTTTCATATAATCAAGAAATCAATTTTCTGCTGCTTCTGATTAAACAATTCAGTGTTAATTAATCATGTCATGAAGCTTGAAAAAATTAAATACTTACCCATTTGAAGACACAAATATCACTTGCAATATATGGTATAGCAAAGAGTTTTTGGTATCCAAGCACCATGTAACATCAACAACGTAGCTTATGTCTTATCAGTCATAATTACCATAAACATGCCTCATATACTGAGCATAAATAATCCATTCTGACAAGCTGTATCGTAACTGATTTTCTTAAGATATGGTTGTTAATCTCTGAATGTTTTCTTATTTCTTTTTGGCCATAAGCATATTGTTAGAATGCAGAAAGACTAAATCTACTAAATAAAACTGTGGCTAAAGATGGATTATATGGATGCTGTCAAGAAAACAATGTTTATTTCATTACAAACATATTACAACATAAGACAATGCTTTCAACATAATGACTAATAGACCTCATGAGACCATCAGCTGACCTATCTGACTGCTGTGGCTGTTTCATTTGTGTGAAGCAGTGAAGCACTAATTACATCACTTTCCAGAACTCATGACACCTTGGTCTTATCTTAGACCAAACCAAGGCCAAGATATAAATCTAAAAACACAGATCATTTATTAAACAAGAATGAGCTATAATTCATCCTCTTATTTATGATGTGCATTTAAATCAATAACAAATTTAAATTTAAATCAATAACGTAAACAATACGAAAAGTCTTTTGCAAATATATTTTTAAAAAATGCAGTGTTGTATAATATACGGTCCAGTGCCAAGTGATTGATGATGACACCGCGTGTAGGCGCATGTGCAGTCAATTATTTGCCCAAAAGGTGGCACTAAACCTTTATCTACTTTGGAAGTACTAGTTAGTAGCTTTACAAACAAATTTAGGAATTTGAGATAACAGTAGAAAGCTAAAATGAAATAGATTTATGAAACAAATAGATAAATAATGAAAAATAGAAAAATACATTTAAGTAGCATATTAGACATAAATGACTGAAACAGCAGAATAAAGAATAGAAAAAAAATAACTAATCTAAAAAGTATTAATGAAATGAAATAGTAAAAAAATGAAAAAAGAGGCAAATTAAAATATAGATATATATTAATTTAAGCTACACTACCAGTCAAAAGTTAGTTACCAAAGAGATTTTTAATGGTTTTTAAGTCTCTTCTGCTCACCAAGCCTGCATTTATTTGATCTAATGTACAAAAAACGGTGACATTTTTAAATATTTTTACTATTTCAAATAACTGTTTTCTATTTGAATATATTTTAAAATGTAATTTATTCCTGTGATTTCAAAGCGGAATTTTTGGCATCATTACTCTCACATGATCCTTCAGAAATCATTATAATATTCTGATTTTCTGCTAAAAAAACCCATTTATTATTATGTTAAAAACAGCTGAGTAGAATTTTTCAGGTTTCTTTGATGAATAGAAAGTTCATTAGAACAGCATTTATCTGAAACAGAAATCTTTTGTAACATTAGAAATGATTTTATCAACACTTTTGATCAATTTAACGCATCCTTGCTAAATAAAAAATAAATAAATAAAAATGTATACAGACTCTTTTGAATGATGTAATGTATAACGTTACAAAAGCTTTTTATTTCAAAGAAATGCTGATCTTTGGATCTTTCTATTCAACAAAGAATCCTGAAAAAATGTTCTCGACTGTTTTAAATATTGATAATAATAATAATAATAATAATACATTTCAACAGCAAATCTCAATAGAATGATTTCTGAAGGATCATGTGACACTGAAGACTGGAGCAATGATGCTGAAAATTTTAAATAAATTACATTTTAAAATATATTCAGATAGAAAGCAGTTATTTTAAATAGTGAAAATATTTTACAATATTACTGCTTTTGCTGTATTTTGGATCAAATAAATGCAGTCTTGGTGAGCAGAAGATAATTCTTTAAAAAACATTAAAACTCTTACTGTTTAAAAACTTTGTTTTAAAACTTTTGACTGGTAGTGTATGTATGTGGTGGGCAAAAACTAAAATTCAACATCATTGTGTCTATGAAAATGATTGGAATGTTAACAGAAGGATTTAAATGTATTGAACTGAAAGACATAATACGTTAACAAATACTCAATTTCGTCTCTAAATGTCTCTAAATGTAATAAAAAGAATAAGTAACAAGTAAGTTGTTTCTGTGAATGGCATGTTGGATATAGATGTGTCTATAGCAGACCACCGAGCCCCACCTCCACATGGATCAACAGCTAACAAATTCATTGATCACAATACATTCGTCCAACCGCATCACGGCTCTCATGTCGTTTCTTTCTAACGCCCGTTCTGATTGGGTGGATCAAGTGTCAATCAAAGCGTGAGACACGTCCCCTTTCTGGACATCAAACCACAGAGGAAAAACTGCAACGGGACTAAACATAAGGGGGGAAAGTGTTACAAATCGTTTTTCCAATATCAGTGATTGAATCGTCTTTCTTTATCGTAAGTTTAAAAGAACACGCTTTTCCCCTTGATTTTCGACAACTTTCTTCACTGTTTGGTGCGGCCGTGTGGGGATGGATGAGATGCGGCCTAGCAGCGGAGCAGCAGCGCACCTCGGCCTCGCCTCGCTCTTTCCCCCGGGATTGCAGGCCATTTATGGGGAATGCAGGCGCCTGTATCCCGATCAGGCGAACCCGCTGCAAGTCACAGCCATTGTGAAGTATTGGTGAGACGTCTGAAGCATTCGTATTTAATGCCGTTGCTTGATATGCACACATAAAAACTAACTAAATAAAACTGAATTTTAATCAAAGAGTAGTTGTAAGTAGTTCATAACTTACGTTAGTTTTTACTATTATAACACTGAGTGGTGATCAAAGATGATAATTACATTTTAGTCATCAGAAACACTATTAACAGGCAAATAAACTTTCAAATGTACTTTTCCATCTCAGTGATTCAATTTTTCTTCCCATAATCCTCTTTTTTCAGGTTAGGGGGTCCAGATCCTCTGGACTACATTAGCATGTACAGAAACTTGGGATGTCCTGGACAAGATGTACCAGAACATTGGCACTATGTTAGCCTGGGTCTAAGTGACTTGTATGGGGACAACAGAGTTCATGAGTAAGAATGACAGATTATGAGATCTTTACATGACAGTGTTGTTACAACTTACAGTCATGTTTACATGCTGTGTTTACTTGCTAGAAGTTTCAGCAGTTGAATAAATTTTGAATGTTTAGTTTTATATGCAGATTTGTGCTGATGTAGGCTGGCGGTGATTGAATTTCAGCTGTGTTCTGCTTCTTTATAGATTCACAGGTCAAGAGGGCCCAAGTGGTTTTGGTTTTGAGCTCACATTTCGCCTGAAGAGAGAAGCAGGAGAGACGGCACCCCCTACCTGGCCAGCTGAGCTCATGCAAGGCTTGGCTCGATACGTGTTTCAATCAGGTACTGTACCTGTACCCACTCTTAAGGGGTACGAGTTTTATAATTCCTGGAAGTATTCCTTCTGTAATTTTAAAACAGTGTAGTAGCTGTTGTTTTTAGCTTTAACAGTTTTAAAGTCATTTAATATAACTGGTCTAAATGGGCCAAAAATGAAAATTTTGTCATTAATTCTTCACCCTCATGTCCTTCCAAACTCACAAGAGTCATCAACGCAACTGACACATTCAAGGCCCAGAAAGTTAGTAAGGACATTGTTATATACTTCCTATGACATCTGTGGTTCAACCTTAATTTTATAAAGCTACGAGAATACGTTTTGAGTTTACCGTGTCATTCTTCAACATGCTTTTGCGAGAGGACTATTTTAAAGGTGTTCTTTCTATCTTTCTGGGCCTTAAACGTGGTGGTTGCGTTGATGTCTATGCAGGATCAGAAAGCTCTCAGATTTCATCAAAAATATCTTAATTTGTGCTCCAAAGATGAACAAAGGTCTTACTGGTTTGGAAAGACATGAGGGTGGGACATTAATGACAGAATTGTCATTTTTGTGTGAACTATCCCTTTAAAGGTACTATATATTATATTATATATGATTTCACTTCTTCCCTGATGCGTGCTTGTAATGCTAGTCATGTTTTTTTTTCACCAAGAACACTTAATTTAGTTTTTCATGATCATTTCTCAGCCTGATAATATAAACCTTTAATGCTTTTAATCTACACTTTTATTGTTTTACAGCTATAAAAAATCAAGCTTGAGTGGTACTTGCAAATGTAAAATAAAGTCTTGAAATAAAGTTAGCTGCATCCCTTTATAACAGTAATGCTATAATATGATGAAAAGGATTTCTAAAGAAGTAAAGTGGTGTCACAGGATAAAGAGAAACTGCCAAAATAGGTATTTTTCACACATTTTTGCACTTCAAATCAGGCCTAAAAGATTTTGTTTTCCTTCCAGTTTAATTAAATAAGACCTGCGAATTGAATTCAGTGATATGAGGTGCAGCATGTAGAATCACACATCTAAATATGTGCGGACTGTATTTAGTAGAATGTGGCTTTTTTGCTGTATTTTAGTAGCTGTTTTTATTCAAACTTTTCTTTGTGTTTATAGTTTAAAATGGCAGATTTGTCCCATAGCAGGTATCTATGCCTATACTCTATTGCATGCACAGTATGCAATATATTATAGTTGTCAAAGTAAAATTAAACTTAAAGGCGTCAACGGATACCCATTTTCCACAAGTTGATATTATTCTTTGAGTCCTAATGAAAATTCTATAACAATACATTGGTTAAAATTTCTCAATGGTAGTGTAAAACTACACCCTTTTTACCTTGTCAAAGACACCTCTGTTTACAGCTACCCGTTTTAGTGTGTCCATTTAAATGCTAACGAGCTCTGCTCACCCCGCCCCTCTTTTCCGTTGGGTGATGAGCAGATCTCTGAGAGACTGTAAACTTTAGCTGCATTTAGCTGCGAAACGTGCTACCTAGCACATTATTAGGAAAGGCGTTTTACAAAGATTCATTAAAAAAACCCCTTATACTCACTTCTTCTGTAGGGGAAGCTGAATCACAAGTGATTTGTGTGAACATAGATGCTTTTATGTAGATCGGGGGCGTATTCCATTTAAAAACAAAAGTAATCTACTGCATCTTCAGCAGCTCAAATGTCAGGAGTAAATGCCGACTGCTGTTCATTAGTACATACAACAACAAAACACCCCAGTCGCTTAGGAACCATTCTTGTCTACTCCTGCTCCTGTTTACAGCTCACTCAGGGCGGGTCTAAGGTAAAACACCATTGTGGGAGCAGCCTGGATCTGTGTGATATCATACAGCCAAGAATCTGAGAATGGCTTGATCTGAGAAAGGGGTTATGATTTTTGGGTATTTAAAAAACCCCACTGGGTGGATTTGTAACATTATAGGGTGGTTGTGTACACACATTGCCAACACACATTTCACTTCAAACAACATGTAAAAGTAAATTTAGCATCCGATGACCCCTTTAAATTCAGTGTTAAATACTGAAATGTTACTGTCTCAAAAATATGCAGACCTCTCAGAAAAATAATTTCCTCTGTGACAGAAAACACATTCTGTAGTGGCGATCACATTTCGTGGCACAGTCCGTTGGACAACAGCGAGTCTAGAATCCAGCATATGCTACTTACGGAGGACCCCCAGATGCACCCGGTGCAGACCCCCTTTGGTCACGTCAGCTTCCTTCAGGTCAGGCACAACATGTCAAGTTGTTGACTGTAGGCTAATATAAAATCGACATTTATTTAGTTTTCTTACTTGTTTCTAGATTCTAATTTTAGACATGTTTATATAGCCATCTAGGTTCAGCTGAGCCTCAATTTGAAGTAACCTTTCTCTGTTTTAGACGTTACATTTATTAACCTTGTCCTCCTATGCATGTGTTCTCCTTGTGATTGGTGTAAATTAAGTTTTTCCTTCTGTGCTCATCAGATTGTGGGTGTTTGCACAGAGGAGCTGCAGGCAGCGCAGCAGTGGAACGGTCAAGGCATTCTGGACCTGCTGAGAGGAGTGCACATGTGAGTAATCCCACAGCCAGCCATGAGACAGGCCAAGGACATACTCATGCTCAATTGGTGGGAAAACTGCCTTAAAGAAACGGCAGGACTGATTTAACCAGCTGAAAAACTAAATGAATGCCCTTGATATATTACTTTGTCTCTATGGCGTTTATGGATGGCTGAACTCATAAGTTTGTATTAAATTTACTGTAAAAGTATGTGTCATGTTCCTAAATGATGTTTCTTTTCCATTCTTGCTGAGGTATTGTGGGAGCTGTAGATAAGAGCAGTGTACTTTGAATGTTGTTACTCTGTAGTAAGTGGGTCAGGAGCTTTCATTTGCACTGAGATGCTTTGTGCTGTTCTTGTTTTTCATGAATTCTGAAATGGGTCTTGTTTTGTCTTTGTTTGCAGTGCTGGGGGTCCATGGTTGATCACTGACATGAGAAGAGGGGAAACTATATTTGACATCGATCCACATTTGCAAGTAAGGTTTTTTTAAGTTTGCATGTTGTTGAAAGGAACAGTTCATCCACAAATGAAAATGCTCTTGTTTTCATCCTGATATTGTTTAGGGGCCTATGATTTATGATCTACCACAAACATACAAAAACTTAAAGGTCTTCACAGCAACCCGTCAAAATAAATGTTTGGTTAGAAGAAACTGTGACAGAAATACATTACTTAATGTAATAATAGCAGTAGTAAAAAATATTAAAACATTCTTTTTTTAAGGAATATTTATCAGGATTTATTTATCAGAAAAATGTAAACACACAAAAAATAAATAAAATTTAGCCTATAAATTCTTTTTTTTTATAATTAATTAAAGATGCTTTTAATTATTAACATTTAATGAAACCATTAAACTGAAATTCAGAAAATTAATGGAAAACAGAATTTGGTGAAAAGAAAAAAATAAAGTATTTCATAGGGCCATAAAAATGCCATTTTTGTTAAACTTAACAAATTGCTGTTAAATTGTGTACGTTTCATGATTTCAATTAATTAGACATTTTTGATTTAATATTTTTTAGTTTAAAAAATCCAAATTAAAATGGAAAAAACTGCATTTGGAAAAGAATAAAACAGAATTTTGGAAAAAATAAAACAGATTTCACAGGGCTCTAATTGTTCCTAAACGGCTAATATTTTTAAGAATTTACATGTTGCTCTCTACCATATGACAACTGTTCATGGTTATTTGCTTGAAGTTGATTTTTAACATTTCAGTCTGCTCTTCCCACAAATTTAACTTTAGTATTTCAGTAAAATTATCTGTATTGATAGATATAACATATAGGTCAGACAATACTGAATATTTAATTGTTTATGCACATTTCACCTATTTTTACATTTTATGCTAGTCTGAGGTTGGTAAAATTGTTATTGTTTTCTTTTTATAAGTCTCTTATGCTCATCCAGGCTGAAAAGATTTGATCATAAATAGAGTAAAATTAAAACTGACTTTTAGAGGTTTTATTCCAAAGTTGAATTTCAGCATCATTACTCCAGTCTTCATTGTCACATGATCCATCAGAAATGATTCTAATATGCTGATTTGGTGCTCAAGAAACATTTTTATTAGAAGTATTCTGATAAGTTTTCATTTTGGATGTAAGTTTTTGTCATTACTTAAAGTTATTAAATGATATAACACAGTTAGATGCAATCTTTAGCAGATCTATAAATATACGGTTACATACTATACTTTACATAAGTTGTGATGCCTAAATTGTTTTATGTGACTATTTTTAGTGTTTTATTTATTTAGAGAAGATAGTTTAGAATTTCAATATCAGCCATTTAATCATTACTGACCATAGCGTAATAATTATTTGCTTTTCTGTATCAGCCAGAATTTTCGGTGCAATTGCTAATTATTCTCTGAATTGTTCCCTAAAATGAACAACCTCATTAACCATGTTTAGATGCATACTTTGGTGAAATTTATTCAGGCTAAACTTGTCATGTCCTCTGAATATTTTGCACCTCTGGTAATGAATGATAATCATTTCTGGCGAATAAGGTCATCTGTTATAGCGCACACTGTGATGCTGCAGGAGTGATGGGAAAAGATGGAGTATAATTAAGTCTGTGGCTGTTAAACTCAACACCTCCACCTGCTGTTAGTCCTCTGCCCCCTCGCTTTCTGCACTGAGACGGACACATGTCCAGCCATGCTGATCTCCTGCTGATTAGTGCGTGTGTTGATTGCTCATCCCAAGCAGGAACGAGTGGATAAGGGCATAGAGACGGACGGCTCTAACCTGAGCGGGGTCAGTGCCAAGTGCGCCTGGGATGACTTGAGCCGACCTCCCGAGGATGAGGACGACAGCAGGAGCATTTGCATTGGGTCACAGCCACGCAGGCTGTCCGACAAAGGTGAGGTGTGCTAAGGACAGGCGTAGCCTGATTTAAAAACAAGACACCGAACTCCGTATGCTTCCGAGGTTTTTGTACTATGTCGTTGTCATGAATGTTTGTGTATTGTTCATACAGACACTGAACAGATTAGAGAAGCCCTGAGGAAAGGACTGGAGATTAACAGCAAGTCTGTTCTGCCTCCCATCAGCAGTCAGAGGCACAGTCACGACCGGCCGCAGTAAGTCCTGCCCTTTCATGACAATCAGTGCTTCAGGTCCATGTCATCATACTGGTCAAGCGGAAGTATGGTTTACCCAGTGCTGTGACCTTAATTCTGGGAGTAGCAGGTTGAAGAGTTTGTTTCAGGACACCAAATTGTTTTAGTTTGCTGTGCCACCTGTTCAGGACAGGATGGTATCATTATGGTTTATGGCTAGGAGACAAAAGATGTTTGGTGCCAGGGCTGGGCGGTATGACCGTATATACATAGTGTAAAAAGTGCGTCACCATTTAGAGATTTTACTGTGTTGTTTATAGCACACAGAGCTGCACAATTAATCACATTGCCATTTTTTGCAGTGGTTTAGCAATGTAATATCACAGACATTTCTGTTGTGCGCATGATTGCGGAGATGTGTAAACTGGTAGGGCTGGATTGACACTATTGATATCCTAATTTTAATCTTCATTTTGAACCAGTATCGATAATTAAATTTCAAGATCGGTCTGTCAGTCTGTGCTGTTTTCAGTTGATGCTTACAGAAAACTGCACTAAAAAGTAGCTGTTTGTAATGTCAGATCATCTCTATGGGTCGACCGATATGTTTTCCAGGGCCGAAACAGATTATTACAGGTCAAGTAGACTGATAACCGATATTTTGAACTGATCAATACAGGGCTCTGATTACATACTCTCTGCAACTGAAAACTACTGCTTGCGACTGAAAAACTATTCAGGAGCACCATGTGTGACTGACCCGATCAGCATATTTGTGTTTGCGCGGAGGGGAGCTTCACAGTTTTTTACGTGTTTTTGCAAAGTTGTGTAATGTATCACAGACATATCTCATGAATCCTTTCATAAACTAAATGTAGAGTGAGTGTAACTAAGAGATTCATTGTGCAGTGTAGAGAGTAGAGGTTGACCGATGGGGGGGGGATGGAACTCACGATGAACTACGATGAGTGACAGCTTTTAATGATTTTTAAGGGAGACATAAATTTGACATTAAAGATGACATACTTTTAATAAAGTTAGAAAAATGCCATTGCAAAGGTAAAAACAAAATTCCCCTGTAAATCATTTTGAGTCAAATATCACCTCATAATGGGAAGGCTAATTTTTGATCAGATTGTTTTATTATTGATTAGAAGGTACACCTAAAATTTTGACTGTGCTCCTAAATATTTGAAGTTAGGAGCACAAGTGCTCCTAAAAAGAAAAGTAATCATAGAGCCCTGATTATATGTCCAGTATATGTCAAATATGTCATATATGTCACAATTAAAAATAATAAGGGCTCTGACAAAAACCTTTTCTAAATGCTTTTAAATTATTTTATCTGCTAATCGGTTATGAAAATGGCAGATACCGATAACCATAAAAATGCTTAATATCGGCACTGATAATCGGCCGATCCCCAATCATCTCTTCAGCTTTAGTACTAGTTTTATCACAGAAAAAAAACATAAATGGGTATCAGAAGGTATGTTGAAAGAACCTTACTGAAATGTATAACATACAACATGTTTCAACAGTGGAAAGACACCAGTAAAACAGCTTGTAAACAACGTAATGTTACATTTTACTTCAGGAAAGCCATTTAATCACAGTTTGATAGTTAGGAGCATTTTGCTAAATATAAGCATATATTACATATTCATTATATTTTTATTTAACCTGTTAGTTTTGTTTTGTTTAATGTATGTTTGAATAAGTCTGTTATGAAAACATGTTTTTCCTATAAAAATTGTTGAAATGTTTATAATTTAACAAGGAATTGGAGTAGAGACATAAAACATTAGTTTTAAGTAAAGCAGTCGAGTTGAGTAGTTCAGACTCCAAATTTGTGACCCTGGACCCTGAATTTGTGAGAAAATCTTTAAAGTTGTCCAAATGAAGTTCTTAGCAATGCATATTACTACTCAAACATAAAGTTTTGATAAATTTACGGTAGGAAATTTACAAAATATCTTCATGCAACATGATCTTTACATAATATCCTAATGATTTTTGGCATAAAAGAAAAATCAATAATTTTAACCCATACAATGTATTGTTGGCTACTGCTACAAATATACCCGTGCTACTTATGACTGGTTTTGTGGTCCACGGTCACATTTTAAATTTTAATATTATGGTAATATATCAACTAACCTGGTTCTTTAGATAGTTTAAAGCTTTAGTTGAGAGACTTTTTCCTTAAGAAAAATGAATAAGTACTGTACCTTGTAAATATCCATTCCAACAAGATCGGCCTGCTTGTTAGTCAGGTTATGGCATCCCATAGCACAGTCATATGACATTTTTGATGCGTGTGGATGAATTTATTCGGCAAATGCATTTCCATCTCCCATTGTTCACAGTAACCCTTTTTGCAAAGTCAAAAACCACCTCAAGTGAGTGTAAAAACTTTTTTGCAACTTAAAGGAGAGGTTCACTTCAGAACAAAAATTAACAGATAATTTACTCACCCCCTTGTCATCCAAGATGACAAGTCATCTTTTCAGTACTAAAGAAATTGTTTTTTGAGGAAAACATTTCAGGATTTCTCTCTATATAGTGGACTTCAATGGTGCCCCGAGTTTGAACTTCCAAAATGCAGTTTAAATACAGCTTCAAGGGGCTCTAACAATCCCAGCCGAGGAAGTAGGGTCTAATCTAGCAAAACGAAATGTTATTTTCTAAAATATATATATATATATATATATATGCATGCATGTATGCGTACATGGATACATACATACATACATACTTACATACATTTTATGTACTTTTTAACCTCAAATGATTGTCTTGTCTAGCTTTGCATGAACTGTGTATTCAGACAGTTAGGGTCCAAAAAATGTCAAAAAAATCCAATCTCATTTTCTCCTCCAACTTCAACATCATCCTAGTTCGCTGCCGACCCAGTCGAGATGATGAAAAAAAAAAAAAAAAAAAGTTAAAATAGCAACGTAGGACGATTTTGAAGTTGGAGAAGAAAATGAGATGGGAGTTTTTCGACCTACCCTAACTGAGTACACAGTTCACACAGAGCTAGACAAGACGAGCAATTGAGGTTAAAAAGTATATATAAATTGTATTTTTTTTTTTTTTTTTTTTTTTTTTTTAAGGAAATAACCAATGGTTTTGCTAGATAAGACCCTTCTTCCTTGGCTGGGATCATTTAGAGCCCTATTAAACTGCATTTTGGAAGTTCAAACTTCCAGGCACCATTGAAGTCCACTATATGGAGAGAAATCATCATTTCTTTACGACTGAAGAAAGAAAGACATGAACATCTTGGATGAGTACATTATCTGTAAATGTTTGTTCTGGAAGTGAACTTCTCCTTTAAGGGAGATATATATATATACAGTCCACCCCTATAAATTACTCTATACGCCTATATAAACTAATTATTGTTAAAAAGTCGTTAGGACTGCTTGTAGTTATTAAATAACAGCGGTCCTAATGAGTTTTCAGCTTTCATAGATTTCACTTGGTGACACAAAAATGAATGCTTAGACATCCAATCTGTACCCAATGCATACCGCAAGAGAGCAATGTGACAAAACTCTGCAAAATTAACCGATCATGATATATACCGTTATGTGATGCAGTACAGTTATGTAAGATTTTAGTCATGCCGCCCACCCCGATTTGGTGCACAGTTGAAAAATGGCTGTTAAACAGGCCTGCAATTTTTAACGGAGTTAGGAACAAATTTCCTGAACTTTGGTTGGTTCAGCTTAACCGCTATATATATCAAAATCACTATTGGTTTGACAGCGGCTCAGAAGCCTGTCCAGTATGTGGATAATTACCTGCAGGTATTTTTCAGACACAGCCTGTCCCTTCAATCTTTGTCCTCATGAGTGCTGACTCTTGCCAGCTGGCCTGCTATTGTACAGCAGTGTTACTAGCTACGAAATTAGCTTCAAGTGCCAGTAGTCTCCCAGTACAAATGTGCTTTTGAATTGGGTAGTGTATTATACTGTACTGTGCGTAGACCCGTGACTATTTGCGCTATTAGACGTTGCATATCATCTTTGTTATTAGGGCTGTGATGGTAGCAGTTAGCTGGGGTGACTGTTTTAAGCACTTCATCCTCATCTCATTAAACGCTGTGCAATCCAGATCATCTCAGTGCATGGTTTGTCTGGGTTAATCTTACTATCCAGTTGTCTGCAACCCCTTGTTTTGCTCACGGCACCCTGCTACTTGTAGCCCAGCCAGAGATTCAGACATACATCCTGGAGCTCAGCCTGACTGTCTGCTGCTGTTGGTTGTGTTGCTTGTTCTAAATAATCAAGATGAGTAAAAAACATAATCTTATTTGCTTATAAAGAACTCCACTTTTGTACATACTTTCTTTATACAGAGGAAAAGGATTTCAGGCTTCTGCAGTGACTGAGAATCATAAAGAATTTAACAATTCTGGTTCAGATTCCTCTTAACGATTCCAGTTTCATTAACGATTCTTTTAGTACTTGTGATCAAGTCGTTGTGTTGAATTTCAAGTTTGTCGTGATGAAAGTAATGACTTGCAGTATCAGTAAGTCATTAATTACTTAGCCCCTTGATGAAAATTATTTGAATCCTGCATGCAATTTTATTTATTTAGCCTACTTATTTATTTGTTTCTATTCTTAATAAAGCAGTCAGTTATCATTATGAACACTTAAAGGGATAGTTCATCCAAAAATGAAACTTCTGTCATTAATCACTCACTCTCATGTCATTCCAAACCTGTAAGACCTTTGTTCATCTTCAGAACACAAATTACGATATTTTTGATGAAATCCAAAAGCTTTCTGACCCTGCATAGACAATAACACAACTACCATGTTCAAGGTCCATAAAGGTAGTAAGGACATCATTAAAACAAAATTTCATTTTTGGGTGATCTATCACTTTAGCTGACAGACTTTCAGTGTGTCATGAATTTATTTCTCAGTTGCTGATCAGTTGCTCGACCTGTGTTTGCCACACTTGCTCCACTGATGCATATGTCCAACATTTTGTGCTTAAAAGGCTGTATAGTAGTAAATGAATTACCAGAATTACAGATATGTAGATGCATTTAAAGAAACTCTTCCAATCTCTTAAAAGAGGAAAAAGTTTACTTTTTTCTAAGTGGCTTTTGAAAAGAATAAAATTGATTTGCCGTTTGGCAGTAGTGGTAAATGCATTCATTCACTTCGCTGTGGTACAAATCTGCCCCTAATTTCTCCATAGACAATCAGTTGGACATTTCCAGACCCAGCAGATATCAAGGTAAGAGCCAAGTACGCGTGAAACTGAAACTATTTCTCCAACAAATGGGCTATGGAGACTATTCTTTTTTTTTTTATTCCACTTTGAAAACGGGTGTTCAGTACAGTGTCTAAAAGTTACTTTTTGTTAGAACAATAAGGAAACACTCTGCACAGTCCTTAAAAAGTATTTGGACGCTACAAATGTATGAATATCATTGCACTGTCAGTATTTGGAACATTTCTGGTAGTTAAACATTAGTAGATTATGCTCATAGTTAATGTGATGAACGTGGTTACAACGTGGTTGTCTAATGCAATGACATATAGCTCAAATGTGGCCTGAATGTCCAAATATTCAAATTGAGCACTTGGACACAAATTGTCCTTATTTATGTTTTTTTCCCCTCTTCTGTTATCCTAGGAGCCGTAAGGACAGTCTAGAGAGCGAGAGCTCGGCAGCTATTGTCCCTCACGAGTTGGTGCGAACGCGACAGCTGGAAAGTGTACATCTGAAGTTCAACCAGGAGTCTGGGACTCTTCTCCCACTGTGCCTCAGGTAGGGCAGAACTCTGTAGGGAGTGTACTTGCGTGCATAAGGGTGTTTTGACACGAAGTGCCACCCACTGATATTGGCACCCTTGGTAAATATGAGCAAAGGTGGCTGTGAAAATAAAGCTGCAATGTTTATCTTTTTGATCTTTCACTCAAAACAATTACGTAATTCTAAACTTTCATTGAAATAAAACAATGGAAAGTGGGGGGAAAACTCATTGTGAAATAAATGTTTTTCTTAGTTCACCTAGCCACAGTTATTGGCACCCAATTATTGCAACGTCCTTTTCCCAAGATCCCAAGAAGAACAGTTCTGAGTTTTCTCCTATAATGCCTGATGAGTTTGGAGAACACGTGACAAGAGATCAGAGACCATTCCTTCATCCAGAATCTCTCCAGATTATTCAGATTCCCAGCTTTTCTCTTCAGTTCACTCCACTCAGTTTCTACAGGGTTCATGTTGGGGAACTGAGACAGCCATGGCAGAAGCTTCATTTTGTGCTCAGTGACACATTGTTGTGTTGATTTTGATGTTTGTTTTGGATCATTGTCTTGGTGGAAGATCCAAACATGGTCCATTGTAAGATTTCTTACAGAGGCAGTCAGGTTTACATTTTTTAAAATCTGATTATATTTGATAGAATCCATGATTCCATGTATCTGAACAAGACGTCCATGACCTCCGGCAGAAAAATAGGCCCACAACATTAAACATCCAGCAGTATATTTAGCCGTGGGCATGGGGTACTTGCTTTGCTGCCAGAAAGCTATTTTTTATGTTTCATCTGACCATAGAAGCCAGTCCCATTTAGTTTCGTGACAACTGAATATATTTTTTCTTGAAACCCATTTGAACAACATGTAGTGATTTAGGGGCTGTTTAATATATATATTTTTTAGGCTTTCTGACCCCAAGATTCAACTAATTTCTGCAATTCTCCAGCTGTGATCCTTGTGATCTTAGACCACTCAAACTCTTCTCCTCAGCGTGCATTAGGACGATATAGACACATGTCCTCTTTCCAGGCAGTTATGTAATGTCTTTAGTTGATTGGAACTTCTTAATTATTGCCCTGATGGTAGAAAATGGGGATTTTCAATGCTTTAGCTCTTGTCTTACAGCCACTTTCTTTTTTGTGAAGCTCAACGATCTTGTTCTGCACATCAGAACTATATTCTTTGGTTTTACTCCTTGTGATGATTAAGGGAATGTGGACTTTGTGTTCCTCATATTTATAATCCTCTGGAACAGGAAGCCATGGATGGATTTCAGTCACCCTGGTGTGCTACAAAATGTTAATATGAATGAATATACTTTAGAGATATTTTACTCATAAGAATTTCTAGAGGTGCCAGTAATGGTAGCTAACATGCATTGGAGAAAAACATTTCTTTCATAAGTGAGTTTCCCCGCACTTTCAATTGTTTTACTTCAGTGAAAGTTTAGAATTTTGTGAATTTTTGTTTGAAAGAAAGATCAAAAAGATAAATGGTGCAGATTTATTTTCACAGGCACCTTTGCGCATATTTACCAAGGGTGCCCAATATTAGTGGGTGGCCTTGTACATTTTGTTAAAATCCACCAGGGTCAGTAATTGACTTTTCTGTTAATTTAATTCAAATTCAGTTCCACTTAATTTCCAGGGGAATTTTTGTGCTGTCTTTGTCAAATATTGCAGAATTATTCAGTTATTCAGCATTGAACCTGATGCAACATGAGCCAATCTAAATGTAATACCACACTTTTTTTTTTCTTTCCATTTTTCCATTTCATTTTAGTCATGACACTCTTAAAGGGATAGTTCAACCAAATATGAAAATTCTGTCATTAATTACTCACCCTTATGCTGTTCCAAACCCGTAAGACCTTGTTCATCTTTGGAACACAAATTTAAAAAAGCATTCCCGTGGACTCATAAAATTATGGTTGAACCACTGATGTCACATGGACTATTTTGTCGATGTTCTTGGTACGTTTCTGGGCCTTGAACATGGAAGGAGGGTCAGAAAGCTCTCAGATTTCATCAAAAATATCTTAATTTGTGTTCCAAAGATGAACGAAGGTCTTACGGGGTTGGAACAGCATGGGGGTGAGTAATTAATGACAGAATGTTCATTTTTGGGTAAACCATCTCTTTAATAGATTTAGTCTAATTGTTTAGGGGCATTTTTTGCTCCTTTATCTTGAATTTTGGAGGCATTTTTTCTTCATTTCAGTGGCATTTTTGCCTCAAGCCCCTATTACTTTCCAACCCTGAAATCTACTTTGCTGAGGCATGAACTTTAGGACTATGGCCAGGGGTTGTGATTCCACTCAGAAGTGAGAAGTAAAAGTACACATTGTACTGGTGTGCTGATTTGCACACAAGTATTATAGTTCATATTACAGTATATTACAGTTTTACATACAAATTGAGCTCACTGAAATGCTAACAACTCTGATTTTGCTGGCACCGAAAGAGTGGGATATGAGTTTTATGTAATCTCCTTGTTTGGACAGAAACAGAGACGAGGCTCACAGAGAAGCCTTTGTTTAAAGTCCAAGTGAGAGCAGGGAGAAAGTGAACATCAGGTTACTTATAGCTTTAGCCTTTGATATTTCCCGCTTGCGTTAACAACACTTATCGTTGTCTGTGTAAATCATTAATTCAGCTTTTTAATCTTTTTTTTTTGTAGAGGCCGTCTGCTTCATGGCCGACATTTCACATATAAAAGCATTAATGGAGACACAGCAATCACCTTCGTATCAACTGGGGTTGAAGGGGCCTTTGCCACAGAAGAGCATCCGTATGCTGCGCATGGACCATGGCTACAGGTAACACACCGCTTGAAGGAATAGTTCACCCAAAAATTAAAATGAGCTGAAATTACTCACCCTCAGGCCATCCAAGATGTAGATGAGTTTATTTCTTTATCAGAACAGATTTTGAGAATATTAGCATTACACACTGTAAAAAATGCTTTTCATACTTAGATTTTTTTGTCTTGTTTCCAGCCAAAATATCTAAAAATTCTTATATCAAAAAGGATTTTCTGGACAAGTAAAATGATCTTGTTTTCAGAAATAAGAAGTAAAAAATAAGTGAGTATTTGCTTAGAGCAAGATAAATAATCTGCCAATGGGGTAAGCAAAGTAATTTAGTTTTCTCCTTGAAATAAGATTAATTTAATAACCCCACTGGCAGATTATTTAGTTTGTTCTAAGCAAAAACTCCCTTAATTTTGACTTCTTTTTTTTTTCTGAAAACAAGATAATAATTTTTACTTGTCTAGAAAATCCTTCTTGATTTAAGTATTTTTAAATATTTTGGCTGGAAACAAGACAAAAAATCTAAGTAAGAAAAGCATTTTTTGCAGTGGATCACTTGCTCATCAATAGATCCTCTGCAGTGAATGGGTGCTGTCAGAATGAGAGTCTAAACAGCTGATAAAAACATTACAATCAACACAACTGGAGTCTATCAATTAACATTTTGTGCAGTGAAAAGTCAAGATGCTTCCAGCTGAAATACGAGTCCTCTATTCATAATATATCCATTGGTGAGCAAATTATGTAATGCTAAACTTCTTTAAATCTGTTCTGATGAACTTGTTTTGGATGGCCTGGTGGTGAGTAAATTTTCCTTTCTTTTTTGTTGAACAATTTCTATAAAGTTCAGTTTCCATGTGTGACTTTGTTCTGATCTCCTCTATTTAGATACTACTTACTGAGGAGTTTGTAGAGCAGATGCTAGCTGACATTCAGGATTTGAGCACCCGTGAGATGGTAAGATTTTACACCTCACATTAAGATGTTTCACTGAAACTGTAAACTTTTTTAACATGCTATATCTCTTTACCCTGTCTCCCAGTCTAAGCTGCCGAAGGAGTACAGCTGGCCCGATAAGAAGCTAAAGATCTCTGTCCTACCAGACACAGTGTTTGACAGCCCACTGCAATAAGACTGGGAGCTCACTGTCCCTGATTACAAACCTACAACTACAGAAAGGAGCGCAACTCTTTTGCCTGGCTCATGTGCCTACAGACAGCTGAAGGAAATAGACATTCAGACACTTCTTCTTTTCCCAGAGAACATTTTAGATGATTGCACATGACACAGAACATTTTTTTAAATGTGCAGCATTTTGTATTGTCCGTTATACCACTTGTCTTTGCATTGGTCTACATATTCTGTTTTTCTGGTCACGTTATATTTCGCTGAACGTTTAGCAGCACAAGACAATGTGCAAGCACTGGTGCCTTTATTCATCTTAGAATGGACTGAAGTTTCATTTTAAAAGAACATTGCTTTTCTAAATCCTGCTTGTAATGTGAAGGAAAGCATACAAAGGTCTTTTTTAGCCATGTTTATCAACAAAAAATACTTAAGTCAGAGTATCTAGTTTTACTGGTTTTACTAATTTGCATATATAAAATACAGCTGTGCCTATTTAAAGTTGATGACATTTCAAAAAGTCCGCATTTAGCTGTCAAACATGAGGTGGTTAGTCAGTTCACCCACACAATACCAAAGCCTGTACAGTATGGGTGTTTTCTAAGCCTCGTGTCTAATGTAAAGTTGAGAAGCTCGTAGTGCCCCCATCTTTCTTTTGTATTTTACTTGTATTGAATTTCATTTTATTTGACTTTATGATTGCATTCCAAGCCTCTTCATAGGGAAGCAAACAAACTGGTTCCTGGATGGCAATCTATTTTCTAGAATGTGCATTTGTTATTTTTGGGATATGTGCTCAATAATATAGGTCAAAGTGTAAAAAAGAACCTCTATTAGTGCTTTTTAAAAGATGAATTTAATTAGTGTCCTGGCATTTTTTTATATTCTGGAGAATCACTACACTGCCTGTGGTTTTGTTACCCTTAAGTGCATTAAAGTTATTTACATAAATCAGGATGTTGGTGATGGTTTTGGTTACATGGCCTGAAAAAAATGTTGAAAAACTGCCATGTTCCATCTTTGCACATAATCATTATTTCACCCTAAGTGATTTCTCTATTCTTGGATGGCAACCAGGCACTAAAGATCCTCATGCCTTTGACTAGAATTATTTTGATGCTGTCTCTTTAAGATTTCAGTGTAAATGCCCTCTTTGCATGTGAAATAAGTAACAGCATTCTGGTGGGCTGTTGAGAAGCTGGATGGCAGATTCAAACACAGCTGTTGAGTTCTAAAACCCAGAAGAGAATTAGCATTTTCAGGCCATGGGTTTCATTTCAAATGTTTACATGACATTCATTTTATTTTATTGTAAATTGAGTAAAATGAGGTCTGTGGCTAACATTCTGCCTACATCAAATTACATGCTCGAACTCCTCAAACATAAATTCTGAACCAGCTGTGTTTTTAAAAAGGTAAGCTAAATAAACATTTTAGTTTTTTCCTCTAAAAAATGTAATTGGAGGATGTTCCTGTACTTAAACACTTCTTAAAGGGACAGTTCACCCAAAAATGAAAATTCTGTCATTACTTACTCACCCTAACTTTATTCAACAAAGACCAATTTGGAGTTGACGTCACAGTTACGTCACTTGCGGCTGTGCGTGTTTTGTGGTGGCAGAAAAACGTGAAAAAAGTGAAATGAGAAAAATCCATGGAATAAGAGTTCAAATGTACAGGTACATCTCAATAAATTAGAATGTCGTGGAAAAGTTCATTTATTTCAGTAATTCAACTCAAATTAAGAAAACTCGTGTATTAAATGCAGTGCACACAGACTGAAGTAGTTTAAGTTTTTGGTTCTTTTAATTGTGATGATGTTGGCTCACATTTAACAAAAACCCAACAATTCACTATCTCAACAGATTAGAATATGGTGACATGCTAATCAGCTAATCAACTCAAGACACCTGCAAAGGTGTGCCTTTGCCTGAGCCTTCAAAATGGTCTCTCAGTTTGGTTCACTAAGCTACACAATCATGGGGAAGACTGCTGATCTGACAGTTGTCCAGAAGACAATCATTGACACCCTTCACAAGGAGGGTAAGCCACAAACATTCATTGCCAAAGAAGCTGGCTGCTCACAGAGTGCTGCATCCAAGCATGTTAACAGAAAGTTGAGTGGAAGGAAAATGTGTGGAAGAAAAAGATGCACAACCAACCGAGAGAACCGCAGCCTTGAGAGGCTTGTCAAGCAAAATCCGTTCAAGAATTTGGGTGAACTTCACAAGGAATGGACTGAGGCTGGGGTCAAGGCATCAAGAGCCACCACACACAGACGTGTCAAGGAATTTGGCTACAGTTGTCGTATTCCTCTTGTTAACCCACTCCTGAACCACAGACAACATCAGAGGCGTCTTACCTGGGTTAAGGAGAAGAAGAAATGGACTGTTGTCTGAAAAGTCCTCTTTTCAGATGAGAGCAAGTTTTGTATTTCATTTGGAAACCAAGGTCCTAGAGTCTGGAGGAAGGGTGGAGAAGCTCATAGCCCAAGTTGCTTGAAGTCCAGTGTTAAGTTTCCACAGTTTGTGATGATTTGGGGTGCAATGGCATGTGCTGGTGTTGGTCCACTGTGTTTTTTAAAAACCAAAGTCACTGCGCCCGTTTACCAAGAAATTTTAGAGCACTTCATGCTTCCTTCTGCTGACCAGCTTTTTAAAGATGCTGATTTCATTTTCCAGCAGGATTTGGCACCTGCCCACACTGCCAAAAGCACCAAAAGTTGGTTAAATGACCATGGTGTTGGTGTGCTTGACTGGCCAGCAAACTCACCAGACCTGAACCCCATAGAGAATTTATGGGATATTGTCAAGAGGAAAATGAGAAACAAGAGACCAAAAAATGCAGATGAGCTGAAGGCCACTGTCAAAGAAACCTGGGCTTCCATATCACCTCAGCAGTGCCACAGACTGATCACCTCCATGCCACGCCGAACTGAGGCAGTAATTAAAGCAAAAGGAGCCCCTATCATGTATTGAGTACATATACAGTAAATGAACATACTTTCCAGAAGGCCAACAATTCACTAAAAATGTATTTTTTTAGGTATTCTATTTTTTAGGTAATACTTATGAAGTATTCTGATTTGTTGAGATAGTGAATTGGTGGGTTTTTGTTAAATGTGAAATAAATTAACTTTTCCACAACATTCTAATTTATTAAGATGCACCTGTATTATTGTGCCTTTGGATGTGAGAATCGGAATGCAAATAATTTTTACAGAATACTGTTGTCAAAGATGCCATTTGAAGCTAAAGGCAGACGCCTAAACAGACAGACTTATGAAGGAAACCTGCCGTGATTACTGTACTTTTAAAGCATACATTTGATTTAAATAATAGGTCTACATAATACTCACATAGGCAGAGATCATATTATGTCAGCTCTACAGTTACAGCATGAAATACTATATAAACCTATAACATTTTACATTTATTATTTTATCTCACAATTCTGTGAGACACAAATGCAAGTTTATATCTCGTATTTGGGATTTAATAAATCGATTCAACTCAACAATACCAAGTTTGTCCATTGTAAAGGGGGGGGGGATATGAACTCAAGAGATAATGACTTTTTCTGATCAGAACTGTGAGATAGAATCTTGGAATTGTGAGAATAAATTCAAAATTTTGAAATATAAACTCAAATTCACCGTTTTTATTCTTTTATTCCACGTCTTCCATAGAATGCAACTTGAAAACGGTCGGATAGGCTCCGCCCACAAAAAAACGTCATGTTTGCAAACACCTTACCCTAGCACCATTTTGGAAAGTACCGTGAGGCATGCGCGTGCTTTCCTCTGAACGTAAACAAGGCGAATGGGTGTTACATCAGTAGCACACAGACTATTTTGTCAGTGTTCTTGGTACCTGATGTGGAAGTACCCTTGCTGTCTATGGAGGGTCAGAGAGCTCTCGAATTTCATTAAAATAATCTTAAGTTGTGTTCTGAAGACGAACGAAGGTCTTAAAGGTTTGGAAGGACGAGAGGGTGAGTAATTAATGACAGAATTTAATTTTTCTTTCGCTGTTGGAAAAAAAACCCCGGCTTGTTTGCTGGAGAGAAACAAAATTTGAACATCCGACAGCTTACAAAAAACTAAAGGTGTGTCCCTTTAAATCAAACCCCGCCCCTGTTTAATAACTCCTCCCAGTTTTATGTATCGAGTCCGCGCTGATCACGTGATCAGGGAAGGGGGAGTATGTGAACTGTATCCTGAGTTGCAGTCCTGTGCCTGCATTCCTCTCATCTAGGATTAGCTTGAAAGGAAAAAAAATCATAAATAATAACAGACGCAGATTGGAATACGGCGCTGAAGCATCTGTTTTCAATCAGGACTAACATTTTAAAGGACGTGATATCCCTGGACGATCGCAGAACTGGATATTTTTTTGCTTTACGTGAGGCGTCTATATAAAGGGCATACAAATGAGAGGAAAAGTAAATAGATACGTCGTTTTTAATTCGCGTTAAACAGGAAAACAAGATGGCTGATGAGCGATAACAAGGGCCAAACGATATCGTCTCCTTTAAGAGCAACAAAGGTATCTGGCTTTAATGCATGAATATTTTAGGCGACTTAGCTTTGTGGGAATGAAAATACATGACATTAGGCTCTAAAAATGAATGCGATTCGTCTCTGCTAAGTGCGGCCAGGTAAACATCAGGCGAAACATGGACAGGGATCAGGTTGTAGATTTTTCTATAATGTTTAACCAACACAGATAGCGAGAGAATAGCTTAGATCATGATAAAATCGCAGCTCTTTGTGGTTTAACGCTACGAGAGGATGTTGGCATACATGTATGCGCGTCAATTGTATGTTCATTCAAAGTCGTGTCACTATAATAGATAAAATAGTCTTTCTAGCTTCACCTCTCTTATAGTTGTAGGGGGCAGAAATCCTATCGAGATAGTGTTACACGAGCAGCACAGAGGCTCAGGTCTACTTTATTATAATTCCAGCAGGGCAAATGTCATGTGCCCTGGGCACAAATCAAATGCGTGATCGACTGCTTCAGTAAATGACTATACAGCTGCTTACGAAAGGACGTTTTCTGCGCTTCAAGAACTTGTGGCGTCACCCTTTTCCTGTTTTAAACTTAGCAAATACATGCTTCCGACCTTACGACGTTTTCATTTGGATCTCACTGGTCTTATCTTGACTGACACTGGATATTAGACGACGTCGCAGCCTTTAACTAGTAGTTTCGTGAGGCATCTGTCACTGAGGCATTTAACGCGTGCTCCGTCTGTCTCCGAGGTTTTGGGTGCCACAAATAGACTGGTAATTGTTTTTTTGACACATATTTACGCTTCTACTCGGTTTTGCCGATAAACGGCTTCATTTACGGTGCCTCAGAAGAATAGCGTCCAGTAACGGTGTTTACAGGTAAAGTAGCATAATTAGTAATCTATATTTTTGCTATTTTCTTAAATAATAGTCATCAGATAAAGCCCGAGAGAAATGGATCACAAACTACTTGCATAAAATAAATTATTATTACTATTACTGCTTTTATTTAGTTATCGGATATAAATGTAAAACTAAAAGTAATCATGTTTCGCTCACCCTAAATTATTATTATCATAATTAGTGCTCTTTCTTTTATTATTATCATTTGTCCATAGATTGTCGAAGTTTCTCTCGTTAAAAAAGGAACCCTGCACGTCAGATTCCTTCTTTCACGCCCGACTGTGGTATTTGATTGCTGACTAACTTTGCCAGGAGCAGAAACGCTCCCTTGGCATGTTTGGGTCTGATCGGCAGCTGTTTCTCTGGGGCTTCTGTGCTCGTATGTTCTTCAACACCTGGATCTAAAGGAAGGAGTCTTAAAAATGAGCGAAACCTTATTGAGACGGTGCTAGAACTTGGTGTTTGCCTTTAACTCAAAACTGGATGTCTGATCAACTGGTTGAGATGGCTGAGAACTGGCGGAACTGCTTCGAGGAGGAACTCATTTGTCCCATTTGTTTGCATGTGTTCGTGGAGCCCGTGCAGCTGCCGTGCAAGCACAACTTCTGCCGGGGCTGCATCAGCGAGGCCTGGGCCAAAGACACGGCCAACGTGCGCTGCCCGGAATGTAACCATGCGTACAACCAGAAACCAAACCTGGAGAAGAATATCAAACTGACTAATATTGTCGAAAAGTTCAACGCGCTGAATGTCGAGAAAGCTCCGGCCGTGTTGCATTGCATTCTGTGTAGGCGAGGGCCTCCTATGCAAGCGCAGAAAGTGTGTCTTCGTTGTAATGCGCCCTGCTGCCAGTCTCACATCCAGACGCATCTCCAGCAGCCCTGTCCCGCTCCTGGACACCTACTGGTGGCTGCTGAGGAGGTCCGGGCTTGGAGCTGCTCGCACCATGATGAGTACAGACTGTATCACTGCGATGTGGAACAGGTGGCGGTCTGCCAGTACTGCTGCTTCTCCAGATGTGCGCCCAACCACGGCCATGCGGTGTGCGACGTGGAAGTACGACGCAATGACATCAGGGTGAGTACTTACTGAACTGAACTTCTCTGTAGGGGTGTAACTAGACTCCTCCAACATCAGGGACTGGGCCCACAGTCCATTTTAGACATCAGAGGTATACTGTGGATTAAGTTATCTTGGTTAGCTCGTGCTCTGGGTTACAGCCCTGTTAAATGCGAGACCCCCTATGAAATTAGTGTATTATCTATTAATTAATTTAAATACATGGTTCTTGAAATTTCTTTTGAGGGAGGTGTGGAGTGTGAATGTGCATTAACTGTGCCTGAAACACCTAGATAAAACAAAGTAGCAGCACCTTTGAGTGAAAGGGATTATTGAAAAAAGAAAAAAAATGTAGGGCGGGGTTTAGTCTATGTGTTGTTGATTGGATGGAGGCAAATCTAAGGACTGAATGATTGAAGAGATCCTGTGTATGTCATCAAAGAGAACTCACTGGAAGTAGTGCTGTCCAACGATTAATCGCGATTAATTGCATTTAAAATAAAAGTTTCTGTTTAGATAATATATATGTGTGTGCTGTGTATATTTAGTATGTATATATAAATACACACATACAGTATATATTTAAGAAAAATGTGTTATGTTTATATATTAAAATATTTATATATGTACATGTAATTACATGTAAATGTTTTCAAAGTGTATACTGTGTGTATTTACATAAATTTGCATAAAT
The DNA here is from genome assembly GCF_022985175.1 of Labeo rohita. Taxonomy (NCBI): domain Eukaryota; kingdom Metazoa; phylum Chordata; class Actinopteri; order Cypriniformes; family Cyprinidae; genus Labeo; species Labeo rohita. The sequence continues at coordinate 13,088,580 of NC_066881.1, read as the reverse complement.
ATACACAGTATACACATTTATTATGCAGTCAGAATCGTTTATTATGGATGCGATTAATCGCTTGAGAGTGCTAACCGAAAGATAAAAGTTATACAAAAAAAAGTGATTAATCGCGATTAATCGCATCCAAAATAAAAGTTTGTGTGTATATAATAAATGTGTGTGTACTGTGTATATTTATTATGTTCAGTACATATAAATGCACACACGGATGTATATATTTAAGAAAAATGTTGTTTATATATTAAAAATATTTATATATAATATCAATTATACGAATATAATTATACACAGTATACACATATATTATGTAATCAGAAACGTTTATTATGGATGCGATTAATTGCAATTAATCGCTTGACAGCACTAAGTGAAAGATAAAAGTTATACTTTTTTTAGTGCTGAGCAGTGATTAATCGCGATTAATCGCATCCAAAATAAAAGTTTCTGTTTAGATAATATATGTGTGTGTGCTGTGTATATTTATTATGTATATATAAATACACACATACAGTATATATTTAAGAAAAATATGTTATGTTTATATATTAAAATATTTATAGATATACATGTAATTACATGTAAATGTTTTCAAAGTGTGTACTGTGTGTATTTACATAAATTCACATAAATATACACAGTATACACATATATTATGTAATCAGAAACGTTTATTATGGATGCGATTAATCGCTTGAGAGTGCTAACCCAAAGATAAATTTTTTTTAGTGCTGAGCAGTGATTAATCGTGATTAATCGCATCTAAAAATAAAAGTTTCTGTTTGCATAATATATGTGTGTGTGCTGTGTATATTTATTATGTGTATATATAAATACACATACAACATATATTTAAGAATAATATGTTATGTTTATATATTAAAATATTTATATATAATATAAATTACATGAATATACACATGTAAATACATGTAAATGTTTTAAAGTGTATACTGTGTCTGTATTTATATATACATAAATATACACAGTATACACATACATTATGTAATCAGAAACGTTTATTATGGATGCGATTAATCGCAATTAATCGCTTGACAGCACTAAGTGAAAGATAAAAGTTATACATTTTTTTAGTGCTATGTATTTAAGAAAAATGTTGTTTATATATTAAAAATATTTATATATAATATCAATTATATGAATATAAATATATACATGTAAATACATGTAAATATTTTCAAAATACATATTGTGTGTGTATGTCTTTATATATACATAATAAATATACACAGTACACACACATATATTATATAAATGAAAACTTTTATCATTGCCCAGAACTAACATTTTTATTAAAAATTACAGGGATAAAATAATAAAAAAGTATGTATGCATAGGTGAATTGTTCACGTAAGATGCATTTATACATTTTAAATACATTTTTCAGGTAAAACTGAAAAGAAGATTAAAGTTCACGTTTAGCCGAAAACTGAAACCAAAAATAAAGTTTTGGTAGTTAAATTTGGGTCACTAGGTAATTGAACTCTTAAAGCTATTAATGGTGTCGTGTTCTCATTCATAGTTACGATTCTCTGTATTTTAGCTGAACAAATGTTACGTATTGCTACTTTAGGTCAAGTCAAGTCACTGTTATTTATATAGCGTATTAAAAATACAGATTGTGTCAAAGCAGCTTTACAATATTAAACAGGAAATAGTGCATAATAGTGCACTTTAGCATCATTTTTGGTCTGAAGTGCATCAATATTGTCGACAAATTTATCTGATGTGTGCATGAAATAGACACTGACGTGTCAAAATGCATCATTTGAGAAGTGCTTAATAAATGTCACAATTTCGGCCAATGGTTTCAGCCCTCCAAAACTATTTTGGCTAAAACCAGAAATTCTTTTTTGGCATTTCAGTCAAATATTTTTGGTTGACAAATTGCATTACTTATTTAAACAAAATGTCAGAAACATTCTGAAAGCTGGTTTGAAGGCCTATTCATTTAATATAATTATAGTGTAGGAAATTGTATTTATTTAGTAATGTTTTATTGTCCGTATTCATTATCCATTTATACTGTAGCAATAAATAGTAGAAAGAGAAAGTACTTTTCTTTATACTTTTACATATATATATTGACACTGTATCATTTAATTACAGTACTGTGAAATGGCTTAATGAGGAGCAAAATGTAGCCTAATTATAGCAAAAACCTCAATTAGATGTATAGTACTGAGGACTTGAAAGGACTGAACTTTGTCCGCCTAATCAGTTTCATAATTTTTTTTCATCATGAATGGACTTATTAGATATGGATGGGGTGAGGAGCGAACTTCCTTTCAAAGGCTGAAGCAATCACTTCCTCTCGAAACACTAGTTGTGCTGGAACATGAGTTTTTTTTGCTACCATTCCTAGTTACTTCTGTCATATCCTGAGTCTCTCTGCCTTGTCAGCCGAATGTTAACGCCGGTATAATGAGACTGTCAACATTCTTCAGAGCGAGAAATATCGGGACTTCTGCTTTATTAAGTTAACAGAGACTAATGGGCACAAAGTGAGTTAGAATAAGTGCAAAAAAATAGCTTTAGAGCCATTTGTAATGTTCAGTAGCCTTATTGTTCAGGGCAAGTAAAATGGTTATACCTGTTCCAAAAGTTTATCAACTTCGAATGATCTCATTTTAAAGGTAAATTAAGAAGAAAAACTAAATCTATGCTAAGAAGAGATTTTTTTTTTTGGCTCCAAAGAGGTTTATTCTGAGAGTGCTTGATTTGAAATGTTCACTGCAAACGCCACCTACACATTTTCTTCTTTCCTGTGAGACTGATTGCCAAATAGCAGAAAGAAATAATGAGCTTGTACATAAAACAGGCTTTAGTAGCACTTCAGAGAGGAATAGTTATCTTGTTTGCTTTATAGATGAGACTATTTACATAGACTTGTCATGCTGAAGGGTTTATCTCAACATCAAGTTTTTGAATATTGGAAAACTGAATGTTTAATAATCATATACAATCAAATACATACAGTGGGGTCCAAAAGTCCAGTTACACTGATGCAAATGGAGTAATGTTTCAGATTTCTAGGTCACTAATCAAAGAAGTAAATGTGTGACATTCATCATGTGACTCTTTGTCTGGGTTTTTCTCTTTTAGTGATGCTCTTTGGATCATCTTAAATGTGACCCTTGACCACAAAACCAGTCATAAGTCGCACGGGTATATTTGTAGCAATAGCCAACAATGCATTGTATAGGTCAAAATGATCAATTTTTCTTTTATGCCAAAAATCATTAGGATATTAAGTAAAAATATTGATATTTTGTCAATGTCCTACCCTAAATATATCAAAACGTCATTTTTGATTGGTAATATGCATTGCTAAGAACTTTGACGACTTCAATATTTTCAGTTTTCTCAATATTTTGATTTTTTTGCACCCTCAGATTTCAGATTTTCAAATAGTTGTATTACGGCCAAACATTGTCCTATCTTAAAGAGGTCATCGGATGCTAAGTTCACTTTTACATGTTGTTTGAACATTAATGTGTGTTGGCAGTATATGTACACATCTACCCTATAATGATAAAAATCCATGCAGTGTTTTTTAATTAATCTGCAAAAAATAATAATATCCCCTTTTTCAAATCTGTCGTTGTGGCGTCGCACAGACAGAGGCCGCTCCCACGATAGTTGATTGACATGAGCGTCTTACCTCAGATCAGCTGTCACAGTCCAACCTCCATTGTTTCGATGACGGAGCAGGGATGTAAGTTAGACAAGTATATCTCCAATTGAGCGATTGAGGTGTTGTGTTGCTGGATGTAATAATGAACATAATGGTTGTCGTTTACTCCGGACATCTGAGCTGCTGAAGATGCAGTAGATTATGTTTGTTTGTGAAGGGAATGCGCCTCCTGATCTACATATATCCGTCTGTGTCTGCGCGAATCATTCATGATCCAGCTTCACTTACAGCTGAAGTGAGTATAAGGTTTTTTTATGATTCTTTGCGATAACCTTTCCTAATAAAGTGCTAGTTAGCAAGTTTAGCGGCTGAACGCGGCTAAATGCGGCTATAGTAAACAGGCTCGTCGCTCCACAGAGAGAAGAGAGTGCGGGGCGAGCAGAGCTCATTTGCATTTAAAGCAGCCTCGACCAGAATGAAATGATTTTTGCAGAGCTGATTTTGGCAAGGTAAAAAGAGTTTTGTTTTACACTACCATTGAGAATTTTTAACCAAAGTATATTATAGACTTTTCATTAAGACCGTAAAGAATCATATCAACGTGTGGAAAATGGGCATCCGATGACCCCTTTAACAAACCGTACATCACTGGAAAGTTTATTTATTTAGCTTTCAGTCAAAAAAATTGACGCTTATGACTGGTTTTGTGTGTCCAGGGTCACAAATCATGCTGGAGAACATGATCATCAGTTTTTACAAAAACTTCAAAACTCAAACCCAATTAGAAATTCATGTTCACTTTTCAGTCAAACTTACGTTGATAATATAATTTGTAAAAGGAAAGAGTGTAAAGACATTTTTCTATTTTTATTTCCTGCAATAATTTGTCTTGATTCCCAAAGCTACTTATTAAAGCTGTTTTACCTGTCAATTAAACTGTGATTGATATGCTAATGAGAAAATTAGCTGGGACATTCTGCAGTGTAGGAGTGAAAAAACACGCTGTTCCTTCAGCTGCCTCGCAGAATAATGAACTGTTGTGAGGTGAGCTGCTGCTGGACTTGGCAGGGCCGACTTCTGGATGCGTGGAGGAATGCTTTTTAGATGGCCAATGTGTCATGGCTCCTAAAGCAGCCAAGTGTCTGTAAAAGGAGGGGGAAAGAGAGGGAGGAAATGGACACAAGGCTCGCTCTACCCACAGCTGCTGTTGAAAGACACACACATCCCTCTGTTCTTTCTTTCGCAAGTGCATAAATTTAGAGAGTGTGACTCAAGTGGTCCCACAGTAAAACTGCCTGGCCTTCTTTGCTCCCTCGCCTCTTGTTCAGGAATAGGACGTGGGTTCCAGGCAGACACAGGAAGGGAGTGACCTCAGTTCCCTCTCTGCTCCGTTCCCAATAATCCGCCTCCTGTTCGCAGCGATGACATCATGGGAGATCCGTCGGAGGATCACCCTTCTATCTCTTTCCCCTTTTTTATCACAGGAGTCTGCTCGAAACCTGTTTACTTTTTGGGATGATCCAATGACATTCACGCTCCATGCGTTTTAAATATAGGACACAAGCGGTGAGGAATTATGCGTGAATGCCTGGCTCGGTTCACATTTGACCATTTTCTGCAAATTAGTCATGCTCTCGGTTGGACGGGATCATTCGAAATGTAATTGTCCTCCAGATTTTGCTCTAGCAAGACTTGAAAATTGATTGTGGTGTCACTGAATAATTTGAGAGGCCATTCTTATCACACCGCTGCACGCAGGCAAGCCCGGACAGCGTTATGCGACTCTCTCGGTCGGCCTTGAGAAACGTTCAGTACAGTCGAGTGACTTCAGATGTTTGGAATCACAGTCATATTATTGTGAAAGTGGTGAATACCATGCACTGTTTGCACCCGTGACATGTTCTGCATAGGATCACATAAACATGTAATCATTTCGAAGAAAGTGTTCTGGAATGAACTGCGAAAGCAAACTTTGAGTGAAACGAGTCTGGTAGGAAAATAAGGAGGATGTGGAGCCGTAAGCAAGCTTGCCTTATCAGCTAGGCACGTTGCCGGCAATGTCTTTTGTGATGGCGATTCATCTGGACAAATCTGCTGCTGCAGATGAATGTACGATGAGATTATGTGGAAGCAGTTTGTACTGTAATATGGTGCTTTGCTTCATCATGCTGGGTGCCGTGCCATTTCCCATTGTCATCATGCCTCTGCCAAGATAAACAGACCTCTAGTGTTTTTTATAATATTAGATGAACTGTTCAAACAGGTTAAAACAGATGTCTGTTTTTGCATCAAGGTAATTTCTGTCCACCCTTTGTCTTTATGTTTAACAAACCGCTAAAGTGCCTTGAAACGCACAGTGTTATTCTATATGTTGACGAAATTTCAACTGAAACAGGAAGACAGGGTGGGACATATCGAGCAGCCCCACCCTTCTTTTTAAATAACCAGTAGCCTTCCCTTTATATCACAGCTTGGGCCAGAGCCATTGAGCTTGGTAAAGCCGCATTTGACAGCTTATGACAGCCTTTAGATTGAATATGAAACTGTTACTAAAGCAAAACAGTGATTATAGTGAAGCTGAGGATGTGTGGTTTAAAAAGTGTGTTATCTCTTCTACTCGTCAGCGCTGTTTGTCAGACCGTTTCTCCTCCTAATCTCATCCATATCACTGTAAATTATACCATTCTGTGGTCACTTTGGTTATGTTGACAAAAGTTAGCCTCTTTTCAGGTGCTGCGTAGTATCATCGCGCCTGCTGCACTCATGGTACGGCAACAAAGTTCCTTGATTATTACGCCGGAATGAGTATAGTTCCTAGCCATATCAGCCTAGAAAATTGCAACTTTTCATTTTCCGTCGGTCTTTGTACACGATGTAACTACAGCAGAGTCAAGTTTTAAACAGGAAAAATATCGAAACTCTTTGGTCATTTTTGAGCGGGATGCTAACGGTCTAATCAGATTCAGATTTTTATTACTGCAAAAAAAAAAAACGATTACTCAATTAATCACCAGAATAATCGACAGATTACTCGATTATAATTGTTAGTGACATATCAGTTAGAGACTGTAAGTTTTGAATGCCTATATTTTGTAACTGCGATTTTTGTCATTGTTTTGGAGCGCACTAGCTTATAGATAACCTTAAAGCTAACATATTCATGCTAAAAACACCTTCAGTTTAGATTTCATATGGACTTTATTTCTTACTATTAAAATAGCATTTATTACAAAAGTAAAATGTGTATCATTAACTGTGTTGTTGTGTAAACAACCAGGTAATGTTAAGGTACATGAAACTTGATGCATTTTTTAGGCATAATGAAAACTTGCAGTTTAGTAGGTAAATCAGATGTTGATTCATTAACCGCTTTGTCTGATAAAGTGAGTTCATTCAGAGAAGAATTTGGCCAATGTTAAAATGGTAACTTGTGTTTGTGTGATCCTTTTTGAATTATTAATTCAAATTAAATATCATTTATTTGTTGTAGGGGTGGTGAAACAGTACAAAAATGCTTGTGTAAGCATAGAGCACATGTAAAAGTAAGATTGAATGTATATTAGATGAATATATTCAGTATGTATAGATGCCCAATACAGTCAGTTCAGCAATTCCAAATAAGCTTTAAATAGATTCAGTTATATATAGTTTGAATCTGTCCTTAGTTACAATACAGCATCTCGACTGAGGTGATTTAGACTTTTTACATTAAAGCCCCATTGTTGAACAGCAATATGTGGTTGGTGTATATAGTTATCAATCTAAATTCATTTTTAGCAACCTATTTCTATTAATAGCAACCTAGATCTATTTCAGTTTTGCATCCTTTTTATAGGACATGTTTAAAAAAAGGGATATGTGTCTACATTTTAAATAAGTTGATTAAGAATTAATTGTTTTTCTACAATTAACTGAATATTGGTTAACTGTAGTATGTCAAAATGTTAATATTGTTGTATGATTTAATGTTGGATGCAGTCCATAAGATCAAGACCTCTGACGTGGGACAGGCCATAATCACCATTTAAAGGGATAGTTCACCCAAAAATGAAAATTCTGTTGTTCCAAACCTGTAAAACCTTAATCACAAATTAAGATTTTTTTTTAATGAAATCCAAAAGGTTTCTGACCCTGCATTAATGCAACTGACACATTCAAGGCCCAGAAAGATAGTAAGGACATTGTTAAAATAGTCCATGTGACAACAGTGGCTCAACTGTTATGAAGGTACGAGAATACTATTTGTGTGCAAGGAAAACAAAAATAATAACTTTATTAAACCGTTTCTTCTCTTCCGTGTAAGTCTTTGACACGCATTCAGTTGTGTTGCTGTCTATGCAGGGTCAGAAAGCTCTCGGATTTCATCAAAAATATCTTAATTTGTGTTCTGAAGATGAATGAAAGTCTTATGGGTTTGGAATGACATGAGGGTGAGTAATAATGACTGAATTAATAACTATCACTTTAAAAGGGGATGTAAATATAAACGTGCTCATTATCTAGGTACTTTCGATGATAGGTTAGTTATATGTTAGATAGTAGTTTATGAAATAGTTCTCACTGCAAAATACTCTGTTCACACGGAAAGGTTACTGTATTCATGAAAAGTGTCAGGTGTGTAGGTAGGATGTGTCTATACTGACCTTTCTTTGAGAGGTTATGTACTCTCATCTGTTTCATGAAATCATGCACCATTTATTAAAAAATTGTCAGTTTTTCATCTGTGCTTATGAATGAATACTGTGAAGTACACGTGAGGTTTTGTCCATTTATAAGTGAATTGTAAGTTACCGCTGTGCATTCAGAGCACTGTGCTGTTTGCAGATTTCACATCGAGCTGCCAAGATGCTTGACCTTTTGTCTTTGCTGTACGTAGGTTGTTTTGAGTCACTTACAAACTGCGGAAATAAATCAACTCAATCCAGCATTTAGCTGTGAAATTCACACACGCCCCTCACACTACCCCACAAAACCAGATTATTCTGGTCTCAGTCTGAGCTCCAATCTTCTTCACCTTTAAAAGCTTAAAAAAGCCATCAACAAGCCTATCATCAGGCTTTGCGTCGCTGCAATTAAATGGCTTACATTTATCACAGAAACAGTTTATTGTCCGTAGACGTCTGTAGGTTCTTTAGTTGCTACCTTCCGTGCTCCCAATCAAAGGAGATTGACAGATCGTATCTGCACATCTGCGTGTTTTGAAACGAGAAGCGCTCGCACAGATGTATAGTACACGGATACATTCATATGCACGCCAACAATTGTATCAAATTAAAAACCTTAAATAAAAGGTCCTCTTTTGATTGCTGATAAGCTCAACGGCACCAGGAGTGCAGTCATTTTCTGTAACTTCCTGCTGGTGTGTTGCGTGAGGCTTTGGCCATTGTCGAGCTGAAGATGTACGGTTTCCTGTACTCGTAACCGTGTGTAATCAGTGACTCAGTCTGATACCACTGTTGACATGGTGCTCGAAATGCCAGTATGTAAGACCAAAGTAATGGTACACACATCTGTTAAAAATTATTGATCTGTTCCACACCGTAGTGAGCTGTTCTGCTGCCTACATAGACAGCTGCCTTTAATGACAGCACGCTAACTGAAATGGAACGCTCTACATGGGCAGCAGCTTTGCTCACCACACAAACAGATCTCCTCACGCAAAGCTCAAGACAGATCAAATTACAATAGACTTTGAATTTGGCATTAACATGCTGCTAAGTGAATGAAGTGATCATAAGCACAAAATTTCATAACACTGTAAGGACAGCAAAAACAGTCAAACTTTGAAATATTTTTACTATTTAAAAGAACTGTTTTCTATTTGAATATATTTTAAAATGTAATTTATTCCTGTGATTTCAAAGCTGAATTTTCAGCATCATTACTCCAGTCACATGATCCTTCAGATATCATTCTAATATTCTGATTTGCTGCTCAGAAAACATTTATTATTATTATTATTATTATTATTATTACTATGTTGAAAACATCTGAGTAGAATTTTTTCAGGTTTCTTTGATGAATAGAAAGTTCAGAAGAACAGCATTTATTTGAAATAGAAATCATTTGTAACATTATAAATGTATTTATCATCACTTGATCAATTTAAAGCATTCTTGCTAAGTAAAAGTATTAATTTCTGTAATTTCATTCTGTCAAAAAAAATATACTGACTCTTTATTTCAGATAAATGCTGATCTTTGGATCTTTCTATTCATCAAAGAATCCTGAAAAAATGTACTATAATAAATGTTTCTTGAACAGCAAATCAGCATATTAGAATGATTTCTGAAGGATCATGTGACACTGCAGACTGGAGTAATGATGCTGAAAATTTAGCTTTGATCACAGAAATAAATTACATTTTAAAATATATTCAAATAGAAAACACTTATTTTAAATAGTAAAAAAATTTCAGAATTTTACTTTTTTTTGCTGTATTTTGGATCAAATAAATGCTTGGTGAGCAGAGACTTCTTTAAAAACATTAAAGATCATACTGTTCAAAAATTGTGTATATATATATATATATATATATATATATATATATATATGCTGTAAAAATTGTAACAATGCAATGTGCTTCAAATAAAAATACAAAAATAAAAATACTTGATAACTGTACCTCTAACTGTACCATTATTTTTAACTCTTAATTATAAAAAAATAAATTACTGTAACAATGCAATTGTGCCTTAAAGTAAAAAATATTCTGCTACAAGTTACAATACAAATATGTCATAAATTCTTCACTTTTAAATGTTAAACCTTACACATATTTATTTATTGGTTTATTTTACAAACTGGAGGGATTTATAAGTGCTTCTTGTTACAAATCTGTTAACATGCTGTAAACTTCTGTCTACAAAAATGTTGGAAATTATACAAATGTGAAAATAAATTGATCCTGACACGCTGTGTTATAAGCAGTGTGCATTTATTGTAAACCAAGCTGATTTGAGACACTGAAAACACTGGATAATAAGCTGTAAATCAATACAGCGCATTAATTTCAGACAGACTAAACTGCAGCCTTTGGTGATTTCATAATCACAATAAGTCATATTCCAGGTTTTTTTTTTTTAAAGCGGACATCGGATGCACATTTTCCACAAGTTGGTGTGATTTCTCAGGTCTTCATGAAATGTCTGTAACATACTTTAGTTAAAATCCCTCAATGGTAGTGTAAAACAACGCCCTTTTTACTTGGTCAAAAACAGCTCTTTAAAAACAGCGTCCCATGTTGGTGCATGTCTCTTTAAATGCTAATGAGCTCTGCTCGCCCCGCCCCTCTCTTCCATTTTTTGTGTATTCTGTGGCACGTTACCATCGAAAACAAAACTAATCCACTGCGTCCTCAGTGGCTCTGATGTCGAGAGAAAATGAAGACTCTTATGTTCCCTTTTAGATCCAACTACAAAACACCTGCATTGCTTACAAGTCATTGTTGTCACTACAGCTGGCTGAGGACAGAAATGTGCTAATATGGAACATTCTGTCAGCAGTTGTGGGCGGGGCCTGAGCAATGTGATGTCATATTGCGCATAAAATTAAAATGGCTTAATAATTGAGGATGTTTAAGTTTCTTGGAGATTAAAAAATAAAAAGTGAATGGATTTTTATCATTGTGGGGTGGTTGCATTTACACATTTATGTGCAAACACAATGTAAAAGTGAATTTTGCATCTGATGTCCCCTTTAATTGCGCAGCCCTATGTATTTATCATTTCGACTCACAAAACCCCATATCTATGTATGTATCAGTAATACAGCAAGTTCCCTGATTGGTGGATTTCACTTCATAATTGTGGGCAATGTAGTGTTTCATTGTTAATTTGCCATTTAAACAGTTTAAAAAAAAAAAGTTGAAATGACACTGACTTGTGAGCTTGAAGCTCATGTCTGTTTCACTATGGAGAAAATGAATGTGATTTTTACTTCCGCACAGTTGCGCTCTATCGGTGTCCATGGCGACCAGTGACCGCTGTTAACTGTTGACTGTAGAGATGCTGTTTGTTTGCCTGGCACCCGTGCAGGGGTTTGCAGGAGCCTGGGTTGCTGCAGGCCCCAAGAATGTGTCTCCTCTCATGTGACCTATAGATCCTGCAGCGGTCCCGTGCACATCTCACTATGCTGGGATAACATGACAATCTGTCACTGACACTGCAAGAAGCCCGTGCAAACAAAGGGAGAGATAGCGAGCAAAATGAGAGCCCGAGACGGCCTTGCCCCCTCACGCTCTGCTTCAAATTTCCACACTTATTAATGCGCACACTCGTGCATGCACAATGCGCGTTATTGTTGTCGTGACAGCCGCATTCTCCCTTTGCAATCGGCCGATTGCATGTTGCACGGACATTTGTGTGATTAAATGACTAAATTGGCTTGTTATTCAGCATCCTGTGGACTTTGGTGTGGTGAGGTGCAGTGTTCTTCTTGTGGGCATGTGAGACCGAGTATAAAGGGGATTATAAAAGCTTCAGCACACTGTCAGGCTTTGATTTGGCTGGGGGATGGGGGAGCTTTGGGGTTAGTGGCTTCCTCTGAATCCAATTTAAAACCTGTCCAGACACCTAATAGCAGGCAGAATCACAAAGCAAATGTGTGCGTGCGATTCTGATGAATTAGTCTCATTGCCGACATGTTTTGTTTTCCTCATTTGCTGTAATAAGATTTTTTTGGATGTCACATTGAGGGCCTGCAGGTTTTTTGGGGCTGTATTTTGATGTAAATGGGGAAAAAATATTTCAAAACATAGTTCATAGTTCAGTTGTTGCAGTGCGTTATGGGATTACCTTCTCTGCAAATGTTTTTAATCATTATCCTCAAATGAAGATGATGTGCAACAGTGATGCACTACCAGTCAAAAGTTTTTGAACAGTAAGATTTTTAATGTTTTTAAAGAAGTCTCTTCTGCTCACCAAGTAAAGTACAGCAAAAGCAGTAAAATTTTGAAATATTATTACTATTTAAAATAACTGCTTTCTATTTGAATATATTTTAAAATGTAATTTATTCTTGTAATTAAAGCTACATTTTCAGCATCATTACTCCAGTCTTCAGTGTCAGATTCTTCAGAAATTATTCTAATATGCTGATTTGCTGTTTAAGAAACATTTATTATTATTATTATTATTATTATTATTATTAATATTTAAATTTTTTTTTTTTTTTCAGGATAGCTTCTGTGACATTATACACTATACCATTTAAAGGTTTGGAGTCAGTACATATATATATTTTTAGAAATAGCAGAAATTAACCATTTTATTTAGCAAGGGTGCTTTAAATTGATCAAAAGTTATGATAAAGACATTTATAATGTTACAAAAGATTTCTGTTTCAGATAAATGCTGAAAAAATTCTACTTAAAAAAATTCAAAAAATAATAATAATAAATGTTTTATTGAGAAGCAAATCAGCATATTAGAATGATTTCTGAAGGATCATGTGACACTGAACACTGGAGTAATGATGCTGAAAATTCAGCTTTGAAATCACAGGAATAAATTACATTTTAAAATATATTCAAATAGAAACATTTATTTTAAATAGTAAAAAATATTTCAAAACGTTACTGTTTTTGCTGTACTTTGGATCAAGTAAATGCAGGCTTGGTGAGCAGAAGAGCCTTCTTTAAAAACATTAAAAATCTTAGTGTTCAAAAATATTTGATAGTATATATAATTTGTATTATTTTTTTTTATTTTGTATTTATTTCCACCCCATTTTTAGCAAATTCACATCATTTGTAAATAAAATAAAAAGCCTTCAACCAGCTCATAGATCACAGACTCCTGAAGTTTTTTTTTTGGTCATCTGAGCCCATCTGACACAGCAAAATATTTCCTTGTAAACCCCTTTGAGATTTTATTTTGATTGTTTATCATTTCAAATTATTTACAGTATAGAGCTGCAAGATGTATTCACAAAAAATTCTATCTATCTATCTATCTATCTATCTATCTATCTATCTATGTATCTATCTGTCTGTCTGTCTATCTGTCTATCATCTATCTGTCTATGATGTTATATAGTGCATCTGCAGGATGTTTGGTCTTATTTTGGGAGTAGATGGAGAGTGCATTGCTTTTGTTAGCTTCGGTTTGACTTTAAAATGAAAAATATTTTTAAAAATAGTTTATAGTTCAGGCGTTCCTTGATCCTGGAGTCGTTCTGTTTTTTTTTTGTTTTTTTTTAAGCTTGACAGATCATAAATCTGTGAAAAAAGGTTTGATTTGTGTTGTTTTTCCCTCCCTTCAGCATATGTTAATGAAGCAGCAGGATCGCATTGACGATCGAGTGAAAGACATCGAGGAGCAGCTGTATAAGTTGGAGTCTGACAAACTACTGGTGGAGGTAAGGAGCTGTTGATAGGAGCATGCACACACACGCTTCTGTCTTCCTCTGTCTATCTGTCTGCATGTGTCTCCCCTCACCCTCTACTGCAGCTAATGAATATGTAAGAGGCTGTTTTTGGTATGACATTGGCAGCGTCTGTGCTTAAGACCTTTTCTCCCTCTCTGCAGTTTTATTTTTTGTTGTTTAAGGAAAATGAATTAGACAAGTATGTTGTACTACAAAATAATACTGTCAAGAAGAGGTTTGGTGAAATTCTCCATGTTTTGGATTTAGATAAAAAATATATAAATAACAAATAATATTGAAGAGAACTTAAAAAAACAAATCAGAAATATGCAAGAAAAGAAAAATGGTGTTTCTTAACATTAGTTAATGTATTAACTATCATGAATGAACAATACATTTATTCCACTATTTATTAATCTTTGTTAATGTTAGTTAATAAAAATACAGTCATTCAGTGTTAGTTCTTATTAGTTCACAGTGCATTAACTAATGTTAATAAACAACTTGTGATTTTAATAATGCATTAGTAAATGCTGAAATTAACATTAACTAAGGTTAATAAATGCTGTAGAAGTATTGTTTATTCTTAGTTCATGTTAACTAATGTAGTGAACTAATATTAACTAATGAACTTCTAAGGAATCTAATGCAATCAAATCATAAACATGTTTCGTTCAACCTGCATACATGGGGGGAAAAAAACAACAAAAGTGAAAGATTACAGAAAGAGCTAAGTTGTGCTGACACACGTGGAATGTTTTCATATTAAGCTATGAAAACAAAATTATCAGGAACAAAATCTGAACTTTTTATGACTGACTCATCTCAACTGACATAATAACCTGCACTTTCGACATAAATATGACTGTGTTGTTAACATTAACGAAAACAAAAATGAAAAAGTTTTCATTAATTAAAAAGGAAACCTGAAATAAAATACAGTGTACCTATTAAATTATTAAAAATTAATTTATAATATTATAAACTAATATTAAATAAAATACCTAAACTCCAAAAAGTCTTGGCAACTAACTGAATAAGTTAAAGTTGAAGTATTGAAATGATTAAAACTTAAATAAAATAAAACTAAATAGTTATTTTTTAAATTGCAAGAGCAAATAACAAAATTAGTAGAACTTAAATTGAAATTAAAATCAAGACTGAAAATATAAAAACCAAAGCTATTTTGAAATAATGATAAATATTATAAGAGTATATAAATAACACTGAAACATGCACAGAAAAATTGTTAAATAATCAAATTAGGACACATATCTAAGCAAAATGCAGTTTAATGGTTGGTAAAGTAAAATGTTTATCTGTATACAAGCTTTTCTAAATCAAAAAGGTTGTGAAAGTAAGTAATTAAAATTCTTAAATATAATTTAGACAGCACAGATACCCAGTTCAGGTTCATTTATTAATCAACTTTGTCTCTTATGTTTTCTCCTAAAATTTGTAGCCCAGATCATTTGGTTTTGGGAGAAATATTTAAGAAGTTGTTCATATTAAAATCTGTTTTGATTTCTTTTGTGAAATATCTTTTGATTGCATACTTTAGTAAAGTCTGAGCACAGTTTGAGACATTGTAATCTTTTCTGAAACTAGAAACTGAAACATGAAATTGGGGATTTTTCTTGGAGTTAACATATGACAGAGAAATTAAACCTCTTTATTTACTTTCAGTTTAAAGTGACTGAGACATCAAAAAGATATCTTTAGTGTTGTATTCAGTTTCTTTTTCTACAGAGAGCTGTCTAAATGTTTACAATAAGGGAGACTATAGAAATTCAGTATGCGTCCTTGTGTGTGTGTGTGTTGTGCAGGATAAGGTACGGCAGCTGAAGGAGGAGGTGCGTGTGCAGTATCACAAAATGCACCAGCTCTTAGAAGATGACCTGGGGAGAACTCTAGAGGTGCTGGATAAAGCACACTCCAAATACTGCCAGGAGAACTCGACGCAAACCCTCCAGCTCAATGAACGCCGCCAGGAGGCCAAGAAACTGCTCAGCTCTGTCCAAGTTGTGTTTGACAAGGCAGAGGATATTAACATTATGAAGGTGAGGTCGATTCTCTCTCTTTCACCCTTCACAGATGCCTTCATCTGCTCGTCCTTCACTGTCTACGATATCCCACAATCCTTTGTGTGTGCGGTTTGGATGCTGCTGGCGTAAAAACGCTGTCTGATGAAGTGTTTGAAAGAAATAAATTCATTCTTAAATGTCATTTTTGATTAATGTAAACAACTTTTAGTTCAGAATTCTTTTGTTTTCCACATATGATTCCATGCCTAGCGAGAAAAAAGCAGTGGAGTGATTAAATATGCTCCCTGTTTTTGATTATTAAACATGATGTCATGGTGTCTGAAATCACTTTCCTTCATATAAAAACTCAGTCTGTCTGACTGGGCAGTAAGGCAGCTGTCTTGGTTTTCGGACACTGTAAATATTTCCCTGAACGCACTCCCATCCCACATACTCTCATAAACACACAGTGTGAATGTGCCCATACCTGTGTGAAATGTTTCCCTGTCTGTGTGTGGTTGTTATCAGCAGATCTGCACTTCCAGATTTTTCCGTGTTTATACACAAAGAGGCAGTCAAGCAGCAGCTTGTAGACTGCAGAAGAGATTAATATTTTGTTCTGTTTTCTTTTGCTTTGCAGAACACAAAACCAGTAAAAATACTCATGGACAGGTATGAGCCGAAGTGCAGAAATGTATATAAATTGAATACCAAATCACATTTTAAATAAGTAGTAATCTGGTTATGTGTAATGGTCTTTTTTACAGATCACAGTCATGCACAGGCAGTGTTCTGCCTCCGTACAAAGTGGGTCATCTTAATTCCAAAATATTCCTGTCTGAAGTCTCAAAAAAGGAAAAGAACTTGAGAAAAATACTGGAAGGTAAGAAAAACTTAAGTGGTTTAGGGTCGAACATCTTTTCTAATTGCGGACTCTAGAATAAAACAATGATAACAAAATGCCACTAGCCATAATACGTTTTTCAGCACGTTTATGTCATTTGGTAGAAGCAAGCCAAGGTAAACATACTAATGTTGATTTTTTTTTTGCACCTTTACATTAAAATGCAATTTAAAAAGGGAATTTCTTAATTAAAATTAATTTAGATATTTTTGATGGCATAAAATACAGGGCAGTTGTCTTAAATATAAGATTATTTTACCTTTTTATGACAAAGCAAGGTTAGTTCAGGTTGTGAAATGTCATTCTGTGCAACTCCCTAGAAACTTGTATATACTTATTATAATTCATGGTATTTGTAAAAATACTTTGGTAACACCTTTACATTTAGGCCCCATTTATTAACATTAGTTAATGCACTAAAGAAACAGTTCACCTAAAAATGAAAATTCTGTCATGAATTACTCACCCTCATGTTTTTCTGAACCCGTAAGAGCTTCGTTCATCTTCAGAAAACAAATTAAGATATTTTTGATGAAATCCAAAAGCTTTCTGGCCCTCCATAGACGGCAACGCAACTGACACTTTCAAGGCCTATAAAGGTAGTAATGACATCGATAAAATGATCCATGTGACAACTGTAGGTTCAACTGTAATGTTATGAAGCTATGAGAATACTTTTTGTGCGCAAAGAAAACAAAAATAACAGCTTTATTTAACAATTTCTTTTCTTCTTTGTAAGTCTTTGACGCGCATTGATATCAAAACATGCGTGTGATACTGCTAACGCAGGAGCTGGCATTGGGGTCATTATATTGAAAAAAGGTTTGTCAACCCCATATGAAACCACCATGAATACAAGAATTACACTGACTAGTAGGGTTGCCCCCTAATAGTCGACCAACCGTTAGTCGATGAGAAGAGGCTTGGTTGACAAAAAATTGTATTAGCTGCTTAGTCGCAGAAAAAAAATTCCCCAGGAAGTGCCAAAGTCACGCGGTCCATAACGGACAGATTGTTAACAGCTGGTGTTTGTGGTAATATAGTACTTCAGGCAGGACATCCAAACACTCGCCTATCATTCATCATCCTTAAATATGGCTTTTCATCTAGATGTATGTAGTAGCAACTTTACATCACAGTTCAATCTAATGCAGAGTGTGGAAGCTGAACAGTAGCATGCTCACCGCATGACAAATGGAGGCGCTGTGCGGTCACTTGCTCTTAAAATACTCTGTCATTTTTGGTCATACAGATAGAAGTAATACATTTTTCGAATCTGTAAAGACTTGTTTATTTACGTTTGTTTGTGTGCACTTACAATAACAACGAAACGTGCTTTTGTAAAATAATTCAGGCAAACAGGAGGCGCTTTCTGCCGTCTCGGCCTCTGTGAACTTGAGCGCGAAACTACGAACTCCGTGTATACTTGCCTTACAGACATGAAAAAATGTATCTATAGAGAGTGAAATGTCTACTTTTAAATAAACCAATTCAAATAAAAAACAGATATTCTCAGATTAAGTAATCCATTTGAAACATGCATACAGGCGCATCACTACTGCGGAGACGACGAGTCAGTGTTGCCGACTTCATCTCTTAAGATGAAAAACAAAAAAAGCACTAGTTTATCAATAAATTATTAAAACGTTAATGCAAATGTTTTCCCATGACACATTCATAATTATTATATCTGTTATTATATTATTATATCTTATATAATTATTATATAATGCTTAAAATGAATGACTACTAGTCGACCAGTAAAAATTTTAGTCAAGGGCAGCCCTACTGACTAGATTTAAACTAGATTTTAAATTATTTTTCAGTTTCTTTATATCTTATTCACCATCGACCATCATCCTCAAAAAACAACAACAAAAAAACAATAAAAACATGCAAGTAACAAGAAATATTGTACTTTAAACTGAATTTTAGCCCCTTTTACATGTATAGTCTTTACTGGTAAATTACCATTAAGAGACCATTAAGTGAACCGGACCTTTTTAAAAATACCGGTATATTCATTCCGGTAATCTGCCGGTATGAGCATGTACGAATTCAGAACGCACTGATGTAAGATGTCTACGCTGGGTCAATCAAGAGCTGTTGAAATTTAAAACTCAACAGTTCTGGGCCAATCATAAAATTCTGAAGCAGCTGACACATTTACTCCACGCTGTCCAATACGATGTCTCTGGGCCAAAAGCAGCTGCATGAATGTGAACGTTGACACAAAAATTAAAACAAAAACACTGATGTTTTACCTCTCCATGTTTACACAACACCGGGAGGTGCAGCCGTTTAGAGGTCATTTCTGGTTAATGATGTCACAGATTTTACCGGTATTTAGAAACTGATATGTGAATGGATCTTTACTGGTAAAAAGACGGAACATCATTACCTGAATAAACAGCGCATTTTTGTATTTACCAGTATAGCCGTTCAGTAATTTGACATCAATTTACTGGTATTACTGTGTGAAAGGGGCTTTTGGTTGTTGGTTTGTTTGGTTGCACATCATGTAAATCTTCTAGGTCCTAAAGCACAGCCATTCGAGATCACCGATTTTGCTTGTAAAAATATTTCTGTTCAACAAACTGTTTTTCCCACAAATCAAACTCTTTGTCCTCCTTGTTTCCAGCACCATTCAGTACTCCCGCGCACTTCCTCCAGAGCATTTCTGTCCACCCCTCCAGTGTGAATACCGCCGGGGGTGAGAAACGCAAACACTCCACGGCCTTCCCTGAAAGCAGCACCAGCCTGCTGGAGTCCTCATCCGGCCCCATGAGCAAACAGCAGTTCCTGGGTCAAGGTTCCAACTCCACAGACGGGCCAACATCGCAGCCGCCCATGGCTCCCTGTAGCTCCACCCAGCACATTGTAGGCCTCAGCAGTAGCAGCAGCGCCCAGTCTGTCCATCATTCCAGCTCCGTTTTTACTCCTGCCGACTACCCCAACCCTAGCTCGTCCCAGCAGGCCATGCTGCCGCAGTATGGCGGCCGTAAGATTCTCATGTGCACGATGGACAACTGCTACTGCTCTAGTGTCCCCTCCATATCGAATCACCGCGGCCATCCTCCATACCCGCGCTCGGGATCGTTCCCTTGGACACAGGACTACACCCACCCCCTGCCCTCAACTCCCTCAATGTCCCAGCCTTTACAGGGGCTCTCCATGCACGACTGGATCGACGCCTCACAGAGCCACAGGCACCCTGATTTCTATGGATTGTATGGGCAATCTTCCACTAAACCATACGTCACCAGTTAACTTCCACTGCATCACTGGTTTATCTCCAATAACTCGCCCATTTCCTTAAGGTTTGGTCACATTTGTGAAATTTAGGCAAAATTTTCCATGCAAAAACAGGTCCATTGTCAATAGAGATGAGAAGCAAGATCTGTCCACCCCAGTGTTGCCAAGTCCACATTTTTCCCACGGTTCCCTGACAAATGTATTTTATCCCCTAGAATGCAATTTTTAATGGGGGACCTCCCCCTCGAAATGCGTTTGGGATAGTTTTGAGGTTTTTTTTTAGTAGCAGTTGGGTGGGTTTTAATGTGAAAACCTGGCAACCCTGGTCCACCCTCATGCGAAATTCTCAATTGCGTGGATTCCTATTAAAATGACTGGACTTTGCCCACAATTTTTGCCAAACAATGGCAAATGTGACCGCACCTTTAGACCTTTTTCCCGCCTGTCTTTAGAAATCAGGCTTATTAAAATCACAATCAAAAGGACAGCACTTTCTAGCATGCAATGCAAGCCTCTCGGCTTCAAAACACCGATCTCTTCCAACTTAAGCATTAAAACCCTTTCTGTCCCTATGTAAAACATGATAAGGGAACCTTTCTTTGAGAAATGTGGAGGCGGGACCCAGTTGAGTTTTGAAAATTACAAACAGATTTTGGATAATTGCAGAGGGTTCTGACCCGGAGCAGATAATGATCGCTTGTAAATGGAGTTAGTTTTAACTCCTTTCACCTCCCCTCTTCCTGCCTTTAGGGCATCTGGAATCTGGTTGGTTTTTATGACGTGGTAAAGATTCCTTTTAACATTGCTATTAAACTTCTACAGTTTTATTAATAGTAGATGGGGAATATTGTTATTAAAAAAAGAGGGATGGAGTGTGTTTATTATTTATCACCTCTACTGCACATTACGGTTTTGGGCTTAAGTTTCTGCTGAACCGCTCCACAGGTAACCATGTGACTGGGAACTCCGATTATGGTTTGACGTGTTACTTACATTCCTTAGAGGCCAGAGGATCTTGTTTATCTGTTATGTTTACAGTTATGTATTAAAACTTTCATTAATTTTTGGTAGGTTGGAAAAGATCAGTACAAAAACTCAATCCAGGCTTCAAAGATTTTCCACCAAGCATGTCATGAGCTAGTACTTCTGGATTCTGCTTCCTGTCAGATAATGTTACTTCCTGCATTCAAGCACATGTGAAGCATGTTCAGGATGATTGGTGCCTACACACACCTCTTACACAGTCTTATAACGGTGTAGATATACTTCCTGTTTTAGTCGGTGACGGTGACTGTGGTCACCGTGGAACACCGATTGTCATGAACATGCTGAAAAACTTCCTGTTTGTGACTGTAGGCATGCAGGAAAGCCTTTCTGTGCACTCAGAAACTCCAAGAGACTCAACTGAGTGAGACTAGAGGACGATTGGTGACATTTTTTCACATATTTTATACAAGAAAACCGAATGGACTGCATACATTTGGAAATGAAAATAAATGTGCTTCAAAAGAGTATTAAATGCTGGTTTAAACAAAAGTGTACGCAGTGTGTTTTTGTAATTGATGCTGGTGCTATGTCTGACAAGCCATGCCACTCTCACGCAGTGAAAAATACATCGAGGAGCAAAGAGGAAACTGACAATGCAATGACAGACAAGTCAGAGCAGGTTACTTCTGGTATGAAACAAGGTCTCAGCTTTCAAGTTTTGCCATTTTATATAACAAATAACGTTTTCTTTAATGTGTTGTGACAGATCACGGTAGCACCTCAGTTCATATTTACTTAAAGCATGAAATAAACACGAGTGGACATCAGAAGGTATTTTATTTCACTCTGCATTATATTCAACCGACGTCAATACGGCTCTAAATCCCAGCCGAGGAAGAAGGGACTTGTCTAGCCATATGACCGGTCATTTTCGAAACAAATTGACAATTAATATACTTTTTAACCTCAAATGCTCGTCTTGTCTCATCTCTGCGATGCACATGTGAACTCTGTGTAATCTGGGTCAATACAGTTAGGGTAGGTCGAAAAACTCCCATCTCATTTTCTTCTTCAACTTCAAAATCATTTTTTCGACATACCCTGTACTGACCTGGAAAAAACAGAGTTCACATAGACCTAGACAAGACTTTGAGGTTAAACTGTATATAAATTGTCAGTTTGGTAGATAAGACCCTTCTTCCTAGGCTGGGATCATTTAGAGCCATTTGAAGCTGCATTTAAACTGCATTTTGGAAGTTCAAACTTGGGGGCACCACTGAAGTTCGCTATATGGAGATAAGTCCTGAAATGTTTTCCTCGAGAAACATAATTTCTTTACGACTGAAGAAAGAAAGACATTAACATTTTGGATGACGAGGGTGAGTATATTATCTTTAAAATGTTCGTTCTGGAAGTGAACTTCTCCTTTAGAACTTTCATTTTTGGGTGAACTAACCGTTGAATCTACTCTCATGTCTGATTTGTTTGTCAGACAAAATAGCAGATTCAGCACTATGATTGGTCAGATCACCTGTCAATCAAGCTCCCTGCAAAGGGTCAGTTGGGTAATGTGGTTGTTATAAATCCTTAGACATTTTACCTTTTGTATAGTCATTCTAAACTCTGAAATCTTTTATCAAACAGAAATTGTGAGTAAAAATATATTTATTTTATAAGGGCTGTCACTAACTAATATTTTGGTAATTGAGGAATCAGTGAATTATTCTGACGATTAATTGAGTAATTGGATAATTATAATAATTTTTCTGAGAACCTAAACCTAAGCAAACAACTGCCTTTAAAATAGTTTAAAGTACATATATAATAAAGTCAAATAAACTTAAGTCAAAGTCAAATTTTAAATAAAGTATCAAAAGCAAGTAATCATATGGTTTTATTGAACTAAAGATAATGTGAAAGTAACGCATTGTAAACAACAGAAGTAACATACATTACTCATTGTGACAAGACCGCTGAGGGTGCCATCTAATACTCGTTTAATACTGACTAAACAACATTTAATTCAAACGTCTACTTAATCTTTAATATTTGTCCATTTCTTTACGATGCTACAGCCACTGTCATGTTTTGAACGTGGGCATCAAAACGTGTAAACTCTGTTTAAGCTTTTATTTTGAAATCGCAATAAACATTTAGCATGTTAACATGTTAGCATGTTTTGAGGTAACATAAATCTCCTGTGTTTGCATGGGTTTATAAATGATTTACCTTACAAATCTGATGAGACTCTCCACACATATAAGTGATAACTGATTGTCTGAGATGCACCTACACGCACCAAGGAACCAAGGAATCATGCCAGTCCTAATATATTTTAAAGAACCTAATCGTTATCCAGTAAATCAAATAACTGGAAAAGTCATGGGGCATTTCAATATTGTAATGAAGTCAAAAAGTTTAAGGATCACTTTTCTAAAGTGACATGAGCAATCTGAAACTTTAGAATGTGCTTCATAAATTTTTCATGCATGAATGGGTAAAAGACATGTTACTAAGTACCATTATTAGGCATAAATAATTGCCACTTCGTTAAAAAGAAGCATCAAGTGCTTGTGTGTGATTACGGGGATTACATATTGTTAGATCTCTGCTGTTGCGGATCCAAAGAAATCCCATAAATCAAGCATGGCCGTGTTCGTCTTGGGCTTGGATTATTTGCCTAGACCTTGTTGTTGATTATCAAAACAGGTTTGGAGGTTATGTTTAAAGGGAAGTTAATCATTCGTAAGGCAGTTAATCATTTGTTTACAAGATAGCAACGGCATTACCGGCAAAAAATATGTAGCTTCCAAAAAAAAAAAAAAAAAAAAACCAGACTCTTTTAAATCATTTAAATATAGCATGATTTATGCCAGACTTTCCAGCGCTTCCTCATGGGTCAATGGGGGCATCAGTCACATTTTTCCATTAAAGCATGGTGGGATGGGGGCGCAGGGCTGGCTGGGGTAGAAAGGGGATGGGGGAAGTAATCAGGCTTGAAGAACAGCTCATCATTTATTTATAAAGTGTAACGTTCCAGCCCCTCTCCTCCCACAAACCCCATACATTCACCTTTACAGTGCTATCACACCAGCACAGTCAATGTTTTGTGACCAATTAGAAATCTGACTGGATTCTACCCTCTTTTTTCCCCCAGCTTGCTGTGGGTGGACACGCCATATGCTCCGAGAGCTCCACAATGGGTTTGTTTTTCTGAGCTCTGCCGTCCCATGATGCTAATCACGCTGGCTGCTCATGCTGGCTCATTGCAGCCCGTGGGAGGACTGTAGCCTGCCGGAAGGATCGATTGCAAAACACAACAGAGGCTGCTCGGTTCCACTCCTCTATACATGTGATCGCATAGGGATGCATTTGAGGCCCGAAGTGAAAAGGAATATTAAAAGCACCCCAAACATAGGGATTTGTCATCTTTTTTCATGTAAGAGAGTTCGAGTGTGAGAATTTGAGGGTGTGGACGTGTTTGTACAAAGGCTTTGGGGTCTTCTGTGCTGCTGTTCCCTCAGAGGCCATAACAAACAGACCAGCTGTACTCTAAAGCCTCTCGTTTTTCTGCAACAGTCACATTTGCTTACTCTTCCTTTGCCATCAATTATTAAATCCTGCCCAGCTACTCAGGGAACGATGTCTTACGATTATGCCGTTTGCGCTTTTGAGGTTTGAACTGCTGTTTAATATAGTTTAGAACTGTTTTGTTGCAGACTGAAGGCCTGTTAACATCAACTCAAATGTTAAATGCAAATTCGGTTTGATTAATTTCTGTTCCAGACATTTTACATTTAATGAACGCTCTCTGTTAATGTTTAGACAAACATTTGCATGCATTGGTGCTCTGATCTATTTTCCATCGCATTGAGGAAAACTAGCGCCACCAAAGCTGTATCCGAAATATGAATATAGCTAGTAAGAATGAAAATGTCACATGCTTCGTATGCAGTGGTGCTTGTGTTTTGCTCTGAAACCGGAAGATTTCTGCATTCAGTTCGAATAGAAATCTAATACATTATTATAGTTAGTCGATCTGAAAAGGTCATTGTGCATTACCAGCTGTCAACCATGTCATTGAACATATTTTGCATTTTTTATTTTGTGTGCACCACTTATGTGCACCCCTGTACATATCCCATGTTGTCAAGTGACCTTCCAGTGTCAGCTGCGTTGCTAGTAGCTCCTCTCTTGTGGCCTCATGATCATGGGACACAGTAAAGTGTCCATTTGATGTGCACCTCAGAATCTTACTAGTAGTAGTTGGTCTTCCAGGTACTTTTTACTTACTTTTTTTTTTTTTGGAATACTGTGAATTTGGACAGACTACTCTTTTGGCATGCTGTTTTTGACTACTATATAGTAGGATAGTAGGCTTATTCAGAAACCGTAACAACCGTAACCTCTGAACATGTGGCCAAAATGATCATTTTATTGGTTGGCCTTTTTTTTGTTAGTTTTTTGTAGTGCGTTGGAAGGGAGATCTATGGAAGCCCGTTTCCACCACTGAATTAAAAAAAAAACGTAATTGTGACATTTATCTCATAATTCTTACGTTTTTTACATCTGGCCATTATGACTTTTTTTTGCTCAGAATTGTGAGATATAAAATCTATAATGTCCGAATTGTGAGATAAACTCAGAATTGCGTGATATAACATTTGTGTTTATATCTCGCACTTTACTTTTTTTTTTTTCCAGAAGTGTGTTTATATCTCACAATTGACTTTTTCTCAAAATTTTGAGTTTGTATCTCGCAATTTACCCTTTTTCTCATTTATCTCGCATTTACTTCTTTCTCAGAATTAAGAGTTCATTTCTCACAAATGTTTTTCTTCTTAGAATTGCAAGTTTATATCTTGCAATTCTGACTTATAACACATAATTGCACATTAAGTCAGAACTGTGAGATATAAACTCACAATTCTGAGAAATGAAGTCAGAATTGCGTGATATAAACTCACAATTACATGTTATAAAGTCAGAATTGTGAGATATAAACTCGCACATCTGACTTTTTTCTCAGAACTGCGTAATATTACATTCTGAGAAATAAATTCAGAATTGCGAGATATAAACTCAGAATTGTGTTTATTTCTTGTAAATTGACTTTTTTTTCAGAATTAAGTTTATATCTCACTGATTGACTTCTTTTTTCTCAGAAGTGTTTATATCTCACAATCGACTTTTTCCTCAAAATTTAGTTTATATCTCGCAATTTCTTTTTTTCCTTATTTATCTCGCAATTTACCTTTTTCTTAGAATTGCGAGTTTATATCTCGCAATTGACTTTTTTCTCAGAATTAAGAGTTTATATCTTGCAAATGTTTTTCTTCTTAAAATTGCAAGTTTATATCTCGCAATTCTGACTTATAACACATAATTGCACATTAAGTCAGAATTGCATGATATAAACTCGCAATTGCATGTTATAAAGTCAGAATTGTGAGATATAAACACACATCTGACTTTTTTCTCAGAACTGCATGATATTAACTCGCAAACTTGCAAGTTTATATTTCACAATTATGACTTTATAACACAATTGCATGTTAAGTCAGAATTGTGATATACAAACTTGCAATTCTGAGAAATGAGTCAGAATTGCGTGATATAACAATTGTGTTTATATCTTGTAAATTGACTTTTTTTTCAGAATTAGGTTTATATCTCGCCAATTGACTTCTTTTTTCTCAGAAGTGTTTATATCTCACAATTGACTTTTTCTCAAAATTTTGTTTGTATCTCGCAATTTACTTTTTTTTTAAGATATCTCGCAAGTTACTTTTTTCTTAGAATTAAGGGTTTATATCTTGCAACTGACTTTTCCTCAGAATTGATTTTATATCTCGCAATTGACTTTTTCTCAGAAGTCAGAGTTTATATCTCACAATTTTGACTTTATAACACATAATTGCACTTTGTGAGATATAAACTTGCAATTGCGAGTTATAAAGTCAGAATTGCGAGACATGAATTCACAATTCTGAGATATAAACTCAGAATTCTGAAATTTTTTTCTCAGAATTGCAAGTTCATATCTTGCAATTGACTTTTTTTCTCAGAATTGCGAGTTTATATCACGCAGTTCTGACTTTTAACACGCAATTGTACGTTATTAAAGGTAGGGTTAGTGATTTCAGAAAGGCTAGCGATAACAAGCCAGCTTTGAAAGCAAGATCCCCACCCTCCCTGCATAATCGCTTTGCAAAGCCTCCAAAACACATGAACGCGTTCAGGCAGATAAGAGACTAACTCGTACCATGATGAGAGAAGTGGAGGATTGAATGCAGCATTGTCTGATTACCTCATGTCTCATTACAAAACAGTACAGTACAAAGCGCATGATATTACAATAATAACGCCTTTAATTCTCGCTGGAACGTGCTGATGATCTATCATGTCTGCGCAGACAGGGTGTGCAGAGGTATGCAAATACATATTTGACAGGCAGGCAGGACAGCCTATCGTAATGTTCGGTCCAAACATTTTGATTGGACAAACATTTTATGGTCCTACACCTTCCACAAACAATATAAATATGTACAATGCTAAATAAATTTAGACCAAGTTTAGAAGAGACTTTCAACCAGCATAACAAAAAGTGTTTCTGAAGACAATCACCTACTGCACCTTTAAGTCAGAATTGTGAGACATAGGCCCTAAACTTGCAATTCTGAGATTATATCAGTCTTCCCCCCCCCCCCTCAAAATTGGACTTTACAACTCGCAATTGCGAGTTTGTATCTCACAATTCTGAGAAAAAAAGTCAGAATTGCAAGTTTATATCTTGCAATTCTGACTATATGACTCACAGCTGCAAGAAATAAACAAATTTATTATAAGTAAATGTGTTTATAGAAGTGGCTGCTTACAATAAAACAACAGAAAAATCTAGACATGTATTTTACCTGATGCAATGTGATAAAATGGCCAGTATTTGCAGCTTCCACAATTAGTTTCTTGATTTTATTACTTTATATTTTTGTTGGAGACCATCTGTATTGAAAGGTGAAAGACTGGTGAGTAAACAGTAGCTCAGGTAAGTCAAAAACTCACAAGGAGAAGTGCTGGGATAGTACAATATCAGACATTTGTGTTCGGACAGGATTAGATGAGTTTGCTGAAAAACATTAGGTAATTTGCTCTGGAATTTGTACAGAGGTTTTGTGAGAAAAACAGACTTGGCAGATTCGGATAGGATTAAAATTGCAAAGTACATCAAAGTACAAATTTCTCTAACGTCCTCTGGGAAAAGCAGCCCCGTCCGTTCAAATTTAAATTGTTTATTGCACCGCATTTACACACCAAACATTCGTCTTGGTGTGAAAAGGCCTTGAGAGTACTGAGAGAAGAAAAACATGAGTGTTGCATAACACTTTCTCAAAAAGAAAACATCTTAGGGGGGATCTGACTGAACAGAGCAGGCCGAAGTTTCTGACCTCTGAGTGCTGCCAAACTGATGTGCTTTTTTGATCATATGATTTTTCCATATAAAAAAGTGAGTAGACAGTTCTTTGCTAGCGTACTGGATGCATCAGGGCAGGTTAGAGTTGGTGCACAAATTTAACCTTCAAACCTAACCGTCTTTGGGTCCCCGTTTACACCTGTATTTAGTGCTGACCACTTCAGCTGTAAATCTGAGACCTTTGTCTTTTCCCGCTTCTCTTTTCTCATTTACACCAATACAGTCTTAGAGTGAGAAGAAAAGTCAAAGAGAGGGGAGGGATAAAGTTTTCAAAAGATTTACAGAAAAAGGAAACAATGAAAGATGAGACGAAGGAGGGAAGAGGGAAGGCAGCATCTAAATTGGAATGTCTGTCGGTGCCTCACATGCTCAATAATCTATTTACCATGCAGAATTAAGATTTCTGCTATCCAGCACATTGCAGCTCCAATCCCTAAAGCCAGGACGGATAATCCAAAATCCCTCTTAGGTCCTTTGAGGCCAACCCTGGAGCAACAGCGTCAGGAGAGCTGCAGGGGCCTCTGGGTGCTTCGGAGATCTTCTGCACTTCCATTACTGTGTTTTTTAAATGTGCGAACTTGACTCAGTTTTAGTAATCTACTGAATTCTGAAGCCTGGAACTGAATCACATTCACACATTTTATTGTTCACACATGCTGAAAATGATAAATGGACACCAGTCACTGTGAAAAACGTAGCGGGGCAGAGTTTGGGGGAAATTACTGAGAGATGTTTTCAGTTTGTTGTGCTTGGATTGGAAGAGCATGAAAAGGGTGAAGGAGTTGAAATGAGTAAACCAGTGTCACCAGTCTGTCACAATAAAAAACATTTTTGAATTAACTTGAAAGGGATACATGAAAATGCTGGCATCGTGCACTCATACTCATGCCGTTCCAAACCACATGCTGCTGACGTTACCGTGGAAACATTTTGAATGATGAATCTTCACACTGCTTTTTTCCATACACTTATAGTGACCAGAGGCTGTCAAACCCCACAAAGGATCCAAAAATGGCTTAAAAAAGAACCGTAATTCAGACTTTAGATTCCAAGTGTTCTAAAGTTTGATATGGTAGCTTTTTGTGAGGAACAGATCGAAATTTACGACAATATTCTCTGATAATCTTTTCCTTTGTAGCAGCTCTTAAATCTCATTCACACACTACTGTTCAAAAGATTGGGTTCTTTTATATAAAATATACTATATATAGCTTTCTAATTTAATATATTTTAAAATATAATTTGCTGTCAAAGCTGAATTTTCAGCATCATTACTCCAGTCTTCAGTGTCACATGATCATTCAGAAATCATTTTAATATGCTGATTTGCTGTTCATTAAACATTTAGCTGCTGTACTCTTTAGTATTATCGATGTTAAAAACAGTTTTGTGGAAAGATATTTTTTTTATCAGTTTAATGCATCCTTGCAAAAAAAATTTTTTTTTTTTTAATTAAAAATTAAAAGTATTAATTTCTTTAAATGGGTCATTGGATGCAAAGTTTACTTTTATTGTTTTTATTGTTTGAACATAAATGTGTGTTGACAGTGTATGTAAACATCCACCCTATAATGATACAAATCCACATTAGTGCTTGTTTTAAATCCCCAATAATAATAATCACTTTCTCAGATCATGCACAGGCCCATCCTGCGACTATTGATTGATACGGCCACTTTAGCACAGACCCGCCCTGAGTGAGCTGTGAACAGTTCGCCATTGTTTCGATGCTGGAGCAGGAGTAGACAAGAATGGTTCCTAAGCAATTGCAGTGTTCTTTTGTTGGATGTAATGATGAACATAGCAGTCGTCATTTACTCCCAACATCCGAGCCACTGAAAACACAGAATATTACGTTTGTTTTTGAAGGGAATGCACCTCCTGATCTGCCTAAATGCATCTATGTTCGTGCAATCATTCGTGATCCAGCTTCACCTACAGCAGAAGCGAGTGAGTGTTTTTTATGAATCTTTGCACATCAACATTCCTAATAATGTGTTAGTTAGCAAGTTTTGTGGCTAAATGCGGCTAAAGTTCACAGTCTCTCTAAAAATGTCTCGTCACCCCACAGAAGAGAGAGGTAGAGCAGAGCAGAGTTTATTAGCATTTAAAGGGACATGCACTGAAATAGGTCACTGTGAACAGAGCTGTTTTTGACAGGTGTTTTTGAGGGTGTTTTTTACTACAACACTAGTTGTTGCCATGTCATTTTTTTAAAGGAATAGTTCACCCAAAAATTAAAATTACCCCATGATTTACTCACCCTCAAGCCATCCTAGGTGTATATGACTTTCTTCTTTCAGATTAATACAATCAGAGTTACATTAAAAAAATGTCCTGGCTCTTCCAAGCTTTTAATGGCAGTGAATGGATGTTGAGATTTTGAAGTCTAATAAAACCCATCATCCATCATAAAAAGTACTCCACACAGCTTCACACAGGGTTGTAAAGGCTTTCTAAAGTGAATCAATGCGTTTGTGTAAGAAAAATAACCATATTTAAACTCTTACAAATCGTAATCTCTAGCTAGCGTTAACTGTTGAATGCGCATTCAAGAGAGAGTGTCGTTCCAGCGGATAATGAATGACGTAGGCAAGCATGGTGATGAGTTTATGCTACACATACGTCCTACGACAGTTAGCAGAAGCAAGAGATTTTGTTTATGAAGTTTTAAATATGCATATTTTTCACAATACACAAATGCATTGAGTTATGTGTTACAAATGTGTTACATTACTTTTGCGTTATTTTAAATCTGAGCTTTTTTGTTTTTAATATAAAACAACTTTCCCTTTTACACCAAAAGTGAAATGAATTCACCTCAGGCTGAAAGAAAAGTACATTTATGCAGGAGATCACTTTTCAGCTATAAAAAAATGAAGCACAAATTAGTTTATCTAAAGTAATTTTTGTTTATTACTATATGGATGAATTGCATCGTCGAAGGTCAGCAGCAAAGACACTGGTTAAGGATATTTGTTTTATTTAACATATTTAATTATTGCACAGTTGCGTCATATTCTGAGTTTGCATTTTACAGTTTTTATCCATTTTGAGGAATACCGAATCTGTTTTTTTGTGAGTGAGATGAATTAATGCATGTTCACATTTAGTCTAGAATACAGTAACATTATGTTTACTCCCAATTTCCTGAAAGGAGACTTGTCAATCAATAAATAGGGAAAAAAGTAACTGCCGTTACTTATTTGAAAAAGCAACTCAGATATTTTCTTTGAAATTCAAAAGTAATGCATTACTTTACTAGTTACTTGAAAAAAGTAATATTATTATGTAACTCGCATTACTTGTAATGCGTTACCCCCAACACTGTTGATTCACTTCAGAAGGCTTTATTAACCTTCCGGAGTTGTGTGGAGTACTTTTTATGATGGTTAGACGCAATTTTTTGAGCTTCAAAATCTCAACACCCATTTACTGCCATTATAAAGTTTCGAAGAGCCAGGACATTTTTAATATAACTCCAATTCATCTAAAAGAAAAAAGACATATACACCTAGGATGACCTGAGGGTGAGGAAGTCATGGGGTAATTTTCATTTTTGGGTGAACTATCCCTTTAAATCTAAATATGAACACAAATTAGATTTATGAGTGAACAACTTTAGTCTGTTCTTCATATAAAGCTATCATCCAGCTTCAGAAGACATGGAATAAAGCACATGAGTCTGGTTTTATGTTGTTGTTGTTTTTTTTTTTTGGCCTTTTTGGAGCTTGACAGCCCCTGGTCACAATGTCCTTGAATGAAAAGGAACAAACCAAATTTGTCCTTTTGTGCTCCAAAAAGAAACACCACACAAGTTTGAAACAACATGAGGGTGAGTAAATGACAGAATTTTCATTTCATTACATTTTAGACTCAAACTGTTCCTTTAAGCAACTGACATTCCTATCTGTGTGTTTTGTTAATACCAAGGATTTAAAAATCCTGGTTAAATATAACACCGAACTAGGCGTATAACAGTGCGAACACTGTGTGTCTGTTTGGAGGCTGAATTCCCAGGCTCCAGTGTTAATAATTTGGAGATACTCAGGTAACAAAGAGGGCAGCCAGAGCTGCAGATTTCCCCCTCGTCTCCAGTTACTCATTACAGGAATATGAAACCAGAGGATCTCTGTAGCATTTGCTGGCCTGACAAGCCCTGCCCTGTGTGTGGATGTCTTTGATTAGGCTTTGGAATTATAGAAGTGTGATGTGTCATAGAGTGGAGATGGATAAATGCGCAGGACTTTCGGGCCTGCTAATGCAAGCGGCAGCTGCACAACAGCTGACAGGCTCCCGGCGGAGCAACAGCAGTAAAACACACCTTCAGCGAGGCTCCTACACTGAGGCACACACACACACACGGTTGCCATGGTAACACACAGCTGTCAAGTGCATCAGACCACACCCCAGTGAACAGGCAAATACACACCAGTGAGGTGATCTACTGATGAGCTGACACTCGCAACACACACTATATCTGTGTTTCTCGCACTCTCTTACACAAACAGACACGAGCAAACTTGCCCTCGAGCTCCATATGGAAAAATGATGACACTGGGGAAGTATTAAGGCGTTCAAACAGAAACAGTTAATGTGATCATGTTGTGTAAATGAAAGATGTCATCATCTCATTAGACATGGTTACACTGAGGATTGGGGCACAGCTATCTCTTCCCACTTTCCTTACTGTTGCGGCTACCTATGTGTTGCCACGTTCAGTTTGAATGACCAACTTTTACTGTAAACCTCATCGATTTCTACACATGCGTGGTTATGAGTCATCAAGGCAGCGGGATTACTAGAAAAGACAGCACAAGCTGAAATGGAAACAGGAAATGTGAAAGACAAGTTAGTAAACTTTTGTAATGTCATCGGATGCTTTCTGTAGGATTCATTATTTCTGATTATTCAGTGCTGAGCACAAAATGATGATACTTCCCGCCTGAATGCTAGACATTTTTCATAGAGCAGTCAGCAAGAAATAAAAAAAGTGATTGCTGTTTCTTTCCTATTGTGATGTATATCCAAGTAAAATGGCTTCTTAAAAATAGGTTGAGACTTAATTTCGAAAAGAATATAATTTCTGGACACTGGAATGTTTCATAAGAGTTGTGAGTTTAAATTTCATGGTGACTTTAAAAAAGTTAAAGTGCTAAAAAAAAACGAATTTGTGTTCATTCATGTCATTGTATACCTATGGAAGCCCGTTTCTGCTAGTGAATAAAAATTGCTTTAAAAAAAGGCAATTGCGAGTTTATATCTCGCAATTAGTTTATATTCCATTATTCTGACTTTCTAACTTACAATTGTGAGTTTATATCACAAAATTTTCAGAAAAAAGCCAAAATTACAAGTTTATCTCTCGAAATTCTGACTTTATTTCTCGCAATTGTGAGTTTATAACCTGCGATTTTGCCTTTGTAATTTGCAATTGTGAGTTTATATCAAGCAATTCTAAGAAAAAAAAGTCAAAATCGTAAGTTCATATCTCATATTTTAGTGCCATGTTAAAAATTTAAGATTATAAAATTAAAGTCGTAATATTTTGAGAGAAAAGTCAAAATTACAAGAATACAGTTGTATATACGAGAACACAGTCAAAATATTTTGAGAATGATGTTGAAATTATGAGAATGGAGTCAAATATTTTATTATATTTGCATGTGCAAAATAGGCTATTATAACTATACTATAACTTTAATCTTGTAATTGCTCATAATTTTTTTGCTCATGATTTTGTTCTCAAATTTTCGCCTTTATTCTTGTAATTTTGACTTTATTCTCAAAATATTTTGACTTCATTCTCGTAATTTTGACTTTACTTTCTAAATATTTTGACTTTATTCTCATAATTTTGACTTTATTTTCAAAATATTTTGAATTTATTCTCGTAATTTTGACTCTATTGTCAAAATATTTTGACTTCATTTTCGTAATTTTGACTTTATCCTCTAAATATTTTGACTTCATTCTCGTAATTTTGAATTTACTCTAAATATTTTGACTTTATTCTCATAATTTTGACTTTATTCTCAAAATATTTTGACTTTATTCTCATAATTTTGACTTTTTCAAAATATTTTGAATTTATTCTTGTAATTTTGACTCTATTGTCAAAATATTTTGACTTCATTTTCGTAATTTTGACTTCATTCTCGTAATTTTGACTTTACTCTCTAAATATTTTGACTTTATTCTCATAATTTTGACTTTATTCTCTAAATATTTTGACTTTATTCTCATAATTTTGACTTTATTTTCAAAATATTTTGAATTTATTCTCGTAATTTTGACTTTATTCTCAAAATATTTTGACTTTATTCTCATAATTTTGACTTTATTCTCAAAATATTTTGACTTTATTCTCATAATTTTGACTTTATTTTCAAAATATTTTGAATTTATTCTTGTAATTTTGACTCTATTGTCAAAATATTTTGACTTCATTCTCGTAATTTTGACTTCATTCTCGTAATTTTGACTTTACTCTCTAAATATTTTGACTTTATTCTCATAATTTTGACTTTATTCTCATAATTTTGACTTTATTTTCAAAATATTTTGAATTTATTCTCGTAATTGACTCTATTGTTAAAATATTTTGACTTCATTCTCGTAATTTTGACTTTACTCTAAATATTTTGACTTTATTCTCATAATATTTTGACTTTATTCTCATAATTTTGACTTTATTCTCAAAATATTTTGAATTTATTCTCGTAATTGACTCTATTGTTAAAATATTTTGACTTCATTTTCGTAATTTTGACTTTACTCTCAAAATATTTAGACTTTATTCTCATAATTTTGACTTTATTTTCAAAATATTTTGATTTCATTCTCGTAATTTTGACTTTATTCTCAAAATATTTGGTAATGTACCGTGGTAATATAGCGAATTATACAACACTGCTTCGCCTAAACAAGAAACAGGAAAATAACAGTGTAAATATAAAATGATCAATTATGATAATTATTAATTATCAACTTAGTTCAATTCACCTATAAGCACTATAAATAACACTGTCAGTATTTCAAAGTTAGTGTCATCATCTAACTCAGTTCAGTTCAATTCAGATCTTTTTCTCATGTGATAGTGTCACTGTTATATTGATAATATTACTGTGTATTAATAGTCTGAAAGTCAGCAGGGTGCGTACGTCGTTTTGGACCATTGAATTTAACTATATGGACAAAATGGGGTGTGCTATCCCTTTAAATGTCATGTTTCAGCCTAGAAAGTCAAATCAGAAGTCTGTGGGTCACCCTCACCGGCAGCTGACACACCTCACCACCATGTCCTTCACAGCCCAGGTGGCCTCTGTGGAGAATTCCAGTTCGGTGTCATTCAGGGGACAAACTCGACATCAGCCAATGTCTTTGCTCACTGATTTGCGAATGAAGGTGCTGACAGTCCCGTTGCATTGAAACCCGGCCTGTGTCTCTTTGTTTTAAGAGCGCAGTGTTTGCTGAGTGCTTGGACTGAAGACTGGGCCAAGCAAGGAGTTGAGTGAACTCATACTGTGAGGAATGAGTTCTTTTGTGAGCCCACATCATCTCTGAGTGCTTTGTCTGTCAGTCAGGCATTGGATTTACAAGTAAGCTTGTGCATTTCAGTTACCAAGAATAAGGGATCAATATCCAGGAGTTATTCCAGAGAAATGCAGGCAGTGCCTTTAAGCATTTATGAAACAGCAGGTCTCTACGCATTTAACAGTTCTGACATGACCATAAAGCAGCTGGAGCAGTTGTCATGGCAACGCAGGGTTTGACGGAGGTGTGACATTAGCCCTGCCCTCTGAGGGGGGAAGAGAGAACCTCAGTGACACAAGGTCAGGGTGATATCACCTGCCCACATCTGCCTCGCTCAACACAGACAGAATGATCAATATAACGATAATGACAGAACTATATAGACAGAGACAGAAAGATAGACAGATAGACAGACAGTCAGACAGATAGATAGATAGATAGATAGATGTCAGCATAGCTTGGAGAACAAAATTCCCAAAAATAGTAGCTTTTCCCGTGTGAAAACTAGCACTGTGTTCCAGTGGTTTTAAATTATAGTTTTAACTAGTCACCTTACCGTCACCGTAACCGGAAATTACCGTCAGGAAATGAAATGACCGGAAAATTGGCGCGTTCCTGCTTTGTGCCGACTTCATTTGAAGCTGACGCTGTTTCATATGTAAATTAAATCACGCACAGTGGATGTTGCTCACATCTGGTGAATGCAGGTCTCTTTACATTGAGTTTTTAAGATCTTCTGAACAGGACTAAATTTGCATTTATTTAAGGCGGATTGATTTAAGCGTGCTGTAACATGACGGGGCCTGAGCTGTAGTTCTGACTTAAGTATGTTAAATGAGTATGTACAACCTCTGTCACACACCTGAAATTAACCTTAATGTGCAGATTCATCTCTGACTGTAAGACTTAACATTACTCATTTGACTTAGTCCATTAAATTTGCACGTTCATACGGACATACAAAAAAGATTTATGGATGTAATTAAAGCTTACGTGTTGAAAACAAGTACATGAAAATGAGAAATATTTTAGACATTTCTTAAAGAGATAGTACACCCAAAAATGAAAATTCTGTCATTAATTACTCACCTTCATGTTGTTCCAAACCTTAAGACCTTCGTTCGTCTTTAGAACGCTTTCTAACATTGATTTTTTTTTTCTTTACGCCAAAAAAGTATTCTCATAGCTTTATAACATTACGGTTGAACCACTGAGGTCACATGGACTATTTTAAAGGGATCCTTTTATACTCTTTTACAAAGTCTTGATTTTGTTTTGGGGGTGTACTAGAACATGCTCTCATGCTTGGTGGTTCGAAAAACGCATTATTTTTCACATAATTGACATTAGTACAATAGCTTTCTCCCTAGCCTGGCACAAATGGCTCGATTAGTTCCGGGTTTGATAATGGCCCGCCTTCCGAAAAACGAAATGTGTTGTGATTGGTTAGCTGTCCCACAGCGTTGTGATTGACAAACAGCTTAGACCGTGTTTCCGTATGACCACGCCCCTTGAAAAAGCAGCAAGTTCTGTGTACAACTGTTAGTACAAACTAGATTAAAATGATTCTTATGTTTTAAAGGGGTCATCGGATGCTAAGTTCACTTTTACATGTTGTTTGGACATTAATGTGTGTTGGCAGTGTATGTACAAATCCACCCTATAATGATAAAAATGCATGCAGTGGTTTTTAATTAATCTGTAAAAATAATATCCCCTTTTTCAAATCAAGCCATTCTCAGATGCCTGTCATTGTGGCGTCACACTGACAGAGGCCGCTCCCACGATAGTTGATTGACATGAGCGTTTTACCTAAGATCAGCTGCCAGGGTCCATCCTCTTTGTTTCGATGCCAGAGCAGGGATGTAAATTAGACAAGAATATCTCAGACTGAGCGACTGAGGTGTTGTGTTTCTGGATGTAATAATGAACATAGTGGTCGTCATTTACTCCCCACATCTGAGCTGCTGAAGATGCAGTGGATTATGTTTGTTTGTTTGTCTATGTTCGCGCAAATCATTCATGATCCAGCTTCACTTACAGCAAAAGTGAGTATAAGAGTTTTTTTTATGAATCTTTGTGATCGCCTTTCCTAATAATGTGCTAGTTAGCAAGTTTAGTGGCTAAATGCAGCTAAAGTAAACAGGCTTGTCACTCCACAGAGAGAAAAGGGGGGCGGGGCGAGCAGAGCTCATTTGCATTTAAAGCAGCCTCGACCAGAATGAGATAATTTTTGCAGAGCTGATTTTGGCAAGGTAAAAAGGGTGTTGTTTTACACAACCATTGAGAATTTTTAACCAAAGTATATTATAGACTTTTCATTAAGACCCTAAAGAATCGTATCAACTTGTGGAAAATTGGCATCCGATGACCCCTTTAAATATGGATATTTTTCTTACAAAAACACAGTCATTCACTACAGGAGGCCTTTATTGTGTTTATACCCACCGTGCCGCGGCTCGTTAAAGCATCCCAGAAGCGCCTCTCCGTGCTGCATCGCTAAAGTTAGGCTAATCCCCCACCTCGTCCCTACCCACCCCTCGACCATTTGAATTTCTGTAGGCGGGACTTATTTTAATGATATTCTAATGGACCGCATTGTGACATCATTGCAAACGAAAAACAAACACTGTAGTCCGAAGGAGCCGTTCATTGTAGTTCTTGAAAAGGGATTTTTAAAAAACGAAATATCTCCCTTTGGAGTAGACTTTGAGATTTGTAACTTTGTAGATCTTTTTTATGCTTAAACACACACACCACACACTCACTAAAATTCAAAAAGTGAAAAAGCATAATAGGACCTCTTTAACAATGTCCTTACTACCTTTCTGGGCCTTAAACGTCAGTTGCATTGCTGTCTATGCAGGTTCAGAAAACGTTTGGATTTCATCAAAAGTATCTTCATTTGTGTTCAGAAGATGAACGAAGGTCTTACGGCTTTGGAACGACATGAGGGTGAGTAATTTATGACAGAATTTTACTTTTGGATGAACTATTCCTTTCAAATATTTCTATAAAGTCTAATGTATTGTTTTTAAGGAAGAAAAATGAGAAAATGATAACAGTGGAAAGTACATGTGTGATTAACTGAAATAATATTCTGAAAGCAGTAGTTTATCATCTTCATCAGATCAGTTCATCATAACATCCAGACGCCCTCCCAACATTCCTAAAAAATGCAGGAAAAAGACACACCTCTTAAAATGGCCTGTTTTAATCTTGTGACACAAAATCACAGAAGAAAAATCCAAAATATGAAGAGGTCATAAACAGCATCTACTTCTGATTTTCTGTTTGTGACAGGAGCATCTGCGCTGCTGATCTGGTGCTTCAGTCTTCTGACTTCTACAGAAGGCATCATGTGAATATAATGCTCTCAATCTCGTGTCCTCATAAAGAAAGAACCTCTCCACTGCCACAGCCAGATGCCTAAGCTTGCTAAACATGTTACAAGCACTCATCCCACAGTAAAGTATCTATTTAAGAGCCTGGCTTTCATAACACTCGGTTCAAGCCAGTCAAACACAGAATGTTTTTAAGAATGTTTTTTTTTTTTTTAAATCTAGCATAGTATAAAACATCTAAAAGAAATATATCATAGAAATCCAAGATATTGAAATAGATTCCAAGATCACACTTATTTCACTCACTTCAGTGGTTGGTTGTACATTATAAATCAAATTCATTCAGAGTATCATGCTATTGCACAGTGTTTATGGAGTGATTGTGAGTCAGACTGAGTTGATGGCTGAGGAGGTTCAGATGATAAACAAAGAAAAAAGCCTCCATGAACCTCCTCATATCCCTTTAACCCGAATGAGATGGTAGGGAATCCACACAGTCCACAAAGTTCGCTTTTCACATTCCCTGAATGGCTGCAGAAAAATACACTAGGCTCACTGCTTCTTCTTTGGAGTAACATTCTTGCAGACCCAGTTCATGCCATCCTGAAAGAAGGAAGCACTTTATGTGAAAACCACTTTCTGATGGGTCTAAACAAATACATGGGAAAATAAAAGCAGGCTAGTGACTCACCTGAACTCCCTCTCCTGTAAGTGCAGAGCAGGACTGAATTTGCCACATGCGGTCCCGAATGGTGTGCAAGTTCAATCCCTCTGCGATCTCGGAGGCTGGAGCAGAAGTCAGCAGGTCTTGCTTATTGGCAAATATCAAAACAGGTACGCCACTAAGTTTTTCTTCATCCAGCAGCTCAGCCAACTCCTGCGCATCACATGAACAATTCAAAATAGCTGATTCAAATACTTTTAGCATGCATTTGCTTGAACAAATGCATATTGAGATCAAGTATATGCTTTAGGGCAATTTAAGGTTTCACTGTAAATCAGTGTGGAATATTATTGCTGCAGTGAACCGTATTAAGTTGGAAAATGTGAGTGTCCTGCAGAGGCCTTGGAGTCACACACACAAACAAAACAAGCAATAATAAACAGATTTGCTATATATACCTGCCCCGTTTCCTCAAATCGCTTCCTGTCTGCACTGTCTATGACATAAATCTGAAAAACAAAAACATAAGGTCAAAAATGCTTACAAAGAGCAAACAATAAGGGAAATATCACTTACACAAGAAATATAAATACACTACTTTTAATTAATACTTGCATTAAACAGATCAAAAGTTGTTACAAAAGATTTCCTTTTCGAATACATGCAATATTATGCAGCATGACATTGCTAATGCAACAGTGTTTCTTCAGCATTGAATCAGCATATTAGAATTATATGTGACTTAGAGTAATACTAAAAAATCAAATTCAGCTTTGCCACCACAGCAATAAATTAAAGTTTTTTTAATGTTTTTTTTTAAGAAGTCTCTTCTGCTCACCAAGCCTGCATTTATTTGATCCAAAGTACAGCAAAAACAGTAATTTTGTGAATATTTTTACTATTTAAAAGAACTGCTTTCTATTTGAATACATTTTTAAAATGTAATTTATTCCTGTGGTCAAAACTAAATTTTCAGCATCACTATTTCAGTCTTCAGCGCCACATGAGCTTTCATAAATCATTCTGGTAATGCTGATTTGCTGTATAATAAGTTCTTATTATAATTGTCAATATTTAAAACAGTTGAGTACATTTTTTCAGGATTCTTTGATGAAGAGAAAGATCCAAATATTAGTATTTATCTGAAATAAAAAGTATAGTATAATAACATTATACACTATACAATTAAACAGCTTGGAGTCAGTATATATATATTTTCCTATTAATTATAGAAATGAATATTTTTATTTAGCAAAGGTGCTTTAAATTGATCAAAAGTGATGATGTCATTTAAAATGTTACAAAAGATTCCTATTTCAGATAAATGCCGTTCTTATGAAAAAACGTTCTATTCATCAAAGAAACTTGATAAAATTCTACTCCGCTCTTTTCAACATAATAATAATAATAATTTTTTTTTTTTTTGTTTGTTTGTTTGAGCAGAGCAGTGAATGATTTCTGAAGGGTCATGTGACTGGAGTAATGATGCTAAAAATTCAGCTTTAAAATCAAAGGAATAAATGACATTTTAAAATATATTCAAATAGAAAACAGTTATTTTAAATAGTAAAAAATATTTCAAAATTTTACTGTTTTTGCTGTACTTTTGATCAAATAAATGCAGGCTTGGTAAGCAGAAGAGACATCTTTAAAAAACATTAAAAATCTTACTGTTCAAAAACTTTTGACTGGTAATGTACATTTTAAATATGTACTGAAGTAGACAAAATGTTTTAAAATTGTAATAACATTTCATAAAATTACTGTTTTATTTATATTTTTGATCTAATAAATGCAGGCTAGGTGAGCACGAGAGACTTCTTTCTTAAAGAACGACCCCAAACGTTTGTACAGCAGTGTACATAAGAATAAGTGAAGTTCAAACTGACAATTTTATTCAGTGGTCTGGCTGTGTGTAACTCATAAACACATATCTCTTAAGAAACACTCACAAGCATGTCAGTATTTTCAAAGTAGTTTCTCCAGTACGGCCTTATTTTCCTCTGGCCTCCAATGTCCCAGACATTCAGTCTGAAGCCCTGAGACTGCACGCTCTTAATGTTAAAGCCCTGGCGAGGACAGAAGAATCAAAATTAACTGGGCAAGGCTGTGCTGTGCTAAAGCAAGAGAAAAATAAAAGCAACAGCACTTAAAAGATTATAAAAGATGATAAACTTCCTAACTTTGTACAAGGTAATATGTAATTTGTGCAAAAGGGAGATAATTTCTAGTAGCTATTTTTGTGTGTTACCTGCGTTGGGGTGATGTGAGTAATATCCTCAGAAGCGAGCTGT
This sequence comes from Labeo rohita, assembly GCF_022985175.1. NCBI lineage: Eukaryota > Metazoa > Chordata > Actinopteri > Cypriniformes > Cyprinidae > Labeo > Labeo rohita. The sequence goes on along the minus strand of NC_066881.1, from coordinate 13,046,075 downwards.
TTCAGAAGCGTCGTCTTTCCACCATTGTCTAATCCGAGGAGCAGAATGCGTACCTCCTGGTCTGGGGCACTCTTTAGTTTTCTAAGGATTGACAACAAACCCTGGAATAAACATAATATGCTCAGTAACCAGAATTTAAATAAGACAGTAATGACACTGTGAGGACTTTTGTAGGGGAAAAAAATATTTTTCTGAGTCAAGAACCTTGTATAAGCAAATGCCATTCATTTGGTCAAGTTAAATGGAGCACAAAAGGATTTATTAGACAGAACGACAACCTCAGTCACCATTCACTATCATTACATGTATTAAAAAATACAGTAAAATTGAGAAGTGACTGAATGATGACAACATTTGGTGAACTATCGCTTTAACACTGGTGTCTACAATATAATCGTTTATCAATACTTTATAGACGTCAACTGGAAAAGAGGCAAGAGCTCTGGATTTCGCAGTTGTACTTAGTGTTTATTGTAATTAACGTTTAAATTTCTTGACTGGGTGAAATCATTTCTGCTTAATTATTCGGGGGAAAATGTATTGGGACAGTAAATAACTGAGCCTTAGCGCCGCTGAGCCATCAGGTTTCACTCCTACAGAAAAAACACTAAGTTAATGCAGCTAATAACAAGACTACACACTCCCAGTTTCGATACATGTCGCGTATTTTCTAAGTTTTTAAAATCCCAATTCATTATAAAATACACAAAGACATGACTAGAGGCACACAACTTCTCACCATCTTTCTCCGGGTATCTTCCGAGACGCCGACGAGGGTTACCAGGGGGAATTAAGTGACGTCACCGACTGTTGGCGTCATTTTAAAGGAACCGTCTTTTTTGTGAATATTTGGTCAGGTTTTAACGTCAGTATCAGGTATGACTACTGCAGTGGCGGCTACTGGTCTGTCAAATAGGGGAAGCTCATTTTCGGCCTACATCATAAAATTGTCTATTTATTTATTCACAAGAATGTGCCTTATTGTCATAAGTAAGTCACAATGCAAACAATCCTAAAAAAAAAAAGCTTTAGTTTTATTATGCAAAATATGATGTATTTTTTCTTTTAGTCAGATGCTACTATATAGTATAAATATTTTGCAATTTAAATAAGGTTATTATGGAGATTTATTTATTTATTTATTTATAAAGTATTTTAATAGAAATATAAGGTTTCATTATGTTATGTTAAAATTTTTCAAGATTACTATATATATATATATATATATATATATTAATTTATAGTCATCCTCCATGTTAATATTTAATGTAGTAATCTATATATATATATATATTGATTACTACATTAAATATTAACATGAATGAATGAATGAACGATCTAAAAAAATATTAAACTCTGTAAAAGTGAAACAAGGAATGTTGTATAATTGTGTGAAATGTATGATGAAAATCAAGCAATTTCGCCAAGCAAATATAAAGAAATAGGTTGCAGCAGTTTTTATTTCGACTGAACTTGAGAAATCCGCGATGGGACTGAGCGCGAATAGCTTCAGCGATTCCTTATAGTACAAAATCGCTGTCAGTCAAAAGGAGATGCAATCTTTCGACAGACCCTCCAATCATCACGCAGAAGCTCGGAGTCCAGGCCAGCCCACTCCTCATTTGCTCCTCATTCACCCCCAGAGACGCTGAGCGTCCGTGGGCGGGACATAATCGCAGCGTTTATCCAATGACCGTCTAGTTTCAAAGCACTGAAAAAAAACGTTCAAAGCAGCCGCATTGAAGTCAATGGACGCTGGGCTTCAACGGGGAAATGCACTGTGACGCTACGGGAATGTATGAGAAGTTAGATAGTTAGATATAGCAAGTCAGCCGACCTGCTATATCTAACTGATTCTGAACGAACTCGTCTTTGAGATGAACGTTTTCTAACGCATTTTTAGTCAATAAAATGTTAATACAATAGTACATAATTTGACCATTAATTTTGTGACATTATAGGGGAAGCTGAGCTTCCCTTGCAGTCTTAAAGAAATCGCCACTGGACTACTGAACATTTCCACCAACACAGCGCAAGAAAAACATACTACTCAAAGTTTGTCACTTTGTATGGGGTAAGTTGTCATAATAGGGCCTATCTTTATTGTTGTAGGCTTTTCAGCAAACTTTAAAGCTAAACAAATGTGACGCCAGAGCACAAAACCATCATAAGGGTCAATTTTTTTTAAATTAAGATTTATACATCATCTGAAAGCTCAATAAATAAGCTTTTCATTGATGTATGGTTTGTTAGGATAAGACAATATTTGAAAATCTGTAATCTGAGGGTGCAAAAATCAAAATAATGAAAAAAAAAAATCGCCTTTAAAAGACGTCCAAATTAAGTTCTTAGCAATATATATTACTAATCAAAGTTTTGATATATTTAAGGTGGGAAATTTACAAAATATACTCATGGAACATGATCTTTACTTAATATCCTAATGATTTTTGGCATAAACGAAAAATTGATCATTTTGACCCATACAGTGTATTGTTGGCTATTGCTACAAATATACCAGTGCTACTCAAAGACAGATTTTGTGGTCCAGGGTCACAAATGTACAAAAAAAAAAAAAACAGGAATACGAAACACTAAACAATCCAAAACACAGCAAATATGGTAAAGTACAAAAATAATGAATGAATAGATCTAGCGTGATTATATAGAACTCGCTTGCCGTAGGTTTTATTGTGTTTACATTGTCCTTCTGATATGTGACCCTGGACCACAAAACTAGTCTTAAGTCGCTGGGGTATATTTGTACCAATAGCCAAAAATACACTGTATGGGTCAAAATTATAGATTTTTCTTTTATGCCAAAAATCATTAGGAAATTAAGTAAAGATCATGTTCAGTGAAGATATTTTGTAAATTTCCTACTGTGAATATATCAAAACTTAATTTTTTATTAGTAATATGCATTGCAAGGAACTTAATTTGGAAAACCTTAAAGGAGATTTTCTCAATATTTTGAATTTTTTTGCACCCTCAGATTCGATATACTGAAATAGTTGTATCTCAGCCAAATATTGTCCTATCCTAACAAACCATACATCAATGGAAAGCTTATTTATTCAGCTCAGTTTTGAAAAATTGACACTTATGAATGGTTTTGTGGTCCAGGGTCACATATTTGAATGTTCTATCCACCTTTTTTCTCAACACGGCGTAAGCCTATGGGTGGGACTTCCGGTTCATAATCCGCTATAGGGAAATAATGGGAACAACAACGTACAGTAACGGTAAAACTGCACTACAAACCAGTGTGTTCATAAATAAGATAATATATTGAAATAATATGGTAAGACACACCAATTTGCAATACCAAGCAGCAAAACAAATGTTTTGTACAGCTAAAAATAACGACGTGGATGAGACCGGAAGCCTGACCGATAAAATTTACAAATGGCCGCGCCCATTCTCACAGAAAAAAGGTGAATATAATTATACTTAAGTCACTGAGAATGTTAATGTTGTGTAATATGTTTTTTTTCAGACAGTTGGTGTAATTGTATGAAATTTTGGTGTAATTGCATAATTTGTGTTACTAAAGTGGTCATCGGATGCCCATTTTCCACAAGTTGATATGATTCTTTAGGGTCTTAATGAAAAGTCTATAATATACTTTGGTTACAAATTCTCAATGGTTGTGTAAAACACCCTTTTTACCTTGCCAAAATGAGCTCTGCAAAAATCATCCCATTCTGAGGAACTGTTCCTTTAAATGCAAATTAGCTTTTCTCGCCCCGCCCCTCTCTTCTCTTTGCTGCTCTGAGAGATTGTTTACTTTAGCCGCAAACTAACTAGCACATTATTAGGAAAGGTGATTGCAGAGATTCATAAAAAAAAACCTTATACTTACTTCTGCTGTAGGTGAAGCTGGATCACAAATGATTTGCACGAACATAGACGCATTTATGTAGATCGGGAGGTGCAAGCCCCTTCACAAACAAATGTATTATTACAGTTGATCTGAGGTAAGACGCTCATGTCAATCAAATATCGTGGGAGTGGCCTCTGTCGGTGTGTGTGACGCCACATCTGAGAATGGCTCGATTTGAAAAAGGTGATATTATTTTTACAGATTAATTAAAAACCACTGCATGGATTTTTATCATTATAGGGTAGATTTGTACATACACTGCCACAACGTGTAAAAGTGAAGTTTGCATCCGATGACCCCTTTAAAGTACTGATCAACAGTGCTACAAAACCAAAACAGTTATAAAGTGAAATTTAAAAAAAAAAGCGACAACTGCACTGATTCTACTAAAACAAATTTTATTTACAGAATCTGTAAATAAATCTGTAAAAATACAAAAACAGCAACCATGGCAAGTCCTCTTGACTGATCTCAACATAAAATGCACCATGCAAAATTTCACTCTATCAGTCCTTCAAAAACGGACTAAGATTTAAAAAACCCCGATTGCCAAAAAGAAAAGAAAAAATAAAGAACAACAGAATTTCAAACAGCAAAACAGTGAATAAAACATGAATATCTGTAGAGAACAATGCTGGTGCTTTCCCTAAAGGTAGAAGACTGACAGGCTTTGCACTGTCAATATCATCTCACAGTATGTTACAGGAATCGTACATCTGGAATTAACCCGGCGTGAAGTGCCTCACTACAGCGCTCAGTGGAAACAGGACTGTGAATTCTCAGTCCCTGAAATGAGAGTGAATCTGAAGTTTGGTGTTGGCAGCTACTTACATACATATAAGTATCAGTATTAACTAATAAAACATTTTCAACATGAAGTGAATGTTGATGGAGCTGGTTGTATGGAGGCTTTAACCTTTCTATTTAACATTTGCAACCACATCTGAAAGTACAAAATTCCATTAAATTCTACACCACTCTCCGTCACGTCTCGTAGTAGAACATTACATCTAATACTGTATAAAACGTATAAAGGTCTGGTGTAAACATCTCAAATTAAGCTTTCTGCTTTTTCTTGGCTGGTTTGACTGAGGGCATTTCCTCCTCACTGATATCATCGTCGTCATCTTCTTCATCTGATATTTCAGATTCTTCATTCTCTGTGGCTGAAGGAGGAGAACTTATTAGCATCATTCATCATCAGAACAAAAGATAAAACAGCTTTAAAAGCAATTGTGTGAAATAGAGCTAGTGTGTGCTGATGACAGTGTTTTTTTCCCCTCACCAACTAAATGTAACCCACTGACAGTCACTGGTCCAGATCCAGATTTCAGCCGTAGTGTGACAGGAGCCATCAACTCAAACTCCCCGAGGCTTACCTGAGTATAAACAGATGTGGAAAAACTGATTTAAAATGTACTTAAATGTACAAGAGTATAATTTCAAAAAATACATCAAAAATACTTAGCGTTACCATAGGCAGGCAGGAAATGTTGAGATTAGCTACAGGCACTGATATTTTCTTTCCTTGGTGATTCATAGCAGTCACTTCCACCACATTATTCTCCTCTTTGGCACCGTCACCCAGACAAATCTAATGGTTTGAGGTAAATAGTTATGTTTAAAATCACACGTCAAGCTCTCAAATCTCAAAATGACTATGAAATGGAAGCAGTGATAGATCTTTTCTTCCATATATGACACAGATCAGAAAAGAAAAAATGTTCACTGGAATTTGAGATGTGGGCGCTGCATTCAAAACTGGACGCAGATGAATGCGAGTTTAAGGTGCAGACTCATCTACCGTGATTCGGCAAATTTTTGCATGCAAAATCCAGTCATTTTAATAGGAATACACATAATTTGGAATTTCACATGAGGGTGAAAGATTTCCCCATGCACATTTTGCAACAAATTCAAGGTAGTCACACAAATTCACCGCTTTGACAAACAAAAAGCTGCTTGGTTTGAAAGTGACTTCGCTGAGAGCTTTCTAGTAATTGTGCAGTTTGTGCATATTGTATTTTCAGAAAGATTTGCAATATTTGTCCTCTCCCCAAATTTGTCACTACCGAAACACAGTAATATATAATTTAATAAGAAGGGTTACACTTACCTTTTAAGATTTTGCTTACTTCTACATTGTAAATATATGTTTTGCTATTTTATTAAAGTAACAAGTTTTAAGTGTAATTTATGAGATTTGTTGTATTTAGAATCAATTTTTTCTTTGTAAAAGGTATAAAGTTGATCATACTGATTTCAAAGTTAAGGATTCATTAGTTTGAATATACATTGAAGCAACCACAATGTTTCCAATGACAATTTTAGATACTTTTGAATCTAGCTCAAAGATGCTAATCAGCACATGGTTAGCTAGCACAGTTCTGAACGGTTTACACATTACAAACACAATGTTATGGAATAACTCCCAAAAAGCTGTGCTTCATTGCAGAAAACAAGTGTTTGGTAGTGACGTTCTTTAAAGTTACAAACAGATTTTTGAGACCTTTGAACACATCTACTTCAGAGTGACCTATCTACTCACGCCTTGTAGCTATGAGAGAGATACAGGAATATTTCCTGATCATAAATGTAGGGGTGTAGTTACAATCAGTCTCAGCCAAGGGGACAATAAACATAAAATTTCTTAAGAGCAAGAAATTAAAACCCAACAAATAATACAGCTAAAATTGTACTTGTAAGGAGAGATGCGTGTACACAGACTGAGGAGGTCTCTTATTTAGATATTCAAACACAGCAAGCCCACTGATTTGCCACTTAACACCATATTGAGCAACACCCAACACATCGGTAGGTCTACAATATTAGCCTAAAATCAGTTCACAAACAGGCTTCTCGCCGTGTTAGTGCGTGACAAGCTAAGGTAAACTAAGTTTAGTAACCCTGTAATCGCTCATAGAAAAATACATTGGATATCATCCTTTGTCATGACTAATTTATTAATGATCCAGCATCATCTGTATTAAAAAGAAAGAATCACTTCACCCAATGTTTAAAGTGAATAAAATAGCCTTGACAGCCTAAGTTACTTAAACATAACTACTGAAAAACTTTGCGATCTCCCACCGAACCCGTGTGTGTATCGGTAAAGAAGGGGGAAAGCACAAGCACGTATAACTGCAGACCGGAGATCTCAAAATGGGGGCGGGAACTTCAAAAGTGGGCATAACCTCCAAAATGGGGCGGGGCCTCGTCACGCAAAGACTTTCACCATTGGCTCTGGCTTCAGCCAATTGTTATTGACTTACATTTCAAAATAAAACTTTATAAATTAGACATTGTTTGAAAGCAGAAAAGCTTGTGGCCAGTGGTGTTCGGACTGGAGTTAGAACTTCTGCTTAACGGCGTAAACGGGAATCACCCGCGAGCTGTCGCAGTGCAGCGCAGGGGGAAGGTTTTACTCTATCGCTTTGTTTTAAGAAACGGGGGCATCCCGGGAAATGGATTGGGAGAAAAAAATTGTGCATGCGTGTCATGTGTCATGAAGCCACGCCCTATTTTGGCGCTCCCACCCCGTTTTGGAATTCCCGCCCCCATTTGGAGATCTCCAGGCTGCAGTTACACCCTTCTCGGAAAGCAGGCAGTGGACCAAACCATTATTAGGAATGGAAGGGGGACTTAAAACATTTCTGAACTTAAAACGTTTTTTCGCATTTATATTGTTTTACTACTTACACAGTTATTTTAAGAATATGTTCATTATATTATTTACAATGCACGTCGCTTGTAATGATATATTTAATCGTGATTTACGCCTATGGTCTCAGCCAATGGACTAAAAAATGCACTGTTTCGGTAGTGACATGAAAATGCGGGACACTTAAGTTTCATGATTTACAAAGAAAATATAAAAAAATATATTTTTTTGAACTTCAATATCAAAAAGATATTTAAAAAAAACCCAACAACAACAATAGAATAATGCAAAAAAAAAAAAAAAAAAAAAAAAAAATCATAAGTTTAAATTTAGAGGTTAGGGTTTGGGACAGCCACCTCCCAACTGAAAGTACCCAATAAATTTAGATTTTATATTTATACATTTCGCTGATAATTAAAATATTATTGTGGGTTTCAGAAGATAATAAAAGTATCTTAGTAAACATCTAAAATTTGAATAATTAAATGCTTTTATAAATGTGTTTTTCTTGGTTGTGGGACAGCAGTTTGCAACAATTCCTTAGAATGGCCCATATAACATGCATTTGAAAAAGAGGGTGAAGTTTTATTTCTACTTTAAAAGTATAAATCGGCTAGAAATTAAATTATATTATCATTTATTTACCTTCATATTCAACCCAAATTAGTTTTTGTTTCCCCCTGTAGAACACGTGAGTCATCATACACTAGCATTGCATTGAAAAAGTGCACCCATACAGTGACCGATATAGGGCCAGGTTTGGAACAACATAGACGAACTGTTCTTGTAATAAAATAATTTACAAACCGTTCTAAGCTCGAGAAAATGTTCCACATCATCATCATCTTCGTCCGCTTGAAATGTGTAGAATGGAACTTCAGAAGACAGCTCACAAGCTAAAGAAATCCAAAATCACAATATTAAACATATAACATTTAATTTAAGCAAAAATGAATGTAATTACTGAAAACGACCTCGTTTGAACTTTATATTAATGCACAGTAATCCCAGAGCTCTTTTAATAAACGCTAAACGCCACTGGCTACAATTATTAGAGAAAATTCTGACAATTGCTATTGTCCCACGTGTGTTAGCAAATGTACAATGCATGCAGAGCGTCAGTGTTGATCTTACTGAACACATAGCTTTCCAATCTCGAGCGCGACTCCACTCCACTGTCTGAAATGTCGTCTTCCACAAGCGACATAATTGTTAAATCGTTACTAATTTCACTTAAATATAGAGCTTATAATATTCACAGTGTAGGTCGCGTTTTCAAAACACATGTGACGAGTACGCAAAAAACGTCGCAGGAATCAAGACGTCATCAACATGGACACGGAAGTGGGCTAGTCTTTTCTCTCTCTCTCTCTCTCGACTAATTTGGTACAATATCTGAAATCCCTGTCAAAAATGAAGAATAAAAAAGACGGTGTTTTGTTGTTGTTTATAGCTATAAGTTATTACAATACGTTTGTTCTCGTTGATATGGCTGTTTTTGTTTTAAAGGTTATTATTTATTTTTTTCAGGTTATTATTTATTTTTTTCAGCCTATCCTTTATTTCATGTATCGGTTGTTTTGCCTTTTTTTTGTTTGTAAGATCTGTTTAACTTTGAATTATCTATCTATACCACGTCAACCTTTTAGAAACTTTACCTCCCAGGACTATTAATTACATATACTACCATACAATAAAATTGAAGCAGTTTCAATTTTTAACAATTTAAACCACCTGCAAAGTTCTAATGAAATATTTTTCCATTCAATTTAGTAACCACAATTTTTTTTTTATTGAACATTTTAATAGCCATCTTAATTACATACAACCCTTACAGAAATTACAACTATATTACATATACATAATCATAATTACAAAGTACAGAAAGGTCTTCATTTTTTTAAATATATGCATTGGTTGTGACCTTAAAAAAAAAAAAAAAGCCCTTTACATTGGATGTGGTCAACCAAAATAAAATGAAGCAACAAGCCATATAGAGATAAACAAGAGGCATCTTTTTGCATACAAATTTCCCTTAAATAGGGTGGAAAAACTGTCAAAACTGTTGGCCCATCACATGCACAAGACTATTTACATTTTCTTTAACTCATCTGAAGGAACCTTTTGTGCTCGTTTAGTTTTTCAGAATATAGCACAATAATACAGAAAAAGAATAATAATACAAAAAAAATCAGTAATTTTGGTTAAAAAGGGAGTAAATACAGAATAAACAGTTTCTTTTGTACCTACATTCAGTGAAACTATCCTGGCATTGCCATTGGAAAGTGGACTTATGAGAAAGTTATTCTCAGTTGCTATTCTCTTTAGTCAACAGAAAAAAGGATCTCAGGTATTTTAAAGATAATCCACTAATGTACCTTCATTTATTTTCAGTTTTCCCTCTAATTAGAGACAGGGCATTGGTTTTGAGGTTTACCTTACAAATTGTACTGTTGTTGTTTTGTTTTGTTTTTTTGTAAACATCAGCGTCTTAGAATTACAGAGTAACCCTGTCTTGGAAATGTATAATTTACCACTTTGAACAAAGGAAGAAGTGTAGAAAAGAAGTTTTCACTATCCTCAAATATATTCCAGAGGTCATTTTTGTACAAAATGAAAAACCGTATCTTTAAAAGATACACATGCTAAAGGCTTACACAAAAGTAACCCATGCGGTCTTGAAGACAACAGACTTTATGGTTTAACTGTATTTACTTCTGCCTGCTCAAAGTTGAATTTTAGTTTTTTTCTTTTTTAAACAATACCCAAACAGCATCCCGAACCTCAAAGGATAGCTTTAGCCTGCTGCATTTTCCATACGAGAGCTCACAGACACGGTTTGAACCTGGAAAATGGCAGAATTTTATTATTTATTACAATGTCCTGGAAAGCAATAACACAAACCCTTGCTGTTATGAAGTCCTTCTAGATTATTGCTTTGAACACTGTAACATTGAAAAGAACTATTAAAAACAGTAATGTGATGTCGTCTCTTGTCAAGTAATGGCAAGTTTTTAGGAGAATCTAGATGTTAACTTAAACATGCGCGTATGCTGAACACAAACTGCAACTCGGCTACATCTAAGAGATTTAGTGGGTTCAATGGCACTTGGCCAACTCAAGCGATCAGTCCAACCAGAAAAAAAGTCAAAGTAACTCATGCGTCCTGAATTACGCTTGCAGACTCACTTCAATTCTTTTCCATTTCTCACTCCCCCTGAACACACTCATGTGTGCATGTGTGCACACTCACTATCAAACTCTTGAGCTTCAACCACACACTGGCAAAGTGAAAGAACAGCACCTAAAATTCTAGAAGTGCATTCGGCATATGATGTGAATGAAGCTACCGCTGCTATTACAAAACATGTGATAGTTACATGAACAGGTAGCATGTTGAGGCCAAAGCTTTGTGCACTTTTGGGAGGCTCCCTCTGTATGCTTTTTCTTCTTGGCGACTCAGATTCACAAGCTCCTTCCCATTATAATAACGTCTTTTGGGAATCCCTCCATTTTGGCCACTTCAAAGCAGCCCAGCTTGCTATAAAAGTCCAACATCCTTTTGTCCATCTGCCGGACCTCACAGAAAGCACCATGCGAACCTGACAACCGAGGAGAAAAAGAAGTGTTTATGAAAGCATTCAAACAAATCACTGGAGCTTTTCTTGTCCTCTAACATGTCCAACATTTATGAACTATAAACATTTTTGTGCTTACTACAGCTAAAGTAAAGTGTGGTGAGAGGGGGGACGACCACACAGAGATTAAAAACAGCTTTACTGTGCAACATTTAAGTAATTACTGACTAATTACAGTGTAACAACTACGTTATTACTACATAATCGCATATGCCGCACAACCTAATTTTACTTACCATTAGCTTTCAGCGATGAGAGAAGACATCCCATCATGCTTTTGGCAACACTGGGGTCAGTAACCTTTGCATGAATGTCCACTTTAATGAGTGATGGGAAGTTACTGAGGAACGATTCTGGTAAGCCCTCCTCCTCCTCATGGAAACTTAGCATCATTTTCTATAGAGGGAAAAAAAAAAAAAAAAAAATTCTAAGTTGCCATAAACGTTGTAAATCTTCTATTAGATCCTAAACCCTTTACTATATAAAGCCAATTTAAAAATAGTTTATATAAAACATTTATAAGGCCTCTAAATTTAAAACTTTTTTTTCTGAAGGTTGAATAAATTGTTAAAAGAAAAAAAAAATTTCTCAAAATATATTTTCATGTTGGGCTTTTAAAAGATTCGTTCAATTACTTCACCCCTGTGTCATCCAAGATGTTCATGTCTTTCTTTCTTCAGTTGAAAAGAAATTAAAAGTTTTGAGGAAAACATTCCAGGATTTCTCTCCATATAGTGAACTTCAATGGGAATTAACAGGTTGAAGGTTCAAATTTCAGTTTCAATGCAGCTTTAAAGGGCTCTAAACAATCCCAGCCGAGGAATAAAGTATATACTTCAAATGAAGTTCGTTTTTGTTCTTCGTTTGAGGGCAAAAAGTTCGAAAAGGCTGAGTGCCGGTACACTGTATTCGGACATTCCAACACCCCTGTGCTGCTGGAGGCGGCGTGTAGATTAATGTAAAGATATGTCGCGCCGCTTGCACGTATCCCCTAAACACAACAACGATGAAATGTATCTGTTTGAGATGGGTACCAGTGGTCAGAATATTATAGACAAAACAATAATGATTAGCAGCAGTTCAGAGTCAAAGTATCATGTTTGTAATACAAAAGAACCATTTCCATTTCCATAATCAGTCCTTTATGGAAAGTGTGAATGGCTCATAGTCTAAAAAATCTTTAATTTGGAACAAAATATTGGAGTCATCTCAATAATACAAACTTGTTACTTTATTTTATTATTGTTCATTTATTTTATTAAACGGTAAATTATTGCACCTTTTTTATTTTATGGTGTCATGATTTATTTTTGATTAAAACAAAGGTTTATTACTGTATGTTATTTTGGCATTTCATTTATTGTATACCTTTAAATTCGCTTACCGAAAAGACAGCAGCAGCAGTATGGTGTAACAACATTTATTTCAAACAAATGTATTTGCTACTCGCCACCTTATCTCCCGTCAAAGGTGGAGTTTTAGAACACTCCCACCGATTGTGTAATTGGCATGGACCAATGGTAGCTCAAAGGCGTTTAAGAGCCAAAAAGAACTCCCCAGAAAGTTTGCTTTGGTGAGCTGTTTCGAACTGCCAAAACGAACTCAAAACGAACTAAATTTCAGTCTGATTTTGTTCGAAATGACATCATGTCAGTTCGTTCTTCGATTTTATTTGAAGTACACTGCCCTCCAAAAGTTTGGAAACGCCCTAGAAAAGTGGGGTTTTGGACAATATTGGCATGAATCCTTTTTAAAGCCAAAAATCTTTTAAAAACCTGGGCCAAGTTTAAACCAGTAACCAGGCATCACAGCTGGCAAAGGGGCATGTCTGACTTTGACATGTATATATTGCCATTATTATGTAATCAAAATGAAAATTATTATTGCTGGTCTTCAATGATAATGTCAAGTTACTTTAATGTATTTATGCTAATATCGTCAAAAAAACAAAACTTTACCAGGGGTGTTTCCAAACTTTTGGAGGGCAGTGTATATATAGGCCTTCAGGGTCTTATCTAGCAAAACAATTGGTCATTTTCCAAAAAAAAAAAAAAAAAAAAAATAAATAAAATCTGTATACTTTTTAACCACAAATGCTTGTCTTGCACTAGGTCTGTGATGAGCATCTATGACTTCATGCATCACATCACGCAATCACATTGGAAAGGTCTGTGTAACTCTGGTTCAAAAAGGTAGGTTAGGGCCAAAAACTCCATCTCATTTTCTCCTCCAACTTCAAAATCGTCCGACTTCGTTGTTATAGTTTTTTTTGTAAAGGGCGTTTGACTCTCTTTGCATGTTTGCTTTGTAAACACTGGGTTGGTACATTCGCCTACATCACGTGTGACCTTTCCAATGTGAATACATAACACATCAAGTCGTGGAAGCAGAGCTAGTGCAAGATGAGCATTTGTGGTTAAAAATTTGTGAGTTTTTTCTTTTAGAAAACGACCAATCGTTTCGCTATATAAGACCCTTATTCCTCGGCTAGGAAGCTGCATTGAAACTGCAATTTGGACCTTCAACCCATTGATCCTCATTGAAGTCCACTATATGGAGAAAAATCCTGGAATGTTTTCCTTAAAAACCTTAATCTCTTTTCGACTGAAGAAGATATGAACATCTTGGATGACATGGGGGTGAGTAAAAAGGAAATTTTAGTTTATGGAGTTTGACATAGAAGACATGACAAGCTAACCTCAGCCTCTGACAGGTCCTTCTCTGTGTCTGGCTTGTTGTATTTCTCCTGCATGAACGGAATCCAACTCATCTTGCATTTCTTCACGAAAGGTTTGACATCCACAGTGCCCAGAGCATAGCCGCAGATACCTTCCTCATCCTCAAGCACAAAGCCATAGTCCGGGCTGTGCGTCAGGAAACCTCCAACTAACCTGCAATAAGGAAGATGATGTTATTAATCAAGCACATATAATGCATTAATGTAACTAAACAAAGTGGAAACTCAAACCACACCTGTCTCCAATAAGGTCCGGTGACTCGTCCGGGAAAGTGATGCCGTCACAGCCCTCAGTGAACGTCTCCTTGCAGATCCTATAGACGGCAGACTGAGAACAGAGATGGAAAGAGATGCAGTGTGTGAAGGCATCCGACAGCTTTCATTCCACAAAGTGCGAGCCCTCTAAGGACTAACAGGTGGACCAGACTGCTGTTTCAGCAGAATGCTTCAGATGTTCTGCAAATAAACCTAAAAGCAGAGCTTAAACTGGGACACCTCAACTGGGAATACAAGCAGCCAACAGCAACGTTTCATTTAGTCAGAGCATCTACAGAGTTTTCATACTACAGACATCTTGCTTAGACAAGTCATGTCCTTAACATAAAGCACAAAATTAACATTCTAGCTACACACCTAGTTGCAATGTAAATGGGCACTAAGTTACAACATCACTACTAAATGTTTTTGCATTGCACCAAAGGGGTCATGACATGAGAAATCATATTTGCCTTTATCTTTTGGCATGTAAGAGGTCTTTGTACCATTAAAATATCCTGCAAGTTTCATAGCTTAAAACCTTCTCCTCATTATAAACAAAGCATTTAATCAAGCTTCAAAAACGACTCGTTTCGATCCGAGATACCAGGGTGATGTGACCCAGGTGCTGTCATTTGCAAAAACACCGTCTACGACAAATGGAGTGAAAGAATGTTTGCTTTGATAAGTTTAGTTTAAACAGCTCGTTTGTGTCTTTGAACAGATATCAGAAGGATCCCAGCGTAAGGAACAAGTGGATAGTTTACTTGCAATGGCATCCCGTATTGTGTTAGAGGATTGTTCAAAGCGTTTTGTTTTGTAAACAAGGCAGATGTAAATATGTAAATAAAAGAGCAGATTGATGGAATTGCATCAATAATGCAAAGCTCATATTTTACCCTACTTACTTCAACACAAAAAGAACAAAAAGTATTTTCGTAGCTTCATAAAATTACGGTTGAACCACTCTGACTATTACTAGTCACCACACAGACTATTTTAACGATGTCCTTACTATCTTTCTGGGCCTTGAACGTGATAGTTGCGTTGCTATCTATGCAGGGTCAGAAAGCTTGGATTTCATGAAAAATATCTTAATTTGTGTTTCGAAGATGAACGAAGGTCTTACGGGTTTGGAACAACATGAGTGAGTTATTAATCACAGAATATTCATTTTAAGGTGAACTGTCCCTTTAAGAACATATAATAAAAGCAAATTATGTACAGGAGGTAGTTACTTGACCCTAGATTAAACATAAGAACTTAAAGGAGAAGTCCACTTCCAAAACAAAGATTCACATATAATAAACTCACCCCTTGTCATCCAAGATGTTCATGTCTTTCTTTTGTCAGTTAGGGTATGTCGAAAAACACCCTTAACAAAAAAAGGTAAAACAGCGATATATGACGATTTCGAAGTTGAGGGAGAACATGACATGGGAGTTTTTCGACATACCCTGTCATGAACTGGAACAAACACAGTCCAGGCAGATTAAGAGAAGAAGAGCGTTTGACATTTAAAAGTATATAAATTGTATTATTTTTATTAAAATAACCAATCATTGCGCTAGAAAAGATCCTTCTTTCTCGGCTGGAAACGTATACCACCGCATTTGTGATCGTTTGAAGCTGCATTTAAACTGCATTTTGGAAGTACAAAATCGGGCACCATATCAGTCCATTATATGGAGAAAAATGCTGAAAATTTCTTTACGACTGAAGAAAGACAGACATGAACATCTTGGATGACAAGGGGGGTGAGTAAATTATTTGTAAATTGTTGTTCTGGAAGTGGAGCTCTCTTTTAAAAATGGCTTGTGATTAGATTTTTGCAAATATAAAACAAAATGGCTGATATCAGTGGTGTAATGCAAAGGCCAAAACCTACCTCATCTTTGGGAAAGTAAGGCCTTATGGTATAGATTTTGGAAGTTGGCATTGGTGGTGGTGGCTGGTAGAAAAGATCATTTGCCCCATCAATTGGCAACAGTCTCTGTGGAGACCAAAGCAAAAGCATTGTACAGTTTAGTATTTCTCTAGGTAGATTTGACCATGTGACTGCACTGCTACTGAAACATTAGCACGAGTTTACTTGCTCCAGCTGAACTGACCTCAAACAACGGAGCTGAACAAAAACACGCCTAATATCGGCATGAAAATCAATAGCTTCACAAGTAAACTGGCTCACAAGTTCTGTTTGGTCAGTGTACAACAAGAGCACGTAAACATCATACATAAAATACGCGCCATTGAAAATCATTTCCACCGTTTTTTTTTTTCTGAGAGAAACCAAAATGAAACAAAATTACGCAGGCTTGGTCTGAGAAAGGCTTAACTGGCTAAAGGAGATGCTCCTTTCCCGCTCTTTTTCGCTGCGCGAGAACTTCCTGTAGAGAAAAGGATGAAGCTGGCGCGCAACGTAAAACTCCATGACCAAATATTTCCAGCTTAAAACATAACATTTAAGATAGCCGAATCATTCTGAGATGTTCACTATGCAGAGGTTATGGATCACTAATAATTTGCTCATGGAGCTTTGAGCAGGCTCGCAGTCGCAGGCGCAAACGCAAGTGTTGTGGACGCAGGCGCAGAGAAAATGTGGCGATAATTTTTGCGCTGTTTCCTGCAAAGAAACAAGATGTCATAAAATAAAACCTAGCCATGCTGCGCTGTCGCAAGCGCAAGGGGGAAAAGCAGCATCTCGTTTGGGCAGTTGCTGAAAGAAATCCAAATTTAGGCTGGGTTAGAAAACACCATCACCCCAAACACTGTTTGCTAGCTGTTTGACCCATTTCAGTTTACACTTCAAAAAAAAAGCCCAAGTGGCTCTCAACACCCCTTCGTTTTTTTTCTATGCAGCTGCTGACAGCTCACCTTCAACAGACCAACCCATAGCTTTTGCAACCATACCAACATCTAAAACAAACGAAAATATATCTTCGTGTAACATTTTGCTGGTAATTCAATATTGGATACCTGGAACTCTCCTGCTAGACCGCCCCTAAAGGCCCAGGGCTCTTGGTCGCCACTTAAGAACTGTGCTGACGACTGACTACGACACCCTGTTGAGATCAGATCCAAGCGGAGAACATTATGTGAGGGGCTTTCTGGCATAATGAGGGGGAAGGGGTATAGGATAGAGGTGTCTTATTTCCAAATAACTTCATTGAAAATAAACGTAGATACTACAATCATGGAACACACCTCAAGATTAACAACAGTGAAAACTGCAGATATCTTCTGCCTGGGGCTCAAGCAGCTTAAGCTTACAATGACAGAGGGCTTACACTGACTGCAATGCCAGCTTTGGGCACATTACTGAAACCATTCATTTTTACATGATTCTTAAGCATTTAGATTTAAGTGAGGTTTGCGAAGCAATCTAGGGTAAGGTATCAAGCACTAACTCTTCAACTAAAGTCTGTTTTCGAAGAGATTTATTGGCTGTATTGCTTTTCCTACATTTTAGACAGCCTTCTCAGTCATTTTGTTGGTTAAACGTCATTAGTTCGCTCGCTGGTACTAAATAAGCTTCAGCTGTTTAAGCCCACTAAATTCTAACCTTCATCTGAAGTCACATTTAGACCTATCTGCCTTGTCACATGACTATCAAGCGTTTTCATCAGCCACCACTGTGGTCAATTTCTTTGATTATCAATTAAAAATTCATATTTGATCGATGGAGCAGATCTAGAATAAAAACATACAACAACCAGTCCCAGTCACTATGCCTTGCTCCTGCAGCAGTTAACTATGCTAAAATTGGGTGCTTTTCATTTCTGTTAAGCAGACACAAGCTCACAAACTGCAGTTGGAAACCCATTCGTTTCTAAACAGTACCAATGTGAGGGGATGAGGACTCGGCGTCATGTAACAAGACAAATGCAGCGCAGATCCAGGAGACAAAGTTCTCCTGTTTTCAATCAATCTGATCATACTTAAAACACATTTCCTGTGGTGAAATGGCAGGACATTCAACACTCACACCATCTGAGGGGAATTCCACCACTTCCTTTTGTTTTTTAAATTTATTTATTTAGAAAATGATTCTCTTTTGTAACTTGTTAACTGAATAGTCTTACTACGGAGGTGTGTTTATAGGCAAGGGTATCAGTTTTCCCCTAAGTTGGTGTGGTAAAGCTTGTCCGAGCCATTTCAATTGGGCCTACTGATAGAAACAAAAACCATGTTAGAGCTGCCAGAGAAAAGAATTGGGGGGTTAACATCTAAAACTTGAGCTAATCGCAGCGCAAATGTGACTTCATCCAAAAACTTTCCTTTCCTGAGACATTGAAAACAAAAAGCATTTGGGCACATAACGAAGAAGAAAATTTATCCGTAAAACCCCCAAAAGAAACATGATAATCGCAGCACTGTGCATACAGCGGGCACTGTCCATCCAATAGCAGTAGAAACTTGTGCTGAGGATTCTTCCATCTGTACATAATGAAGGGAAAAGACAATAAAAGAGCTCATTAGTAATTGATCTCAGCACAACAGCAGTGAGCCGCTGACTGAATGCCATCTGCACTGCTTTGGACAGTGTAGAAATGCTGGCTGGCCTGGCTGAAAATGCACTGGACTGTCCATGCAAACAGAGGCTGAAAAGCATATTGAGAGGGGACAGTCCGCACAAAAACCAGATAAATCTACATTAAAGGAAGAGTTAATACAACATCACATTTGCACCAGTGTTCAAATCTGATTCTATAGAACACTCTCATTAGTGCGGCAGATTATACTCTTGATTTTCCCCTCCGTCAGCTAACGACAACTTAGATGTGGCATGCCAGTTTTGGTTGCTGCCTGCTGTGTTGCTTTGTTATAAAGCTGGACAGAAACCTGTGAATGAAATGTGGTTACCAAGGTAACCCAGGCCATGCTGGTGCTATAATTACTCAACCAACTTCCAACAAAAACCTCATTTAGAGCCGAATCCATTACTCTAACTGTACTGTAGTGATGCCCAGAAGCTCTATGGATAACAAACACGGGCATTCTCAGTAAGTGACGGGTCTCTCAATAAAATCATCATAAATAAAAGGGCTGGCTAATGACCCAAGCGCTTCTCAGATAAGAGACCCTTCAGTTCGCTGACTGCACAAATGCATTTAGGATCATGAGAACTGTGTACAGTTCACTGGAATGTAGTGTCAAGCGTTTTCTGACCGGAGCAGACCAGTTCAGTTAGAGTAAAGCATACGCTGAGGTTGTTTGTGGAGTATCTTCCTACAAAGCTCATAAACAGCATACATGGTAAATCAATTATATACAAAGTAATCATTCATGTTGCACCAGAATAGCCTTACACAGCCGCTTTGCTTTCCAAGTTCGCATGCGCGGCGCGCTAGGGGCTTATTTTCCTTCACGATCACACCCTTGGATCGAAAGAGATTGCAACAGATGTTGCCAAGTTAACGCACAATGATACTGAATGCACAGCAAGCAGCAGGACCCACCCCGGCAACTGTGACCACAGCCGTCCAATTCATTCTACCTGATTTAGAGTGGCCTGAAGAAGAGGCTCTGGCTAGCAATGAGGACAGCATCCAGTCAGTAGAGGAAAACAGTATTTACACAAGTGAAAATCAGTAAGAGTGTACACTAAATTTCCATAAATGGCAGACTTCGCCCAAGAAATTTCATGTGTAGCGCATGTGGGTGAGAACTTAAGGTCTTGTAATCGAGCAGAAGAGTGTTAATGTACTCTCTCATGTCTAAAAATATGCTCTGCCATCTGTTAAGAAATGCATTTTGAGCACCTGAAGTCTTAACAGTGTTGTTATAAAACGGTGCAATGCATGAAGTGCAGATGTGAATGTTTTATGACGGCTACTGAAATGAATGCTCATTGTTTTTGGATTCTACTAAATAACTTTCAAGTATTTCATGGGCTCAGCGTGGTTAAAAAGCCTTGAGGAGCAGCAAAGAGTTGTCGCCATACCTACCTAACCACTGAACAAATGATTTCACCATTGAGATGATACTCTTTATATCCCAGAGATAGGGATACAGGTCATAAAGAATGGTCCTGTTGGCGGAGTTGGAGAGTCTGGTGAACATCTGGATGACGGAGCAGCACATCTCCTCAAATTTTTCCGCTCTGGATTGCCATTCATCTACCTGTGTAAAACATATGAATACCAGATTTATCACAACCACACTATCAAATGTCTCTGGCTTCAAAACAACTCTAAAAATGTGTAAATGCTTACAAAACAAGTATTTTGTTCTTATCATAAAGGCACCACCATGTGGTGAAAATAATTACTGCATTTCCACCATTTTGTGACTGAAGTGTATTAAAAAAATTTGTTCATATTTAATTTAAAATGGACAAAAATAAGGCCATGACGGATGAAACAAGTTCCCATACATTTTGACCAATACATTTGTATGGCTTTTACATGTTCTTACGAGCAAAAATAATTCAAACCTTAGATTGGCAAATTAATCATTCAGTTCAATTTGTGAACCCATAAATTTGTGGATTTGACACAAATCAAATCTATTACCCTACACAAGAGCAATAATTAATCTATTAAATATTTTAGTCTGAAGCAGCAGTTAAAATACAAGTACATTAAATATAGGAATTTTTAAGGAATTTATGAATTTTACAATTATATTAATCTCCATGAATTTTCAGGCCTAGATAAACCATTTTTAAAAGTTTTCCAAGATCATGGAAGTACAAAACTACTACATATTGATCAGATTTTGCAAAGCCTTGTTTTTGAAGGGAACCCTGGGTATTAAGACTTCTATGGCTTAATACAACGTAAATTATGTCCAGTACTGAAATATGTAGTAGAAAAAAAGATGCATGTTATTTGAAAAAATCCACAGTTTTTTTTTCATATTTTGGACTATTGGGGGCACCATTATTTTGAGGATTTTAAATGGTTGCCCTCGGTGTGCTACTGGTGCAATACTTTTACTGAGACGCAACTCGGAAAATAAAATACTGATATGATGTCACATTGTGCAACTTTTGGTTGTAGATTTCAGTCAAAGGGCAACAAGAGAAGCGATACAAATCTTCACTGCTTTCCTAGCAATAAGAAAAGGAGAAAAGAATGGAAAGATGCATGTGGACGAATAAAATGTCTTTGTTCTCTTCACATTAGCCCTGACGCTTTTGAGGCTTTTAGTAGCCCAACGCTACTGAAAGAGCTTACAAATGGCAGAGACAAGAAATGCTAGATGCCATCCTGCTTATATCCTGTAAATTTATATCCAACACCCAGCTTATATCCAACACCACCTGTAAGCTCTTTTTAGTAGCTGTGTTCATCGTATCAATATTTTATTTTCCAAATTGTGTTGCGGTAAAAATAACAAGAGGTAGCGCCGGTAGCTCAACGAGTGCAACCATTTCACGTCATCAAAATTGTCATCATACGTTACATTAAGCCATACAAGTCTTAAAACCCGGGGTTCCCTCTAAACATGACATTTCTCACCTTCTCTGGGTCCTTTGCTTTGGAGTTAACACTGACATAATTGCTATTGGCTCTCAACCAGTTAAACTCTTTCAGCATCTGTACTGCTTTCGGACCGTGCTCATACGGCAGGTAGAAGAGTTCAGCTAGCAGGGTCAGATCCTCAAGAGTAAGTGGCTCAACGGTAAACAGTGGCTTCTCATTGGGGCCTGGAACAAACACTTCCTTATTAAGCTGATCATCAGTTTGCATCGGTGCAATGTCACTGCCTGAATCTTCTTGAATGGACATCTCTGGGGACTTGGATTCTGTCAGGCTTTCTTTGTCAGTGTCCATGGGTTTGAGATCTTCCGTCATTTTAGCCTTTACAATCTCTGTGAGGATCTGATTAACATTTTTAGTGTCATCCACCTCATCGTGTTTCTCCACGACCATCTCCATGGGTTCTTCATCAGACTCCTTCTTCTCCACCTCCACCTCCTCTTCTTTGCCGAGCACATGCGGTTCATCGCTAAGGGGCACAACTGGACTCATGATGGGCTGCTGGAAGACTGTAGTCACTGTAGTGGAAGTACCCAGACTGGGTGTAGTAAGTGCAGGAACATCTATAGAAGTGCTTTTTGTTCCACTGTGAGGAACCTGCCGACCTGCAACAAAGAACAAATAGGTTAAGATTGATGATAGCAAATTCAGAACAACTAAGATCACGTTACATAATATGACACAAAGAAGAAATAGTTACTGTTGTACTGGTGAGGCACTCCAAACTCGCTCAGCCATTCAGTAAGAGCAAGTTTCAGTGCGATCTGCGGGCTGTAGAGGATATCTGTTTCTAGCTCCTCATCACTGCCCTCGTTTTCCAGCTTTATCTGGATGGACACTGTGCTGTCTTCACTGTCCGCTAAACACAGAAATGAGAAGGTATGAGGCTACAATCGAACAAGATTAAATACACAAATATGATATTACGCTGATGAATTAAGACCCAGGACCACAAAACCAGTAATATGTAGCACGCATATTTGTAGCAATAGCCAACATGGGTCAAAATGGGTCTTTTATGCCAAAAATCATTAGGATATTAAGTAAAGTTCATGTTCCATGAAGATATTTATTAAATTTCTTATTGGAAATCAACACTTAATTTTTGATTAGAAATATGCATTGATAAGGACTTTATTTGAACAATTCTAAAGGTGGTTTTCTCAATATTTTTTTTTTTTTTTTGCACCCTCAGATTCCAGATGTTCAAATAGTTGTATCTCTGCCAAATATTGTCCTATCCTATGCATAAATATGTATTAAAAAATTATGTATAAATCTCAATTTTTAAAAAGTGACCCTAATGGTACAGGGTCACAAATAAACAAAAAAACAATTCACTAAGTAAAAAACAGCACTCTGCCAAAACTTTTTTGTAGAACATCAAGATTAAAGTAGAATTCATACGGAAAAATTACATCTTGTAATATTAGCTGCTCTCGGAATATAAATAAATGCCGAAATATTAGTTTTGCAAATGTAGTTGTCTTTTCTATGCCCATCTGAATTCGATTGAATCATTGTCTGTGATCTCATTAGAGTGACACGGATTTAAAAAAAATAAAAAATAAAAATAATAATAAAATAAAAAATAAAGAAATTGTATCATTTTTTTGTCCTTACAATTAAAGTATATTGGAACTGAAAATGTTTGAAGATATTCTTCTCATGCTCAACAGAAAAAAGACAGTTGTACAGGTTTGGAATGACATGAGGGTGGGTAAATGACTACAGCATTGTCATTTTTCAGTGAACTTACCTTATTTTGCTAATTTTTATACACAAATAATTAAAAAACAATGCTTCCATAAAGACATACTTACTCATGACAACATCTTTTCTCACTCCATTCATGTTAGACTTATACCATGTGGCTAACGTGTGAATGGCCACAAAATTTGACTCAAATTCACAGTTGGGGTTGGTGAGGACTCCTTTCAGCCGAGGGATGAGTTCTGTGGACCTGCCTTTATAAGGCCCCAAGAAAAGTCTCTTCTGATCATAGTCATTAGCATGAATATTGTCCCAGATGACAGGAGCTCTCCTCAGTATCTTTGTGACTTCTTCAATAGATTCAACAGTTATGTCTTTAGATACTACCTTGGGACCTGTTAAGCATGCAAAAGAATTTTTAAAATACACAAGAGAGCAAACTATTATTCCAGTCCTTTCAATGAAAACACAACTTACCTGTCCATAGCACCTCAATACCAGGAAGCAGCTTTTCACCTATTGTGCGCAGGTAAGGCGATTGTGACACATTTGGGTAACAAAATGTTCCACAATACTCTGAGGACAAAGAAACATTACAAAATTATAAGAAGGTATAATATAGAAACAATACATTAGACAGCATCATGATTTGTTAATAATAATAATAATCTTACCTGTGGGGCAAAATAAAAATATTTCAGGTTCTCCCAAATATTGGAAGATCTCATTGGTGATAGACACTTGAGCATGTGCAAAGGAGCTGAACACCTCCTTGTCAGCTGGACACATGTTATGATCAATGTCATCAAACAGTAAGGCAAAGGACTTGCACCCAAAATGAGTGACCTGCACAAAAGACATTCAGAGATTGAGGAAGTAGGTCACAAAAACAACGACACCTGCACAGTTTAAACTTCTGAATAATATAATTCTCACCTGGTCTAACTTCCTTTTAAGTGTCGATACTTCCTTCTGATTCGAGAATGTAATGTCCAGGCCAGGGGAAATAGCATAAATGAACTCAACTCCATGCTCTTTAGCAGCACTTATTAAAGTTGTGAGTTGCTCTTTAAAAAAAAAAAGACAGAGAGGACATTAGACACATAAACTTAAGCCAAATAAAACACAGCGACCAGTACTTTTTTTTAAAAAAAATTGAAAAAAATATATCACCTGCTTCCTCAACAGAATACATCTCTCTCCAAAACATTCTGTGTTTGTAGTCATCTTTAGGAGCATACAAATAGGTGTTCAAACCCCATTTCTGCTGCCTGAAACACATACATAAATGATCTGGTTTTTATTTTGAGGTTAAACACTTAAAAGGGATACTAGCGGTTACAGTAGCATGTATAGATTTGTCTAAAAGTGTCAATATCAAAAAAAGATTTATTGCAAAGTATGCTTTTACACTTTATGTGTAATTTGTCTTGGTAAAGCTTCCTCAACAGTTAAAAAATACATTTAAAATATTTAGTAAAAGTATAGTATGAATCAGAAAGGGGCACAATGCTGCATGCTGCAATTACTGCATTGTTTGCACAATACCTCCTGAAAAGCTCTTTTCTTTGTTCCATAGTCCATGGCCGCCCATAGAAGCCTGTGGTGAACGAAATAATAAAAACAATTGGTTTTGACAAACGCAGCCTATTTGACAAACACATGGTACAGTCAATGAACACCTGCGCAGCATAGAAAAAAATAATGGTTTCTAACAATGTACGTAATTAATTTGCCTCATTTTAACTTCTGAATATACTTAAATTATGTTTGACAAATTTGCTCACCCTCTACAACACCAGTGATGAATTTCCTGCGGCCTGTTCGCTCAACCCCGATAGTGGGCTCGTCCACTGGACACTGCGTATCCGCAACAGCTTCGGTTGGTAGTGGATTTGCTTCACTTTCTGGCTGTGTCGACTCGATTATTTTGTCTTTCTGAACCATTTTGAATTGTACTTAATAATTTCTGATGGAAGTATCCGTTTAGTCGTCAGCCAAAGCTATTCTTCCGCAGAAACACTAACCCGTCACCTGATTCACTAGCGTTACTGGGTTAGTAGGCCATTGAGTCACCGGTAGGGAGCGGAATTCTAACGTATGCAAATTATCTGCACGAACTACCTGCAGATTTCTTTGTTAACAAACACGACAGTCATTCACTTACAGTGCTGAAAGCTTTCTGGACTTTATCTGGCCTCTGCTCGCTCTTTAGTAAGCGAAATGGACCGTCTTTCAAGATGTCAGAACGCCAGTTAGCATTACACGATGTTTCTCCAACTTAATAGCTTTTGTCGAGTCGCGTTACATTATGTGCTATTCATAAATTAGTGACGTTTAAGCTTACTGTAAACTTGCACCGCGACTTCAAATAGATCCTGTCAATGTAACGCGGCGTTCGTCGACGCTGTTTAATTTTGCACTGTTCTTCCTGTTTACACTTACTGCGCAGACTCAGAAAACTGGTTTGAACCAGTAAAGGACGGTTTGTGTGAGTCTGAAAACAAATCTCTAGCAGAGCTCTTAAAGAGACAGCGACAATATCAGCCCTGGTCCAGCCTGAATGAGAATGGCGGATGGAAACCAGTTCGTTTATTTCATCCTGTTTCATTTTGGATACGTTTTATATAAATATACGTGTAAATGTATTAGTAAAACACAACTTAGTTGTGCTGCTGAACAAATCAGAGACACTGACAGTATTGGAGACTCTAAAGATCATATGAAAACTATAAAGACCAAGTGTTTTCTATAAAGACCATAAAGTTTTCTTTTGTATTTTAGCCCAGTGTCGTTATCCTTGTTTATTAATCATTGTGTTGTATAAGGTTAGAGTTCTTTGAAGAAAAAAAACACAATAGAACTACCTATATTAAAAAAACTTATTTGATTTCTGTGAAACCGGAAGAGAGTTGAGGCGAACGTCTCTTACGTTTACAGTCTCTGTGCAGACGTGCGCATATTAAAAGTTTGGTTATGAATAATGTGTATTAATAGTATAATGGCAAAGATATTAACATTTAGGAATTACAATGTTAAATTTCAGGATAAAATAGTTCAGCTAGGGTATGTTTAATTATCACATTTAGGGGCCATTGGCATCCTGAGTATGGAATGTCACCCCTGTGTGTATCATGAATGGTTCATTCCATTGCTTCAGCGCTAGTTTTCAACGCATGTTGTCATGAATGACTAATCGAAGCAAGTCTTCTCCTGACTAAATGTCCATAAATGTCATTTTAAGAAAAATTTAAGACTAATTTTTAATTTAAGACTAGTTAAACAGAGAAAAAACAGAAAACTGTTTATTTTTTTGCATCACAGCAGGAAAAAAAAAAAATGTAATAAAAAAAATAGTTTTGACTGGTGTGATGCAATAAAAATAAGAAAATCTTTTATTTTCTGCTTTGTCTCTGTTAAATGATAGAATGTCATGCGTTTATTGTTAAAAGCAATGGTCGAAAAATGAGGTAAATCTCTATAGGAACAGCTAATTA
Organism: Labeo rohita; assembly: GCF_022985175.1. Classification (NCBI taxonomy): domain Eukaryota; kingdom Metazoa; phylum Chordata; class Actinopteri; order Cypriniformes; family Cyprinidae; genus Labeo; species Labeo rohita. Next base: position 13,019,201 of record NC_066881.1, on the reverse strand, counting down.
TTAATTTATGTTGATATCATAAAAGCATCCCTAAAACCTGTCTTCTCTGCTCCCTAGCTCTTTCCACATGCCTTTAAGTCATCACAGTGACAAATGTATCAAAAAGGTTACTGAGCAGCAACAAATGAATATGGCAAGTTAGGAAGCCCAAATTCTCCATAATCTAGATGTTACTTATGAATACACAAGACACTTGCATTAAAGCGTGTGTTAAAGTGCAACATGAATCTTTTGTGATAATGGTGTACTGTTTATTTCTGTGCAAGACTCTGCAACTTTCTCACTGGCTACCTGCTTCAGATTCATGACTTTGTTATTAGCCTTCATTTCCAATCATATAATCGTACAGAAAGCATATTCTCACGTAGCCTAACACCAACTCGAAAGTGCTGCAAAGTCACACGCATATGAAACTAACATGATATGCAATTAATCTAAATTAAACGTTCCTGTAAAATCAACACAACCCCATGTATTTCTACACTAATCAATATGTTGCGCATTTGAACGATGTTGGCACAAATGTCGCCTGAATCTATTGTAAAGGTTTGTTTAATAGAGAATGACACATTGATTTTTAATCTCAGAGACACAAGACAATTTTCATGTCAGGTTTATTTAGGTTGAAATAAATTCAGCATCATAAACCTGATTTCCCCAACATAATGTTTCCATTCAATTCATTTTAAAATGTATCTAACATTCAGCAATTCAGATTAAACATTTAAATAAATTTAATCCTTTTAAAAAAATTCTATTATTTCATTCCACAGTTATTATATTTCATGATTTTTTTTTGCACTTTCGATTTTTCTTACAAATCTTCACTTCAATAGAAGGTGTAAACTTGCAGAAACAAACAAAAACACAAAGAGAAAAACAAAACAAACAAAAACAACCAAAAACAGTAATTGAGAGGCAACACTGGAAGTGTGGGGCAGCATTTTGCTCCGAGGTAATCGGTCTTCTCTCCTGCGGCTTGACTAATCGTTACCTTTTCAGGTTCCTCTGAGCTTGCTTGAGTAAAGTGTCAAAGTCTAGTGCATCAAATTTGCCTTTTGTAGGCTGAGGATCGTACTCCCTGTTTGAATCTGAAAGAGATAAAAAAAAAAGACTGTAGCATCTGGAGGCTTTAACAGGAACATTTTCAAAGCCTGTAAATGAGTGATGCACTGATTCCACCAACCGGAAATATAAGGCCGAAACATGTTGCATTATACTTGTAACCAAAAGTGATGCAATAGCAGCAATATGTAATTTTTTTTTATTTGAAATGGAGAGGCTACACATTGCCAAAGAACTTCACTATGACTCTTTTAAATTTTATCACCAGAGAACACAACACCCTTAACAGCATGAAGAGTTCAGATACACAATTACCAAAATTTAATTATCCAACTGTTTATTTTCATGTCCAGGTAAATAAAAACTTTGAGTTTGTGTTTCTGTAAGAAATGTTTATGGATTGGAAACCGACATGAAGCTAAGCTTACCAAGATCAGCATAACTGGTCTTGCAGAACTGCCTCCTGCCTCCAAAGCACAGGTCAAATGGAAGTTCATTCTGCTCCCTCAGCTTGCTTCCATTTTCAATAGCATTAAATGCATCTTTCTTGCTGTAGTATGTAACAAAGCCATAGTTGTCCCTGAAATAACAAGTGCGTTAGAAATATTCTTTTTTCAGTGTTAACAATATACCAAATAAACAATTTAAAGAAGACATACCCATTTTCTCTAAAGTGCACAGTACACTCCTCAATCTCTCCGAAGAATGAGAAACGCTCCTTCAGCTCTTTACGAGTCATGCTTCCACGAATCCGTCCAACATAAACAACTCTCCGCTCCTCCTGAATGTCACATTTCAAATTTTATGTTAGAAATCACCAACATGCCTTTGAGAAAAATCTAAAAGACACATTTTTCTTGATTAAAATACTCACAATTGCTTTCTCCTTGCGTCTTTTTACATCCTCACTGGAATTTTGTGAATTCCGGTAACCAGACCTCTGATTAGGGCTGTCAATAAAATAAAAACACATAAGGTTTATAATTAACTAAAACCATAAAAACATGTTACTTGACATAAAACACACAATAGTTGAAGTAAAATATAAAAAGTAAACACTTTATTTTAGCTAGTTGCCAAGGCACACTACCAGTCAAAAGTTTAACAGTAAGATTTAAATTTTTTTCCCCCCCAAAGAAGTCTCTTCTGCTCAAGAAGACTGCATTTATTTGATCCAAAGTACATAAAAAAAGTAAATAAGCAAAATTTAGAAATATTTTTACAATTTAAAATAACTTTTCTATTTGAATATATTTTAAATTCTAAAATTCTGATTTGCTGCTCAAAAACATTTTTTTTATTATTATTATTATTATTATTATTATTATTATTATTATTATTATTATTGTGTTGAAAACAGCCAAGTAGGATTTGTTCAGGTTTCTTTGAATCTTTGGTTCTATTTATCAAAGAATCCTGAAAAAAAAAAAAAGTTTACTTAACTGTATTAAACATTGATAATAAAATTCAAAATGTTTCTTGAGCAGCAAATCAGCATATTAGAATGATTTCTGAAGGATCATGTGACACTAAAGATTGGAGTAATGATGCTGAAAATCTGGCTTTGATCACATAAATAAATTACATACATTTTAAAATGTATTCAAATAGAAAACTTATTTTAAGTAGTAAAAATAATTTGAAATTTTTCCAGCTTTTGCTGTTTTTTGGATCAAATAAATGCAGGCTTGGTGAGCAGAAGAGACTTAATTAAAAACACTTTTGACTGTTAGTGTAAGTGCTCTTATTTTATGTAATTTTAACTTGATGTATTAACTAAAACATTAATAAAAAAAAAATAAGAACAACAAATCTACTAAAACTAAAAACTAACTTAAAATGTTGATAAAAAAAGCTATAATAGTATCTTAAAGCTACTAAAGTAACACTGAAACTTGGCACGTTCTCACCTTCTATGACTCTTCCAATGGTGGTGTCCATGTGAATCAGAAGAGCGGGATCTGGATCGCGAGCGGCTGCGGCTCCAGGAACCAGAGCGTGAGCTTGAATATGAATACCGTCGCCGGCGGGGTGGGGAAAATGACCTGGAGCTGGATCGGGAACGAGACCTAGATGATGAACTGGATCTGCTGCTTGAGTGACGAGAACTGTATCTGTAAAATGTAAAAACACACGTTTGCCAACATCCTCTAGAATGATGTACTTTCAGAATTCTAAATTAATTTCGAAGAATTATAAATGTGTATATCCATATCAAAGCTGACCTTTTCCTAGGTGGTGAACGTGATCTGGAGGAGGACTCAGAGCTGGATTCTGAGCTGCTAGAGGACCGGGTTCTGTATCTTCGTTTCAAGCGGCCTCTGTCCTGTTCGTGCTGTGTGGAGGAGCGTTCAGAGTAGTTCACAGATTTCTCCTGGTTGCATTTCGCTTCATCCAGTAAAGAGCTTTCAGAGTCAGGCCTGTTTGGAGAGGCGTCTGGAGTCACCAAGGCAGAGCTATTTAATGCACACCTTCTATCTGCAGAAGGATGAGTGAGGCTGACATTTCTCTGAGTTTCTTCTGTAACTAAAGGAGTTGATGAAGTTTTGGAGATGCTGTTCTGGACTGGCTTGTTGGGCGGCAGCTCAACGGTCTTAATAACAATGCTAGGCTGTTGTTTGACATTCCACCGACTTCCAATTTCATTTTGATGGAGATCTTTTGGAGGGAGGCAGTAGTCATGGTCAAGGGAGAAAGGCTGAAACTGTCCAGCAGTAGCAGGGGTCTGAGGCTTGCTGCGCAACTTGTTTGAAGGTAGTGGTCTCGCCTCTATCTGAATGGCCTTGTTGGGAGTTGGTTTAAGGACTTCTGACTTCTTGGGTTTCCCAAGTAGTGAAACTGGCGCAATAGGCTTCCACATCTGGTGTGGAGGTGTGGCAGGCGGTGTAAGACCTATGGGAAGAGTCAATTGAAAGAAATTTACTTTCATTCACAGGCAGCTTAAAACACCAGTTTTTATATACAGTGGCCTTAAAACTGAGTCAAACCATGTGCCAATTATTTTTAAATGAACAAGCTTCTCTAAAATGCTACTTTATTATCAATTTTGGAATCTGTTGTGCTGTCTAATATATTTTTGGAACCTGTGATAGTTTTTTTTTAGGATTCTCTGATGAATAAAAAGTTAAAAAGGACAGTATTTTTTCAAAATAGAAATCTTTACTACCACCTTTTACCACTTTTTAAAATGTATTTATTTTAAAGAAAGAAAAAGAAAGAAAGAGGGGGTGGAAAAAAAAATACTGACCCCAAACTTTGAACGATAGTGATTATTATAGTGCATATTACAAAAGATTTCTATTTTAAATAAATGTTCTGAAGAATTCTGAAAAAGTATCAAAGGTTCCAAAAAATAAGCAGCACAACTGTTTCCAACACTGATAATAAATCAGCATATTAGAAATGAAATAATGATGCTGAAAATTCAACTTAGCCTCACAGGAATAAATTCTATTTTAAAGTATATGAATATAGAAAACCACTATTTTTTTCTGTATTTTTAATCAAATAAACGCAGCATTGATTAGCAAAAAAGACTTGTACAAAACATTAAAAATGTACTGATCCTAAACTTTTGCACGGCAGTGTATACGTATATATTTTTTTGATTGAATGAATGCTGCCTTGGTTAAAACATAACATACATACATAACTTAAAGTACCATCTAGTTTTGCGCAAAACATTCATTTATTTAAAAACAAACACAAGCACACAAAAAGACCTTACCTGCTGTGCTTCCCAGGTCATGGTTACGGGTTTTCTCCACGGCCTTAGTCTCCACCTGCTCATAACTGAATTCAAAACAAAAAAATACATATAAATACAACCAGCAGTGGCAACACCGTCATAAGCACTGAATTATTGTTGCTAAAACATCGTTCAGACTAACATAAGCTAAGCTTATGTTTGTCTCCATCCACCTTCACATTCTGAAGCCATGATGAGGGCTTCATTTGTTTCGGTAGGTCTTGGTGAAAAGTAGCCTAGGGCCACGCACACAAACACTGAGTTTGGTGCGAGAGCAGCGCAAGGGCTGTAGGGTAACTCCATCACTCCGCCTCATGATACTCACCTGGAGTTTCCTACAGCGGCTGCTCTACCACAGACCTCCGGTACACTCTGCTCTTCTTTGGCTGGAAAGAAAAAGTAAGGTTGTGAATGACCAAATACAGGAAGTGAAAATGGGACAGACCCTTAAAATAACCTAAACAATCAGATTGTCCAGCATCTAGCTAGATAGAACTCAGCCACAAGCAACAGAATGCATTGTGATACTCTACAAAAATGCACTGGATTTGCCTACTCAACAGCTGAGAAACAGCAGACTAAAGATAAATGTTTGTTTAATAGGTACACCGTCAGTTTTCAGCCCCTGCAAGTCCACAAACAAAGACAGCCAACTGGTTTTAAAATGGTTTTGTTAACAGGGCAGAATTCCAGCAGTTCAATGAGCATGAGCACACAGCAGCTGTTTTCATTGAAGCCACGCCCTCTCTTAAAGGAACAGTCACAATTCTTCAAGTGCATGATATTAAAACTGTTTATTATTAATAGCATAGCTATTAATTTTTCCTGTAAGAGTGGGTGTGGCCATTTGTAAATTTGTATTAATTTAAATAAAATTATATAGATATAGCTTCCGGTCTCATCCGCGTCCAGCTATTTTTAGCTGTATAAAACAGTCTGTATTTGCTGCTTGATTTTGCAACTTGTGTTCTACCATTTTATTTTAATGTTCTGGTTTGTAGTGTAAACTGTTTTACCATTTACAGCACGAAGTTATTCTTCTCGTTAGTTCCCTATCACGCTAATAAACCCAAGTCTCACCCACAGGCTTACTTCCGCGTTGAATAAAGTGGATAAAGCACAGCTCATAAAGACATCTCTATCAATCAGCTTTAGTTGGTTTGTTGGAGAGCACAGCGAATTTCTGCCCTTAACCGACACTCCCGATCACAGATTCTCATTGAAATTACCAAAAATATTCAATCTGCATAACCTTTGTAATGCTGTAATTCTATGTGGCTTGTACTGTTGTAGTAAAATGTTAAACAACAACACAGAACTCCACCAGGAAAAGGAAACAACTCTTGACCTCTTTTGAACTGAATGCTTATAACGTCAAGATAAGATGAACATGGTTTTGTGATAAGGCTAATCTAACCAGAGAGTCGTGTCTAATTGTGAACTCTGTACTTGCAATCTGCGCTTGACCTGGCAACACAGACACAAATTCTTTCGTTCCAGGAATGACAACTTTTTCCAAGCTCAAAATGTTAGCGTGGCCTAGTTGCTTACAAACGAATGGTCTGCATTCTAAAGATGGCAGTACGGGTGTACGTGTTCACTAAGAGGGCACTCGCTTCCAAAGAAAGCTCTGCCGTGCTCAGCATTAACATCCTTCACATAGTCAGCTTGTCTTGTAGCATGATTTGAACAACCCTCTTTGGTAAACAAATACTTTTAAAGTAAGAGCTCAGAGATAATATCACTTACACTGAGACTCTTCAAACTGCTCCAGGAGGCTTGTAAGATCAGCAGCTTCAATGCCTAAAAGAAAAAATTTGTTATAAACCACTCCACAGATATTATTACCTAACAACATATGAATAAGTTCTCACCGATTTCACTTGTGAAGGACTCGATCAGCTCAACGGTGGTGTTCTTCGGTTTGGGAATCTCAGAGGAAGCCATCCTCATCTGCTCTGCCAGTTCAACAACTCTGGCCTGAACTTGAGCCGAGAAAAACGGCTGAGCAGCTATTGGTGCAACATGAGGCTGTGACCGTGAGGTCAGCTTTTTAGAATTAGTTGGCAGGGTGTTTTTGGCTTGATCAGACACAGGGGCCAAAACAACCTGCTCGGGCTCGCTCTTTGCAGGCACAGCAGCACTAGGTTTATGAGAGCTCTGAACTTGTGTAGTGATCATCTGAGGCCTTGAGGGAGCTTTGGATGGAGCCACTGGAGCAGCATTGAGGTTCTCATGTAAACATTCCTTATGAATCTGTGCATTGAGACCCTGAGAGCCTCCAGATGTAGGAGGAGGCACCTCAGCCACATGTCTGATTAGGGCAGAGGTCTCAGTAGGAATAGTGTTTTGTGGCATGCTGGGTGCAGATAGTTTCTGTGGAGAGGGGTGGACTGATTGGGGTGAACTTTTAGATGTTTCTGAAGGTGGAGGGGTTGGTTTAGAAGTTGCAGGTTTCTTTGAGGAAGCCATCAGTGAAGCCGGTGGGTTGAGTAAGGCTTCAGGTGTTGGGGGAGCAGCGGGGCCTCTTGGGTGCCAAGCAGGCATGACTTCAGGTGCAACATCTTTTTTAACAGGAGTATGCGTGGTTTTACGTGGATCTCTGGGGTTGGGTTCTGGCAGGCAGGGTATTGGAGGAAGCTCTTTGGGCGGTTCTGGCAACTTGGGCCATTTAGTGCTGTAATCCTCTGTTTTGTCCACCGGGTCTGGTTTCTTCTGCTGGCGGAGGAGACGGTATTGCTGTAAACTGAGAGGTTTAGGCTTGGTTTCATTACGCTGACAAGGAGCAGGCTGTTCAGCCTCTTGTTTTGAAGGTGGCTCTTCCTCCACAGACTTTTCAAGAGGTTTGTTCTCTGGCTGTGAGTCAGTGATTTTTGCGTCAGCTTGAGGGGTTGTGATATCCTCCTTTTCAACTAGCGGTTTAAGGGTTGTAAACTCTGTTGGACGATCAAGTTTAGGTTTTTCAGGCTCTGGCGATGAGAGCACAGGTGAGAAAGTTACCTTTTTCTTCTTTTGTTCTTCTTGGAGTTTCTTCTGTGGCTCTTTTGAGCTTCTCAAAACTCTTTGTTCAACCAGAGGGGCTTCAACTTTACGTTTGTGTTTCTTTTTCCCTTTACGTACCTTAACAACCTCTTTCTCCTCCTCCACAAGAGATACTTCAGAAGGAGGTAGAATTTTTTCAGCACTGTCTTCAGGCTTTGGTTCTGGCTCGTCTATGGTCTCTGGTACTCTTTGTTCACATTCTGCGGAGTCTGTGTGAGACAGAGGGATGCTGAGATCGGGGATTGCCAGGATGGGCTCTCCATGCTCTCCTTGATCAACCACTTCTAGCACAAGACCTCTCTCAGGCAGAAGATGCTCTTGTCCCTCTTCTCCTTCCAAACATAACGTCATGCAGTAAGGGTGCATGTGTTTCACTAAATCACTGAGAGTAACAGGCATACTCTCTCCATCCTGCTCTAAAGACACAGGAAGGCCCCAGTCAAATTCATCCAGTGATGACAAATCAATATTGGCTAGGGAGGTTGAAAAACTAGTGTCTCCTTCTTCCTCCTCTTCTCCTTCACTGTTCTGTTGGGATACTCTCTGCATTCGTGGGAGACTCTATAAAACAAAAACATAAAAAGTCTTACATTATGCCAGTAAAGTTAGGAACTGATAGTAGTATGTATGGGTCAAAATTATCGATTTTTCTTTTATGCCAAAAATCATTAGGATATTAAGATCATGTACCATGAAGATATTTTGTACATTTTCGTACTGTAAATATTTCAAAACTTAAAAAAAAAAAAAAATTTTCGATTAGTAATATGCATTACTAAGAACTTAATTTGGACAACTTTAAAGGTGATTTTCTCAATATTTTGATTTTTTGCACCCTCAGGTGCTGATTTTCAAATAGTTGTATCTCGGCCAAATACTGTCCTGTCCTAACAAACCATATATAAATGGAAAGCTTATTAATTCAGCTTTCAGATGATTATAATTCCCTTATGACTGTTTTTGTGTTCCAGCATCACATATTAATATCCTAAATTGTGTAGCCCCAGTTAAAACCTGTTGTGCTGCCAATCAAAAATGAATTAAATTACATCAGATGACACTTCCAAAAACAAAGACTTTAGAACTTAAATACCTTCCCAGGAAATTGTCTTGTATGAATTGACTCTGGAGGAGGCCGTGTGAGGAACTTTCTTAGCTAGAGTGGAAAAAGGAAAATCAGTATCTCAAAAATCATTAAGCAGTTCTAAAACAAAAATAATAAGAATAAACAACCAATGCATTCCTAACACGGTTAAGAGCAGCTAAAAACTCACCGGTGAGTGTTCCTGACCCTTCTGCCCTGAGAAGAGCTCTGAATCTGGTAGAGTGTCAAAAGGGGACAGGTTTTCATCATCAACATTGTCAAGTATTTCAGTCAGAGCTGTGAGCAGCGTCGCTTCACTTTCCTCATCAATATTACTTTTAACCTGAAACAGAGGAAACTATTATTTAATCCCAGTGCTGAGTGACAGCAAAACAAGTCACAACATTCAACAAACAAAACATTGCATTGAAAGCCATTCATGCAATGAACAAGTCTTGTGTTGACAGTTTATAAAAGGCTTTATTAGCTTTATTAACCTCTCCAGTGGGGCTGTCCTCAAAAATGGACAAAATAGAAGGATCGAGGCAGCTTTGTAAAGCCTCCAGAGCATCTCCATTGCTAAGGCCAGGATACTCCAGACTGGCAGTGAAGCTTTCCTCAAGCATCTCCACCTGCAAGACAAAGATAAACCACTTAAAGCTGCAGTGAAGTGAGTTGTGACTCTTTTCTTCTGCTGTGATGTAAATCTTAGTGAAATTACTTTTGGAATGAGAAAAAAAAAGAAAAAAAAAAAAAGTAGAGCAGACTTGGTTTTGTCTATTTTAAGAACTGTCCATTTTTATATTTCATATAGACTTCCGATGTTCGGTTTGTATTGCGCCATCAGCAATCCAAACCACAGCTAAAGCATTTCAACTGAAATTCTAAACTGTAGGCATCCATTTCCATTAGTTTACTGGACAGCATTGCTGATGCTACACAAATTAAATATTAATATTTATATTTTAGAAACGTTGACAATTATATGCACATCTAAAGCCCAAGACACTGGAGGGCCCAGTGTCTTACAGAGTTTAGCTCCAACTTGCCTCAACACACCTGTCGGGAATTTTTTAGTATGCTTAGTAAAAGCTTGTTTAGCTGGTTCAGGTGTGTTTAATTGGGCTTTCAGCTAAATTGTGCAGGACAGCGGCCTTCTAGGATTGAGTTTGGACACTCCTAGTCTAAAACCATAATTCACTACAAGGTGGTATGCATTTGGTGAGGCTGTAGACAAGTTCATGTTACTGTATTTAAAAAAAAGGACATTGCACAACTTCAAACAATGTAGGCTAGTTTGTAAAAACAATGCTTGCTTGGACAGTCCTGCAGCAGCTGATGTTATTTTGAGCTTTGGTGTTAATACAGCTCATATAATGATTATTAACAGAACTCAAGTGAAACACTGTTGATACTCAACTCCCTTTGAGGAATCGTTTTAATATTTGAACTTGAAAAATAAAAAAAAATCAAGCCAATTATCATAGGCCTAAACTTGAACTAATATTAATTACGAGAAATACGAAACGTAAGCATGTTCAGTTTATAACTGAATAAAATTCATTTGAAATTACAACCACGTGTTGGGCATATCACGTCACTGCCGCAGTGCATTACTGGGCAAACCCAACACCGGCACAGTTCAAAACACGCCTTGCTATAACAAATCCAGCATGTTGCTTTCTTAAAAGCGATTTCAAGATTAAATCAGCACGCCAGTTTAATTGTGACAAACCACTTTCGTTTAAAAACCTAAACAGGGGCTGAATTAAAGGCTGCTGTCAGTAAATACACACGGCCCAACACGTCTGACCCACTCATACCTGCACCACGTGCTGGACAGCGAATCAACGCAAACCGCATTGAACGACATGGGGCTAACTTTGTGTTTCACAGTCACGACAGTGCTAAATATGACATTAAAACATGATGAATGCAACCAAACGAAGCTGAAATTCTAATATGCTAGCATGAAAAATAATATAGCTTAAGTGACAGATGACATCTGTTGAAATACCTATCGTGATCTGTCATTTTAACTTTATCAGGTCTAATGTACTAAAACAATTAACTGCAGTTTAAGTTAAATGTTTAAAGTAAAATTTACGACCATCCATGCATACAAGTTGGGAGTTTCATTCTTAAAATGACTGAACCACGTGGGGGTGAGTCACTCCAATATGTAACAAACAACAAGAAAGCCATATCTGATCAATAAAGACATATGTATTAGGAAGTCACTAATATGATATAATAATACAAACATATGCATTAAATAAAATAGCATTCTTCTTTAGCTCTGACATGCTCATTCCTGATTACAGGTTTATTTATCACCATATTAAATTCCAAAACAATATACGTATGGCTTGCAAAACGCAAAACTATTTTTTTTTAAAAAAGATAAAGAACATGTGAAATGAATATGTAGTTGAATCACTGGTCTCGAGTTATAGAGTAAGTTCATAGGAATGCAGAAGCATGGCAACATCAGCTAACAGGAGCAAACTTGTACATTCACACATTGACATGCGACTTTAGTATGGATACGCAACAAATCTAACAACACTTGGAAAGTACTAAATGTTGCTTTTCCTACGACCATTATTTAAATAAGCTCACATATGGCAAGAAAAACTGCAAAAGCTATCCCACCATCACCATCCACGTGTCACAAAGTCTTGCACTTCATCGCCTATTTGCCTCGAATATCTGACACAGTGATAAATGTCAACAATTTCATTCTGGCGCAGCCCTGTATAAATATCAATAAACGCTGTTCTTACCTCGTCAAGGTTCACCGGTGAGAACATTTGAGTATTACAGGCTTTTAACATCTCCTCGCCTGTTCCCCACCGCGCCGCCATCTTACAACTCAACTGTGTGGAAAAACGTGAATCAACTGCAGGCGCAGCAGCCGGCTACAAGACACGTGCTATTTGCGTTCCCGGCAACTGAGCGCGTATAGTCCCGCCCCCATTATGCGTCATCGGACCTGGCGAACTCATTTCGTTGGCTGTGAGGTAAGAAGTGCAACTTTTTCTTTTCTCGTTTGTTATTTATCGTCTTATATTATATACACGTTTGAATCGGTGTATTTGATGTGTTATGTTTTATTCTGAACACAATGTTTACTCACTTTTGGAAAAATATGTGAGCTTTCTGAAGCTTTTTGTTTTTTTTAACAATCAATTCCAGATTTCTCTGAACCTAGACATTATGAAAAAAGTGTCATATTGCTTTTGCGGGTTATTACATAGGGAAGAAAGACATAAAATATACACTGAAATATTTGCAACATGTAGAAAGAATACTTTGGCATATTTTGATACATTACAATTATCTTCCTGTATCCATTTTATAAACATACAAGCATACATAGACTTGTAATAAAAAACATTGCATTAGAAGACACAGTTCATTAAAAACAACTAAATAATTTGTCCTGTAATTCAGTTTATGCTACATATTTAGCAAAAGTTCAGATAAGAGTGGCCAGCAGATGTCCTCAGTGTGCACTGTTGTTTTGTGCAGCAGTTTGGCCAGTTATGTTAGTATACTATACAGTCATTTTATCAGTGTAACTTTGGAACTTGGCACATGCTTCATATTTACAGTTAACCTACATGGTTCTGTTAAGTAAACACTTTATTTATAGTTGTACACTACCAGTCAATGTTTAGAAGTCTCTTCTGCTCACCAACCCGGCATTTATTTGATCCAAAGTGCAGCAAAGAAGTAATATTGTGAAATATTTTTACTATTTAAAAAAATGCTTTCTATTTGAATATTTTAAAAAATGTAATTTATTCCTGGGATCAAAGCTACATTTTTAGCATCATTACTCCAGTCACATGATCCTTCTGAAATTATTATAATATGCTGATTTGCTGTTCAAGGAACATTTTTATTATTATTATTATCAATATTTAAAACCGTTGAGTAAATATTTTCAGGATTCTTTAATAAATAGAAAGATCCAGAGATCAGCATTTATCTGAAATATAAGCTTTTGTAACATTATACACTAAACCATTCAAAAGCTTGGAGCCTCAGTATAGTTTTTTGGCTTTCAAAAATGATGATTTTTAACATTTATAATGTTACAAAAGATGTGTATTTCAGATAAATGCTGTTCTTCTGAACTTTCTATTCATCAAAGAAACCTCAAAAAATTCTACTCAGCTGTTTTCAACATAATAATAATAATAATAAGTGTTTTTTGAGCAGCAAATCAGAATATTAGAATGATTTCTGAAGGATCACGTGACTGGAGTAATGATACTAATTCAGCTTTGAAATCACAGGAATAAATTACATTTTAAAATATATTTAAGTAGAAAGCAGTTATTTTAAATAGTAAACATATTTCAAAATGTTTGCTGTACTTTGAATCAAAGGCTTGGTGAGCAGAAGAGACTTCCTTAAAAAACATTAAAAATCTTAGTGTTCAAAAACTTCTGACTGTAAATTTATAAAGGTTAAGAGAATGAAGAATGAACTGAAGCTGTTTGCAAAATCTGTCTAATACGTGACTGACTAGAGACTGTCAAAATTCTCTCTGTTTTGGACTTTTAAGTTACTAGAATGAGACCCTCACCCTTCTTATTATTATTAGGTTTTTTGTTGTTGTTGTTTATGTTCTTTTTCTGTAGGCCACTAGAATTTTGTTCAGTTAAAAAAAAGATCAGTAATTCTAACATTTCATAAATTCCTGTTTCTCCAATCAGATGGATGGTCAGACTCTTTCTTTCTAGCTGAATTAGCATTTCTTGTCTAGGTAAAAATGCAGTGGGCTCCACTAGAAGGCGCCATTAAGTTTTGGTTGGCCTTTGGCATCCACTGCTTACCTTGCCTTTTAGTGAACAATTAAAGGGATAGTTCACCCAAAAATGAAAATTCTGTCATTAATTATATCATGTCATCTCGTTCCGTCATGTAGTTCCAAACTCGTAAGACCTTCGTTCGTCATTGGAACACAAATTAAGATATTTTTGATGAAATCTGAGAGGTTTCTGACCCGGCAGAGACAGCAACGCATTAACTGACATGTTCAGGGCCCAGAAAATTAGTAAGAACATCGTTAAAATAGTCCATTTGACATCAGTGGTTCAACCTTAATCTTGTGAAGCTACGAGAGCAGAATTTTTGTGCGCAAAGAAAACAACGATTTTATTCAACGATTTCCTCTCTTCCTTGTCAGTCTTTGTTGTTCTTGATAGTACCATGATATCTTAATTTGTGTTCCAAAGATGTTCAAAGGTCTTATGGGTTTCCAACGACATGAGGGTGAGTAATTAATGACAGATTTTACATTTTTGGGTGAACTATCTCTTTAACTGAACAAAATGTATTTTGTTCTTGTCACTCTTTTAAAGTTTCACTATTTTTTGTTGACCCTTATGCTAGTGAAGCTACTTCTCAAAGACATACGTTCATTTATTGTTATTCTTAATTGTCTATAACAACATTGTCTATAACATAACACAAAATTGTCTATAACACAACATTGTTAGCTGTTAGCTTTCTTAACAATAGCGAGATACAGACATGCAATTCTGAGCATAATAGTCTTAAGTAATTGCATGGAAATAAACTACCATAGTTAATGGTGAAATAAAGTGCATAATATTCGGCTGGTCATGTGATCTCAATATGTCAGCCCCCATGAGGTGACTCACATTAGTGTAAGATAAAACAGATTTTATTAGGCTACTGAGATGAATCAAAACCCAAATTTATATTTATTTGTATGTGTGAAGCTGCTGAGAGCATGCACCATTCATTATCACAGTCACAAATTATGACTGTTATTAATACTGCAAATAGAGTAGTGCAGTAAAGCATAAAATTATTTATACAAAAGCTTGCCAAATTTGCCTTTTTAGTTGTTGTCTTTGTTGGCTTGTATATTCAAAACGAGAAATGACTCCCTGCTAACTATTAATATGTGCAGTATGTTATCCTCTTCTCATACTTTCAGTGTGCCGTGAATTTTGTTCCTCACTGACATTTAACAGCAGGCCCCAATAATAATGAATTGTTTCAGCAGAATGTCTGTATGAGCATTCAGGACGTCACTGCATCATCTTGAGGGTTTTGTTTGCGTAAGCAGTGTTTGTGGGTTGCATTCAAAAAAAAAAAAACTGCTCAGCATCTTTCACCCGCAATTACAGTTTCTTAGTACAGCTGTCTGTTCCACTGGGGGTGGACGAATGCAATTACGCTGAACATTTTCAGGCTCAAAGAAATGCTGCTCCACATCTCTTTAAAGCTTCTGCTGTCCTCCTTCTATTCCTTCTTTATTCCTCGCAGCTACCCGACTGTACTGAAAATCATTCATCCACTACCACTGTTGCCATGGCAACAAGAGGGGAAATCCATTTCATCAGCCTCTTCGTCACACTCCCTCCTTCCGTTCCTCCTCTCTCTCTTCTGCTCTCATTCCCTCCCTCCCATTATTTTCTTTATCTCTCTGTGCCATCTCTTGTTATTCTTCTTTCTTCCTGTCTTAGTCAGACGACAGACAGGCAGCAGAGGATGCAGCGCCTTCCTCAATAAACACAGCACAGCTATATGACATCAAGCTATAGTTATAATAACTTGTTTTATAGATTAAAAGTAAGCTTTATTTTTGGTTGAACCCATGCTGTGTCATCTGTTGTATTGACCACAGTCTTTGTGACACTTTTGTGGTATGTTCTATTTATTAATTGTATGACAAATCTATTGCCCTTTGCACATTAGAGTATTTCTCAATATAACCCTTACATACTTTATAATTATTTAAAGGGATTACTCACCCTCATGTTGTTCTTAAACCTGTAAGACCTTCGTTCATCTTCAGAACACAAATTAAGATTTATTACTTTTCTGGACAAAATTAAAGTTGAACCACTGATGTTACATGGACTATTTTAACAATGTCCTTACTATCTTGTTAGTCCTTGAATGGGGTATTTGCGTTGCTGTCTATGCAATATTACTGTGTTTTCAATCAAATAAATGCACAAAATGCTTTTAAAAACCTATTTGTCCATTAGGAACATTACGAGCATTCATGTCAAATTCAGCCTTTGTTGAGTGCACAAACAAAACATCTGTATAAATGATTGATTAACATCTTTGTGCATGGAGAGCTTTTGTTGAGATCAGGACGATAGTGGCTTCGCTGACATCCTCATGGTAATCCCATGGGGCAGCGGGGCAGGCCAGCAGCTACTGGAGACACCAGATGGCCTCAAATTAGAATTGAAATCATGCACGCTCGCACACATGCACATATTCTCTCTCAGTCTCGAACGCATCTTAAACTCTAAATAATAATTTGTTATTTCACTGAACGCAGCCTTTCGTGGTGATGTTGATGGATGGGAGTATTAATGTAATTATGTTTTAGCGAGTAATCCGAAGGGTTAACTCCGTGAGATGATTCCATTAGCACACATAATGAATCTCTGTAATCAGATCACTGATAAATTAATTCCATTATATTCCTCTAAAGCCGATCGGCCCAACAAATGCTCTGCGCCACTCACAATGGATGACCAAAAGTCACTCCATTTTTAATTAACATTTTGTTATCTACTAAAAATGCATATTTTTTTCTTTCTTAAAGCATATATACTGCACATCCCTACAAAATATTAATCAGCACAAGTGTTTTAACATTTTTTTGAGCAGCAAAACAGCATTTTAGGATTATTTTTGAAAGATCATGTGACACTGAAGACTGGAGTAGTGATGCAGAAAATTCAGCTTTGTGTCACATAAAATAAATTACATTTTAAAATTTATTAAAATAGAAAAAAATATTTTAAAATGTAATATTTCACAATGTTGCTGTTGTTACTTTAAGAAAGCATAAGAGGCTTCTTTCAAAAACATAAAAAAACACACTGACTCCAAAGAAAATAAGAAATAAAGATAAAAATTGTGAAATACACTACCAGTCAAAAGTTTGTGAACAGTAAGATTTTAATGTTTTTTAAAGAAGTCTCTTCTGCTCACTAAGCCTGCATTTATTTCATCCAAAGTACCGCAAAAACATTAAAATCTAAAAATATTTTTACTATTTAAAATAACTGTTTTCTATTTGAATACATTTTAAAATGTAATTTATTCCTGTGATTTCAAAGCTGATTTTTTTAGTATCATTACTCCAGTCACATGATCCTTCAGAAATCATTCTATTATTCTGACTTGCTGCTCAAAAAACATTTATTATTATTATTATGTTGAAAATAGCTGAGCAGAATTTTTTCAGGTTTCTTTGATGAATAGAAAGTTCAGAAGAACAGCATTTATCTGAAATAGAAATCTTTTGTAACCTCACAAATGATCAATTTAAAGCTTCCTTGCTAAAAAAAATTACTTTCCTTACAAAAAAAAAAAAAATTATACTGACTCCAAGCTTTTGATCCAAGCTTTTGAATGGAATAGTGTATAATGTTACAAATGCTTTTTATTTCAGTTAAATGCTGATCTTTGGATCTTTCTATTCATCAAAGAATCCTGAAAAAACAGCTCAGCTGTTTTAAATATTGATGATGATGATGATAATAATAATCAGCAAATCAGCATATTAAAATGATTTCTGAAGGATCATATTACTGGAGTAATGATGCTAAAAATTCAGCTTTGAAATCACAGGAATAAATTAGATTTTAAAATATATTCAAATAGAAAGCAGTTTATTTTAAATATTTCAAAATTTTACTGTTTTTGCTGTATTTTGGATGAAATAAATGCAGACTTGGTGAGCAGAAGGGACTTAAAAACATTACAAATTTTACTGTTCAAAAAATTTTGACTGGTAGCATTTAGACATACTCCAAGATATAAACCCACAATTATGAAAAATAAAGTTGCAATGCAATAAATGAGAAAGCAAATGCAGGCTTCCATTGAAAAGAACAGTTCGGACCATTTTGCATTTCCATGCTTGTTTAATTCAAAAAAATACTGGTTTGATGCTATTCTATAGCTACGGGTTCAGCTTGTTCACCAGTGAATAGTCTGATGAACCAGCATTGATTTTGGCTCAACAAGGAAGTCAAGCAGATCAAGCTAGTTAGAAACCCTGCTGACCAGCACAGCAGCATCCCAATGCTGAAGACCAGCATCCAAAACACAACATATGCTGGTGACCTGCAATGCTCAACTTGCAGTTAGTCTATAGGGATCCCAAAGTGCCAAACCTAGACTCATCAATCTCAAGAGACGCACTAGAGTAACTGTTTTATTTTCCAAATATAGACTGGCACCAGTTAGACACACATCTGTAATCCTGTAACACATCAACACCTCAACCTGCACTGGATCTGTGTGTTTACCAAAGGGTTGCCAGTTGCAATTCCTTTTTTAATCTTCGGTCGCTCTAATATCGTGAGACTGAAGATTAAGCTTTTGATTACAGGAGCTCGGGCTGTGTGTGCGTGTGTGTGTGCACAATGACTCTGAGAGGCAGGGTTTCTCTCTCTCTCTTTCTTTAGACGCACATACACATGCTTTGGGGGAGGGGCAGTTGTGGATATTTATCTGTGTTTCTTCTCAGCTCGGTGCAAGAACCTCTGCACATGCATGCACAGGAGCCAAAGAGCAGAGAGCACAAACAACACACTTCTGCATATCAGCATCAATGCACTAGAATTCGACTGAAAGCCATTCGAAATGGTCTGACTGGGAAGGCAGCAGGTAAATAATCTCATTTTTCTTTTTAAACAATGTGTTTGGGAGCAAGAGGAAGTGGCTTTCAGCTGGCTTCCTGAGCGATTCCACTAGTTGATGGGCGGAGCGAAAGGAAGGCTGTCAGCTGGGGTGGTGTAGCAGGCGGCGAGTGTGTGTATGTGTGGGTGCCAGAGTGTCAGAACAAGGAGTGTATGTGTGCTACTGTTACATACAGCTCTTGTGTCATTGAAGATTATACACACGTTGAGAAGGTGAGTGGAAAATCTTTTTATGAGCTCATTTCCATCAGAAAGAACAGATTCTGGTTTCTGTGCAGATAGACGGGCGAGAAGATGTGTCAGTGGGGCAAGCTGTCTAAATAAAATCATATGTTATAATTTGGAAAAAAGAACTGGTTAATCATATCTGTGTGTTTACTTGTGTGTTCTCCTGCACTAGGTTATTGTCATTTTTCTTTTTCTAATATGTGTGAGGATGGGTGTGTTTGTTCCATCTGACTAGTCTTGCATGGACGCAAGGCTTGTCCACAGTCGTTGCATGTGTGTCAGTCTAAATCAGTGTTAAATTGCTCTGGGGACGAATATGTTTGCTTGTGATTCACCAGAGGATGTGTTTGTTTGCACGTAGCAGCGGGGATTCGTAATTTACGAGGTGTAATGTAGTGCAGAAATGCCTTTTTTGGTCAGGTGTGCGTATGAGGAGCACCAAGCATCTGTTTGGGGTAAAAGCTGCCGGAGATGGGGGGATGAAAGTGGAGGAGAGCATGGGGGAGGGGAAGGAGAAGATGCTGGAGAGAGAAGAGAGTGATGGAGAAATGGCAGAAGGAGAGAGAGGGTTGAATATTTGAGAGGGAATCCCCCAGGAGTCCCCAGAGTATTGTGATGATGACTCTAGAACAGTACTCGTTCTTGCGGAATGTTCCTCTCTACAGTACGGCAGGCTGAGATCTGCTTAGCTCTCAACATATAGCTCACGTACATTAAGCAGTGTTCACTGCATGGAATGTGTCTTATTAGAGCATATAATCACAGAAATTACTTTAGAGTCTAAAATGCATTAGTAGTGCCTCGTTAGATAGCGCAGGATAGATGAGATACATCCTGAATGTATTTTTTTTTTATTAGGGCAATCTGCATATTACAAACACTTATTATGTAATATTGACCAGATTTTCTATTTTCCCTGCCCAAACTTTTTAATGGCCACACTATGTATTTTAAAGTTGTATTTTTTTTTTTAAAATGTAACTCCAAGAATGGTTGGCATTTATGCACGAATGTTTAGTTGAAAACTAAACTAAACTAAAATGTTTAGTTGAAAACTGAATGTTTAGTTGAAAACTAAACATTGCTAATAGTGCAAAATATGATCATTTTAAGACTAGTAAACGTCGTACTGTACGTGCAATACTATAATTTAATAGTCACACACAATAGTCACATTCAAATAATCAGAATTCACAGCAAATGAAGTTTATACATCACACAGATATAATGTTTTCATTAAAAATTAACTTATTTAGCTTTGTATTTAGGGGTATAAGCGTGTAGCTCTAAAACCCTATTGTAATTGTTAGAATGGTCACAAGTCAGCGTTCTCCACGTAAAACTGATTGTGCAGACCAAAGTGTAAGTCGCAGAGACTTGACTCACACCGCCTACAACATCACCAAGACTCGCCCCAAAATCAAAAGTATGAAATCTACTCCTAAACCATCAGTCGCAGGCTCAATGGTCGTATGTTGTAGGAATCCTTGGTTCACAACGAACAAAATGCACTCAGATTTGATCATGAGCCTTTTTTGACAATCACTTTTTCAGATTTTTTGACAATCCTACTTTTGTGAACTAGTCCTAGGTTTATCGCCCGATCAGAACCGAACCAATGCATTAAGATTATCTGCAGAGTGAATATTAATAATTAAAAATACTTGAAAAAGTTTTGACTCTCCGTTGCACAGGCACTCCAAAATATTTGAAAAAGGGAGGGCCGCTTTTACTAAAATACCTATAACTCTTGAACAAAATAAGATATCTCTGCCAAATGCAGAACACTTATGTAAGAGCTCAATCTGAGGTCACAGAAAAAAAACTGAGCTTGGCCACTTGGTGGCGCAATAGGAGGAAAAAAAACATAAAAATGGCTATAACTGCACAACCATTTGTCCTATAAACATGAAAATTTATGTGCATGGTCTTGGTCTGAAGTGCCACAAGTATCTGTAAGGATATTTGCGTATCTCGAAAAACATGGACGCCATTGGTCGATGAATTTTGACCACCTTTTAGACAAGGAACGAGTCTCTGGACTCTCTAGGCCAATAATTATCAAAAAAATGTTAAATTTATCCTTTGGTAAGCTATTACCGGGCCTATCCAAATTTACCCAAAATCCTATAAAGCATACAGGAATATTCAAAACTTCATGAAACCTGCTGAACACGTGCGACAGGTGATTCTAAACAAACATGCAAAGTTTTACGGGAATCGGACCACAGCTGACGCTATAACAGTCATAAGCATTAAAAAACATCATATTTCTATGGTAAATTACCTGGATTTGCCAGTAATGCTTTTTTAATTATTGATTTAGGTGGGGTACAGCCTTGCTAAATAATATGTAATGTATTTTTCCTTGTTTACTTGATTTTTAGGACACAAATGTGTATAATGACATAGTATAATGACATACAACATAAACATAGTTTATGAGGACACTTCCTGTGTGAGAACAAATATTCACTATTAACTAAATGTTCTCCTTCAAAAAAACCCCCTCCTAATTACTGCTTATAGTTGTAATAGATTAGTTTAGATATGTTTAGGTATGCTCTAGACTATGGCTATGCAAAATAAGGCATTAAAGGGATAGTTCATCCAAAAATGAAAATTCTGTCATTAATTACTCACCCTCATGTCATTGCAAACCTGTAAGATCTTTGGAGCAGAGATATATATACAAAAGATATTTTCGGTTGAACCATTGATGCCACATGGACTATTTTAAGAATGTTCTTTCTTCCTTTCTGGGCCTTGAACGTTTCAGTTGCATTACTGTCAGGGTCAGAAAGCTCTTGAATTTCATCAAATTTCATTTCATTTGTGTTCTGAAGATAAAGAAAGGGCGAGGGTGAGTAATTAAAGACTTAATTTTCATTTTTGTGTGAACTAACTTTAATTTGAGACAAAAACATTTCTGTGACCAACAAATATCGCTTAGTGATATGTTTGAAACACTGCCCCTGAGCCATCCTTATTGTTGAGCCCTGTGTTTATGATACACTCTTCTGAAGTATGTGTCTATGTGTAATTTTGTGAGGAATAAGAGCATTACTATGGATAAGTGTTTTTGTTCAAAGAGAAAGAATAGGGGGTGGAGAGGTCCTTGAATAGATGTGAATAATATAAGAGCAACCCTTGCACACGTCTTATAGTTCAATGTTCAGAGTGGGTGGATCTGGTGCTG
This sequence comes from Labeo rohita, assembly GCF_022985175.1. Classification (NCBI taxonomy): domain Eukaryota; kingdom Metazoa; phylum Chordata; class Actinopteri; order Cypriniformes; family Cyprinidae; genus Labeo; species Labeo rohita. The sequence goes on along the minus strand of NC_066881.1, from coordinate 12,997,107 downwards.
TCTGGAGTGTGTGTGTACTGGTGCGGGTGTGTGTATAAGTATGAACAGCTGTGAGAGACAAAGGTCTTTGTTAAAAGCTGAACTAAATTTCTTCCATTTATTATTTTTCCACTCTTTCCTGAGAAGCATAGCCAAACTCTTTCATCCTTTACTCCATTCTGAGAGTGAATATGTGGAGCGAGAGAGAGAGGGTATTCTCATGATGGAGAAAATGACTTCATGCTCTGTTTGTAGACTCAACCACTCTGACTAATACTCACACCAGGCATCTTTTCTCCACCTTCAGACTACAGCTGAAAGTTGTTTGATGACATGTTTTTATATGAGTGTGTGCCTGTGTGTGCTACTTTGGGGACAAAAACCTGACAAAATCTCACTATGTGGACCTCCTCATAGGTAATAAATCATGCAGTCATCATTTCTGATATATTAAAACATAATGAAAATATATACTTTATAATAAAAATGTAACACACAGTTACTTTACACTACCAGTCAAAAGTTTTTGAACAGTAAGATTTTTAGTGTTTTTTAAAGAAGTCTCTTCTGCTCACCAAGCCTGCATTTATATTATCCAAAGTACAGAAAAACTGTTACATTTTTTTATATTTTTATTATTTAAAATAACAGTTTTCTTTTTGAAAATATTTTAAAATGTAATTTATTCCTGTGATTTCAAAGCTGATTTTTTTGCATTGTTACTCCAGTCACATGATCCTTCAGAAATCATTCTAATATTCTGATTTACTGCTAAAAAACATTTATTATTATTATATTGAAAAGAGCTGAGTAGATTTTTTTCAGGTTTCTTTAATGAATGGAAAGTTTAGAAGATTAGCATTTATCTGAAATAGAAATCTTTTGTGACATTATAAATATCTTTATCATCACTTTTGATCCATTAGTATCCTCGCTAAATAAAAGTATTAATTTCTATCGTTTCAGAAAAATACATTATACTGACTCTAGGCTTTTGAATGTTATAGTGTATAATGTTACAATAGCTTATTATTTAAGATTTTTCTATTCATTAAAGAATTCTGAAAAGAAATTAATCAGCTGTTTTAAATATTGATAATAATAATAATAAATGTTTCTTGAACAGCAAATCAGCATATTAGAATGATTTCTGAAGGATTATGTCATACTGAAGACTGGAGTAATGATACTGAAAATTTAGCTTTGATCACAGGAGTAAATTACATTTTAAAATATTTTCAAATAGAAAACAGTTATTTTGAATAGTAAAAATATTTCACAATATTACTGCGTTGCTGTATTTTGGATTAAATAAATGCAGGCTTGGTGAGCACAAGAGACTTTTTAAAAATCATTAAAAATCTTACTGTTCAAAAACTTTTGACTGGAAGTGCATATAAAAACTTTAAAGGTTTGTTTGTAATATGAAGTTGTGTGTACTACATTACATGTGTTATGGCCACCTTTACATCTTCAGTAAAACAGAAAAATCTGAATTAGTGATTAAAGTGACATGGCGAAGGAAAAGCCTTTTATTTATTGATAAGGGGACACCAAGAGCTCTGTGTGTGAGTACATTTTAGTATATACACATGACTTTGTTGAAAGTAGAGAATACAGCCCCGGATGTTTGGAATATTGTTAACTCTCCGGGAACCTTGGGTGTTGCTCTTGGCTAAGTGGCAGATTCTGCAGGAAGTCATTTTAACCCACTGTACACACACAAGCTCCTGTTTCATTAAAACCCACACGTCTTGATAACCCTAAATGATGTCATCCTTTATCTAAATCAGTTTTAATTAAGATGTATAATGTTTTATGACTTTTATTAAATATTGTATGGAAGTTAGCCTATTTCTACATTCATGAAGAATTGCCTGTAGCTTCCCTAACTCATAACACGTAAGGGAGGCTATAGTCTTTTGTTTATAAGACTACATGGGAACGGCCTGATAAGGCACCCGGACACCACAGGAAACAAACCATGGAGCAATGCTGTTTTTCTTACTGATATTTCAGAGTCACAGACCCTTCATATTTAAACCTGAAGGGTGGTAGTTCGTGTCAGATTTACGTGGGAGGTTTTTGAGACTGTCTGCAGGATGTGCTGATTAAATCTCCAGTGTGTAGCAGACGTTAGTGGTCAGAGAAACTGAGAGACAGGCATCGTTTGAGTCTTGAGATCTGGTGTCAGGGTCAGTGCCTATTGGGGGACCCCTGTAGTGAAAGCAGAAAAGCATTATAAATCTGTCTCTCTCTTCACTCACACACAGACACACGCTCTCTGTGCCATCTGGGGCTCGGTGGATGAATTATTAAACTGACTAGTGTCTGCTGAGGCCTGGCGAGAATGCAACATAGCATCATTGGAAAAATGTGCCTCTATCTTCACTGTTGTAAAACTTAAATAACTTGTCGTCTTTGGAGCCATCATTATAGTGTGATTTTCTGCGATTGGTGGATGCGGCTAAATAGGCAGTGATGTAGAAACAAAGGTTGATCTTCTTCTGCGGAGGTGGTGTTTAGCCACACTATTGTGTAATACAATGGCACATATATGTAAGCTGTTTTTAGACTAACAAGTAAGTTTTGAGTTCTGAAACTTAAATGAGGTTTTATAGTACAGCGACCTCTTTTATGTCAAAAGATCAGGGGAATTTTCATTTTTCAGTTTATGACCCCTTTAAAGAGTTTGTAGAAATGAGCTAAAGCATTAACCTTTTAGCACCACTCACTGGATATTTGTGACCCTGGACCACAAAACCAGTCTTAAGTAGCACAGGTATATTTGTAGCAATAGCCAGTAATACACAAAATTATCGATATTTATTTTATAACAAAAATCATTAGGATATTAAGTAGGGTAAATCATAAATCATGATAAAATTCCCCTTGGTTAGTATTACCGTTTCATATTTTAATTATCATTAAAACCTTATTTGATTACCGCAATTTGAACAACTATGATGAATAAATACTGTCCAGCATAAAGCAAATATTAAATAACAGTCTAGAAAGAACACATGAATGAAATAATTAAGTGGATGTACCTCTGAATGTTCTGACGGTCTTCAGAAATATTTAATGGCATTCTTCACTCCATAATACCTAATAAAGTAGTGTTCTTAATCTCAATGCTGCTTTGTCCACGGTGACGCAGGTTACGGGAAACAGCTATAATTCAGCTTTTTCCACCTAGTGTCAGAGAGTGGATTTACAGAGACTTACATTTACATTCAGTCTGTGTGCAATTTATGTGATCATTAACATTTTATGAAACCTTTTCAAAGCTTTATTTGAGTATTTCGATAAACTGTGTTATTAGAATTTTAAGTTCAGTCAACTCAAAAAAAGTTTATTCAACTTGAAATGTTAAATTATACTAAGTGACAACTTAGATATTTGAGTTGACTCAACTTAAAATTTTAAGGCAGCTGGGTAACAAATTATTTTGAGCTGACTCAACAAATTGTGTTTTTTATTTTTTACAGTGTAGTAGCTGTGCTTTGTTATACTGGTTTAAATGTTTAAAAATGATTAACAGTTGAAAACATTTGTTAGAAATTTAGAAAAGTAATCAGTTACATTAATCAAGTAATTGAAAGAGCTGCACTACTTATTACATTTTAAATAGGGTAACTTGTAATCTGTAATCTATTACATTTCCAAATTTACCATCCCAACGCTGATGGTAACATAGGCCAGACTTCTCCAATTGGTCTGCTTAAACTCCGCCTTTTTGACTGCAAAAGGGCGGAGTTGACTGCAAGCTTGCGTTCAGATCTCCCTCCATCCAATCAACGACTAATGAACTAATGAAGTCTCCGCCCAACATTTTTTTTTGTTTTTGTTTCTTTTGGACACAAATCACAATACCGAAAAATAATGTATTTCCATTGCATCATGACTTAAAGATGTTTTTCAGCAGGGTTATGAATAAAAAATTATGCATGTGTCAAATAAGTGTTAGTTTATTAGCCCCCTGTCATTTATGCAATATTCACCACCATTAAACATTAGAGACCAATCATTCATAAATACGGTTATTTATTAACATATTTTTTTCTTTGTTGTCAATATGTTGTCCAGAGAAATTAGACAGCCAAACCATTTAGTTAAAATGTAAGTATGCCTTTCCACAAGCAGTGAGCTGTGTAAAACTTGTGTTTTATATTAAAACTCTTGTTCCTCATTCCTGCGTTATCATAGTTATTTTACCTTTAGTGAAACTATGCGCGAGAACGTTAGTTCAGTTCAAAAACAAAGTATTACAGCAACAGGGTGGCTCAGTTGCTACCAACTTGCGGCGGACCCCAGTGTTGTTTAAATATTTCGGTGGTGCTGTCCACCGAGACAGTAGAGACGTGGAGAGATTAAATGTTGCTGGAACGTTCTGTGTGGAAGTGATTCACAATAGTGGAATTCCCTGCTGCTGCAGAGCAGCTCTAGCAGAGTAATTGGCCCATTTATCACATTGACAGAGACAGGCAGAGGAAGAGAAACAGAGAAGGTGGGGTGGAAATACAGGAAGACCAATCTGTACTCTGAAAAGTTCTTTTTAACACCACTGTATCTTTAAAGAAAAATCATAGCGATCAGCTGAATGTGTTATCATCACACTTAAGTCAGTTGTTCGGTTGTTTTTGTTCTGCGGGCTGGGCTTTTGTATAGGCGCATAAGATAAACTTCAGTCAGGCCTGGAATGTTTCACAGTGCAAACAGTCTGGGAAAGGTGTGACATTCTAAACCCCTTGACCAGAACATGCACACACACACACACACACTCATACACACTCGCACATGCACACAAACGGCCTTGAGCTGCAGTCGAGATATAGAACATATGGACTCTAACTGCATGGCTTGCTTTCTCAACAGAGGCTGAAGAGACACCACAGGAGGTCAACTCACTTTTGAAGACCAACGAAGCAGGCAGAAGGCGAAAAGACTCAAAAATAAGGTGAGAACTAGAAAGAAAATATGTAAAAAAAGAGAAACAAACACACTCCTGACACCCACTGTATGCAGTGCTAAAAATTATGTGACAGTCTAGCGTAACAGAGGGTTACTTGCTTCAGATAGCTGCGCTGATAAGTTTGTGGGTGGGAGTGTGTGAACCGTTAGTGAATTTATCAATAACCATGGCATCTGTCAAATTTCATAGCGCTGTTTTTTTGCGGTAAGGCCGAGGGCATACATTTTCACATGTGCAGTTGTTCTTTAGAATGTTCCATTAAGAGGAAGCTTTTCTGCCCGGGGAGACTCGATATTACACCTTGATTATTCTTGTTGTGTTGCATTATAACAGACTCTTCAAACGACCCCTGCAGTGGCACTTCCATTTCTCTGCTGGCCTTCCTGCCCCTGTAGAAATGTGGCAGAGTTGGGTAAATGGCACACATATGGCCCTCTCTCTGGGGATACAGATTAAATGAGCTCCCCCTGCACTTCTTCAAATATATACATGCTGCTTTATAGACTCCTAACAGATCAGTCTTCTGATGGACAAATCAATAGATATTTATGTGCATTTTTGAAGTCAAACAAAGTTGCAAACAGTGAAGACTGGCAGTTGACCCCCAAATATGATGATTCTCTTACAAGGTACTCTCTGTCTACTCTCTAAAAAGCTGGGTGAAATATGGACAAACCCAGTGATTAGGTTGTTTTGACCCATCGATTTAGGTTAAATGTTAAACCCAACCTTCTGGGTAGTTTTATTTAACTCAACTATTGTTTAAAAATTACTATATGGCTAGGTTAAAATTAACCCAAAATAGGTTGTAAATTAAAAATCAGACACATAATTAGTCACATAATCAGCAAAAAGATGTACATTTATTAATAAGCAATTTAAAAATGTTTATTATTTAATTATTATCTATTCAACTTATTAATAAATGTTTATTTATTGAACCTATTAGGAAATTTAGTGTTAATTCTAAGCAAGAAGTATAGTAATTTTTAAGCAATAGTCAAGTTAAATAAAACTACCCAGAAGGTTGGGTTAAACATTTAATCCAACGGCTGGGATTAAACAACCCATTCGCTGGGTTGTTTTTAACCCAGCATTTACACCCCCCTTTCAGAATCATTAAAATGTTAATTACTTTACCAAAATAAGAGGGATCATACAAAATGCATGTTATTGTTCATTTAGTACTGTTTATAGTAGTAGTTTAGTAGTTTATTTAGTCCACAAGAGAAAATAAGTTGAGTTTATCAAAATGACCTGTTCAAAAGTCTACATCCCTTTGATTCTTAATGCTGTGTTGTTACCTGAATGATCCACAGCTGTTTTTTGTTTGTTTGTTTGTTTAGTGATAGTTGTTTATGAGTTCCTTGTTTGTCCTGAACAGTTAAACTGCCTGCTGTTCTTCAGAAAAATGCTTGAGGTCCCACAAATTCTATGATTTTCCAGCATTTTTGTGTATTTGAACCCTTTCCAACAATGACTGTATGATTTTGAGATCCATCTTTTCACAGTGAGGACAACTGAGGGACTCATATGAAACTATTACATAAGGTTTGAAATGCTCACTGATGCTTCAGAAGAAAATACAACGCATTAAGAGAAAGGGGGTGAAAGATTTTTGAATTTGAATATCAGGGTAAATTTAACTTATTTTGTCTTCTGGGAAACATGTAAGTTCCTTCTGTAGCCTCTGAAGGGCAGCACTACATTAAAAAAATATGATATTTAGGCAAAATAAGAAAAATGTACACATCTCCATTCTGTTCAAAAGTTTTCACCCCTGGCTCTTAATACATCGTTTTTCCTTTGGGAGCATCAATGAGTATTTGAACCTTCTGTCATAGTTGCATATGAGTCCCTCAGTTGTCCTCAGTGTGAAAACATGGATCTGAAAATCATATAGTCATTGTTGGAAAGGGTTCAAATACACAGTATTAAGAATCAAGCGTATGTAAACTTTTGAACTGGGTCATTTTTATAAATTCAACTATTATTTTCTCTTGTGCATTATATGTAAACATCTTTTATGTAAAATATCTTTTTCAGGTCAGTACTAAATAAACAATAACATGCATTTTGTTAAATAATTAACATTTTTAATAATTCTGTATATTTATATTGTACTTTTATATATTTATTTTGTACTGAATTAATCATTTATACAAAATTATACAAATAATCAAGAAAATCCTTACCTTGTATTAAATTAACAACAAATCCTGTTTTTTTATACTCAATAGAGTAATACTAGATGTATAATCCTGACAAACAGAGGATTTTAAAAGAGACATTTTCAATCTAATTAATTTTTATTTATTTTTATTAAGAGTTGAGTTTTATTACGAATGTAAAATTCAATGGACATTTTTGGTCCACAAAATGTGGACATGTGTCAGCTATAACTTAGAAATTATCATATTGCTGTCTTAAAAATAAACCCAAAATAAGTATAATAAATGTTAATTTTTAACTATTTTTGGGGTCATTTTAAGCAAGAAATACAGTCATTTTTAAAGCAATAGTTGAGGTAAATAAAACCCCCAAGAAGGTTGAAATTTTTTGAAAATATAATCTGTAAAATATTTAATTTATGTTAATTTTACAGCAAATCTTGCTTTTTCCTACCCACTATTAGAGTTATATTAGTTGTATATAGCTTTTTAATTTTTACTGGTTTTAACAGAGAATAGAGAATTTATATAAATATATAATGCAGATTTTCTGTTATAAACTATGGCTGTTAACAGAATATAGAAATAGACTTAATACATTTAATTGCAAAGTTATTGCATTAAACATATTTAATTAATATCTTATCTCAACCTGTTAACTATTTTTTCACTCACATTTTTTATTGACCCCCAGACCCCAGTTTAAAAGCCCCTGGGTTAGAAATCCAATAAAGGGTTAACTGGCGGTAGACGTCTCTAGCACATCACATCACGTTCCACACGGACTGTATATCAGCAGGCTCCACACACTTAAAGTTACTGGCGCTATTCTCTTTCCTATCACTGACATTCTCCTTTAGTCTCCTGAGTCTTAATCCCCCCTCTCTCTGACCCCCTATAAGGTAAAGTTCCGAGCGCCCGGAAGACGAATAGAGACTGCAATCTAAAATGGCTTTCAAACATAGACTCCACCCTGGATTTGTGTCGATGTCCCTCGTCTGGCTATAAATGTCTCTTTAGGCCTGATTTACAGAAGTAGGCAGTGTGCTGAAGCTGTCCCCTCTTTGAACTCTTCAGATGTATGGGGTCCCCCGTCTAAAGTTGCCTATGGTGAGCTCCATCCTTGATTTTAGGAGTGGAACATTTCATTGCTGTCAGATCGCTCTGTATCTCAGTTGCCTAGCAACTGAGGTCCATTGCAAAGATGCCTGGGATGGTCACTAGGTTTAATGAAACAGTCTTTGCAATGGATTACCAGGCGCTGAGGATGAAGATACTGCTCTTTTCAGAAAAAGAGACTGGATTGTTATTAGAATGGATTTTGTGTAATAAATGCAAAATGTGTTATCTAACTAAACATAATTGTATTTATTTCCTGTTTTCAGTGGCATACAACATGATGCATTAACTCTTGAGTCGTAATGTAATAATATCAGGAAATTGTAGATAATGTGATCAAAGTGAAGACATTATCCATGAACATTTGGATGTCAAGATACTGACTACTTTCGCAAGTTTTATTGGTTTACAAGTGGAAAGTTAATAGCCCATGATGAACTTGTTTCCTTCAGGCCAATTTGGAGTTTCCCCTCATTTTCAATTTCATTAATGACTAAACCTTGAATATTGAATTAGATTCACATTATAAACACTCAAGGGAACGTATATCTCGTGTAATAGTAATAGAGGAGCACATATGTGGAGTAAATAATGTTGGACGTTGTTAAAGGATAGGAAGTTTCTGCTGTCTTTCATTTGGGCGCATTACCTACAGTGGCTTACCGAGAATGAGGTCAGTATGACAGCTGATAGTCTAGCGACCCCTGCTGTTTGCTCTCAGCAGCAGGCCTTTGTATTTAACCTCGCTGCAGGAGAGCCGGCTGAGATTAAAAACTCTGATACACCACAGACCTTTGAGCTCACAGTCATGACAGGTGTGTCACAGTGTGCTATCAATACCCATATGGCAGAGCCACATGAATATGAAAGAAGCACACACACGCATTTGCTTATTCTGTCGTGCTGGGGACTATCCATTGACGTCTATCTTTTTTATACTATCTAATAATATTTTTTTACCCCTTACTCCTACATATTTATAGACTAAATTTAAATTAAATTACATCCCTGGTGAAAAAAACAGCATATGCTGGTAGGTATGTTTTGATGCTGGGATGCTGGTTAGGTAGGTTTTGATGCTGGTTTAAGCTGGTCCTTTGCTGGTTTTTGCTGGTCATGTTGCTGGTCAAGGACCAGCATGAACCAGCAAAGGACCATCATAAACCAGCTAAGGACCAGCATAAACCAGCAAAGGACCAGCTTAAACCAGCATCAAAACCTACCTAACCAGCATCCCAGCATCAAATCATACCTACCAGCATATGCTGGTTTTTTCACCAGGGATATCGATGACTGTACAACTGTGAGGGAAGCAACAAACAAGCAAACAAAAGATATATGTTGTTTTTTTTTTGCTATTAACTGTGTTGTGGTCTGATGTGAAAGACTTTAAATTATTATGGAGTTTTTAGAGTCTAAATAAGTCAAAGCAGACAATGTGATAGCAAGTGAGGTACCGTATCAGTGCTTTTTCATGGTGTTCCTCAGCATGAGGTGATAGTATCCAGCAAGACTTCCTCAACCTGTCAACCTAGATTCAGACTAGTAGCAAGCCATACATAGTGCGAACAGTTTTTGATATAAATAGATTGTATAATTTCAAAATTGTAAACAAAAACAGAATGATCTGACCTTAGCTTTGTGAAATTATGCTACATAAAACATCTGCACGAAACAGAAACAGCTGAATGAGAACGCAAATTTGCTTACTGACAGCAGGTGACGCTATTGAACAGGGTTGCCAGGTCTTCACAACAAAACCCGCCCAATTGCTATTCGAAAACTAGCCCACAACTAGCCCAATCGCATTTCAAGGGGGATCCCCTGGTAAATCCGTATTTCAGGGGCTAAATATGACGTTATTGGGGTCGCTTCGAACCGCGGCAACAGTACAAAAATAGCCCAATTCCGCGGGAAAACCGCGGACTTGGCAACACTGCTTTGGAACAACAGCTGTATAGAGCTTCCAACCTGGTCTCATGATGAATACATACCTGTGGAAACTTTTTCGCAAAATACGTAGCGCCATGTATGTTTCGTGACATATTATATGGAGGTAAATTGACAAAAATCATCTAACCTGACTGAAGACAGTTTTTTCTCTAACCTTTGTTCAGACGTGTATTAAGTTAAAGGGACAGTTCACCCAAAAATGAAAACTCTGTCATTAATTACTCACCCTCATGTAGTTCCGAACACGTAAGACCTTCGTTCATTTTCGGGACACAAATTAAGGTATTTTTGATGAAATCCAATAGTTTTCTGACCCTGCATAGACAGCAGCACAACTACCACGTTAAAGGCAAGAAAGGTAGTAAGGAAATCGATAAAATAGTCCAGGTGATCTCAGTGGTTCAGTGATCATTTTACAAAGTGTGCAAAGAAAACAAAAATAACTTTATTCAGCAATTCTTCTCCTCTAACTCACAACTTCCACCATTATCGAGAGTACCATAATGTATGCGCGTACATTCCTTTGCCTGTAAACAAGGTGTTTATGAGCAAAAGGAATGCACACACACGGTACTCTCGATAATGGTGGAAGACGTGAGGAAAAGAATTGTTAAATAAAGCTTTTTTTGTTGTTTGTTTTCTTTGTGCACAAAGAGTATTCTCGTAGCTTTGTAAAATTACGGTTGAACCACTGATGTCACATGGGCTATTTTATCGATTTCCTTACTATCTTTCTGAGCCTGGGAACATTGCGTTGCTGTCTTTGCAGAGTCAGAGAGCTCTCGGATTTCAAAATATCTTCATTTGTGTTGCAAAGATGAGTAAAGATCTTAAAGGTTTCGCACGAGATGAGGGTGAGTAATTAATGACAGAATTTTCATTTTTTGGGGGACTATCCTTTTTTAACAGAGATTTCCTCTCAATTCACAGGGCAGTTTGCATTGCTTAGCCACTTGTTCTGGTATTGTGGTTAATCTGATGATTTGAAAGCATGAAAAATCGCCCATTTTAACAAGATTGATTGAATTTTACTTGTTTATTTGTTTATTTTAGATACAGACCCCCTAGGACCAATTTATAGAAATGGCAGCTCCAAATCTTGTGGGCCCCTTGTGGGCCCCTTGAGGCCTGCTGGTGGTCCTGAATCCCATTTTGAAAACCCCTGCATTAGAGAACATTGCAACTATTTTGCTTAAATCAAATTATAGAAAGTTAATGCACACTGGCACATAACTAAACACGTAATGCCTCCATATCAATTTTCTTGTTATTTTGTGCTGTTGACATTACATTTTCACCAGATGTCAGTAACAACCCAAGCAATCCATACACATACTTAAATTATGTGTAAAATGGAATGAGATGGGGGAAAAAGTATTGAATTAATGAAATGTATTAAATACTTTGTACAAAAGCCTTTGTTGGTAATGACAGCTTCAAGACGCCTCCTGTATGGAGAAACTTGTCACATGCATTGTTCAGGTGTGATTTTGGCCCATTCTTCCACGGAGTCTTCAAATCTTGAAGGTTCTGTGAGCCTCTTCTGTTATTTTCTATTGGATTCAAGTCAGTTGATTTTCCTGGGCCATTCTAGCAGCTTTGTTTTATTTTTCTGAAACCAACTGAGAGTTTCCTTGGCTGTGTTTGGGATCATTGTCTTGCTGAAATGTCCACCTTTGTTTCGTCTTCATCATCCTGGTACTGTAGGTGTTGGGACTCTGTTCAATACCTTTTCCCTGTGTCATTCCTTTTTATTATACATAACTTAATTTCTGAACTTATTTGTTTTGTTTTCTTTGTATGTTTGCATTACTTGGTTTGTTACGGACAGCTGGTGAAAATTTCAAGTCAACAGCTTCTTTAGAAATGTATTTACTTAGAAAAATGGTGATGCGTTCAATAACTATTTCACCCGCTGTATGTTATGTCAAATACGCTGAATTTGTTCTTCCATGTGTGTTACAGTGCAGCAGGCCTGAACCGGCAGCCTCATGGCCACCAACAACACTGCTAGCATTGCACAGGCTCGCAAACTGGTGGAGCAGCTGAAGATGGAGGCCAATATCGACAGGATAAAGGTAAGAAGAAAATCAACATGTTATTTCATCCAAATGAACTATATTAACTTGGTTAGCAGTGAAAATGAGTGAGCATTATTTAATGACTGTTTGTGTTTTCATGAATCACCACCAGGTCTCCAAAGCAGCAGCAGATCTGACGTCGTACTGCGAAGCCCACGCTAAAGAGGATCCCCTGCTCTCCCCCGTGCCTGCGTCCGAGAACCCCTTCAGGGAGAAGAAATTCTTCTGTGCCATCCTGTAACCAGCGCTGCCCAGCCACGGACTCACCTGCTCCCTCTGGGATACACTCATGGACATAAAACATGTTGATCTTTTACAAGGGCTGGAGAGATGCAGTGGCGAAGCCTTCAATTCTCCCAGCTCTCTATGAGCCCCGATTAAAGCCACTGACTCCACCTAGTGGCCTTGAGATCTAAAGCTGAGCATAGTTACAAGAATCTGTCGAAATTCAGAAGGGAGCACAGCAAAAAACACGAGTGACTGTCATTGTAGCAGATCAGCCAGGATGTGTTGTGAAAATATTCAAGTATTCAAAGGTTTCTGTGGTTCTGATGAGGTATTCAAATATTTTCTTTATTGATTTTTGTGGGCTGTGATCATTAATCTGATCTTAGAACCCATTGATTACTAAAATTGCTGTGTTATTATTATTATTATTTTTTAATACTCTTGTTTTGCTATATGCCTACCATTTAGGTAGCTTTCTGTAGCCTTTTGTGGATACAGCAAAAAAAAAAAAAAAACTTTTTTAATTTAATGAATGACAGTTTAGTGAACTTTTCTAATTCACGCTTGGACAAATATTCCTAAAATTAAATACTTATCTTTTAGATGCTGATAAAAAAAAAATATTGGTCTGTACAGCAAACAAAGTTTCTTTCTTTTTTTGGTCTTAAGCATAGTTCTCTTTTTACTCTTTGTACAAAAATGTTAGCAAGTTCAGCTGTGTTGTGCTATATGTTTTGAATATTTGTGGTGACATCAATAATAACTGCATGAAGCCTGACAAAGTGCTGTCTTTTTCAAACTGGTACCACCAATCAAAATAAATATCCAAAAACAACCACAAATCTTGAAGGTTCTGTGTCGCTAACTCCGCATAGCTTAGTAAATCATACTAAATCAATGTTTACCTTGTCTGTTAAAGGCACAGTTCACCCAAAAATGAAAATGGTTTGTTTTTGTTGTCTTTGCCAGTGTTGGGGAAAGTTACTTTTAAAACTAATGCATTACAATATTGCGTTACACCTTAAAAAAATAACTAATTACGTTAGTTACTTTTTATGGGAAATAATGCATTACATTACTTTTGTATTACTTTAGAATTTTACTTTTGAAAAACTATGTTTGAAAAGCCCTTTCACACCAAAAGTAAAATGAATACGCCTCAGGCTAAAAGAAATATAAATTCACATCTGTACAGTAGAACGCAGGAGAAGAAAGGTCAACAATCACCTTCAGTAAAAAAAATGAAACAAAAAATGTTATGTTTATCTAAAGTAATTTTTGCTTACTAGTATGGTTGAATTGGATCATCAAAGGAGATAGAAATTGCAATTCATTCAGAAATTCATTCAGAAATTGCAATTCATAGTTTATATTCATTTTGAGGAACACAAGTGAGTTTTTGTACAAGTGAGTAAATCGATCAGTGAATCTGGTCACATTTAGTCTATAACTATAGTAAACATCATGTTTACTCTGTGCACACATGCACACATTTACTTTTGATTCCCCCAACATGGAGACAGGAGAGCTGTCAGTCAATAAATGGGAAAATAAAGTAACTTGCATTACTTATTTTTTTTAAAAAGTAACTCAGATATTTTCTTGTAAGCTTTGAAGTAATGTGTTGCTAGCACAAAATGAAGCGACGAGCACAAAAAATATTCTCGTAGCTTCATAACATTACAGTTAAACCACTGATGTCACATGGACTATTTTAACGACGTCCTTACTACATTTCTGTGCCTTGCACGTGGTAGGCTGTCTATGGAGGGTCAGAAAGCCCTCGGATTTCATCAAAAATATCTTGTGTTCTGAAGATGAACGAAGCTCTTACAGGTTTACGACATGAGGGTGAGTAATTAATGACAGAATATTTATTTTTGGGTGCACTACCCCTTCAATCATGGTTTGTTTAGATTGTGTTGCAATGATCTTTCTTGCCCATAGGAGGAGCCCTGGTTTCATAACAAATGTTATGATAAAGCGTTTAAAAATAAATTATGCAGCACACGAACTTAGTCAATAAGTAAACATTATGCAAGTACATAAATACACATTGAAAAAATACTACATAAATAAGTACAGGCTGACATAAGCACACTGAAATTTCCCCTCATTGTTGTTCTCCCCTTTTGCTCATTATATTTCAAAATGCATCGCTCGGATGTATTTATCCCTTCCATCTGATTAATCAGACCCGTATAATGACACGGTGACTCAGAGCCTGACCCAGACACGTACACAAACACATGCATGACGCCTCACTTTTTAGGGAAATAACAAACGCATCACGTCAGCTTCCCGCGAATGCGTCTAACGGTGTGTGATGTATTGCCATGGAGACCGCGCTGACGACAGTCTGCTAACACATGCAGGCATCAGAGACTCACTTCCGTGCAGCACAAAATAAGATCAAATGTCCAGTCGATTGCTTCTCCACCTGTGCCAAAAATAACACTTAGCGGGGTGTTATTTGTGCTGTTTCAGGTGCATATATAAATACTTGTTTTCTGAATCTCCACTGCTTTTCAGTAATCAGTCAAATAAATATGATTAGGATATTTTTTTTACTTATGTTAAACACTATCTATCTATCTATCTATCTATCTATCTATCTATCTATCTTCAATATTAAAATATTTTTATTTTTTTCTAATTAATTTACCTAATGCATGTCCTGACATATCTATTGAAAAATCCTTCTTTTGAGTTACCTTATGTGTTGAACAAAATAAATTCTGATTCTGGTTTATTATTATTAATATTATTTATTATTATTTTATTCTGGTCTATTCCCGCAGAAGCACATTCTGTCCAGGACAGGAGGTGGCGGTGTAATCTCACTTACAGTATCTTGGGTTTATCCGATGGAGGTCATTAACACAGTTCACTCATGGAGGTAATTGTTTGGCACATACAATGGCATTTAAAAGCTTGTGTGCCTCTGGAGAACAAGGGTGGAAATAAATGTATCATATTACAAATACATATTTCCCTGTTTATCTGTGAGTGTGAAATTAAAATGAAATTACATTTTTTAATCATTCTGTGTATATTGGCCTGTGTATAAAGTCACAAATTAACACTTTCATTCTCTTCAGAGAATTTCAATATATTGCAACCGGTATGGAAAGATAGAATAGGCCTGATGTTTGTCTATCATTTGGCTTCAGAATATGATACTTTTTAACAAACATTGTGCTGGAGGATTTTTTCAGTTTCCCAGGAGTATCCTAAGTTTAAAGTAATAGCACAATCCGAAATGAATTTTGTGATTTTCTGAGAATGTATTCACCCTCAGGCCATCTAAGATGTAGATGAGTTTGTTTCATTTCTTCATCAGAGCAGATGAAGAGATTGTTTCTGAAGGATTTGTTTCTTACGAACACAAAGCTTTTCACTTCACAGTATATTAACTGATAGACTGGAGTTGGATTGTGCATTATTGTGATGTTTTTACCAGCTGTTTGGACTCTCATTCTGATGGCACCCATTCACAGAAGATCCACTGGTGAGCAAGTGTGTTGAGTTCCAATGAAAAAACAAACTCATACATCTTGGATGGCCTGAGTAAATTTTAAACCCAAGAGCACAGTGCTGAAATTCAGTAGACTACTGGGTTACAGCACCACCACACAGGTAACTTGTTGATGCATCCATCCTAAACTGGCAAATCCAGGAAACAGAGGATAGTTTTGACAACTATAGGAAAATACTGAGTCTAAATAGATTGAGTCTAAACAAGATCATATCTTTCTCTCAGTATTCAGTGTTTTTCTCTAACAATGTATTTTGTTTTCTAGAAAGACTTTGACACAATGTATGTGTGTTAGCTGAATGTGTGTGTGCTTGTCTGTAGACACATACATGTTTAAGTATGTTGTACGTATGCATTTTATCTGATTGGGTCCTGACATATTGCTTATGTTCCTGTCTGTGTTTTAGCCTTCTGTACATTCTGCCCGCAGGGATCGTCTGGATCTCTGGCCATAAATTTTATATGTCAGAAAATGTCAACAAATGTCAACAAAATAAGCTTGAAATAGTTCCTTCCTGGAGTATTATCCATGGCAACAGATAAAATAAAATGCTAAATAAAGCAGTTCATGTGTGTCAACAAACAAACCAGTGGTACACCTGATGTGAGATTGTGATTACCTGTACAAATATGAAGTAAATTGTATTCAACAAGGACACATTCAATTGATCAAAAATTACAGTTAAGATATTTGTAATGTTATAAAATGATATTTTAAATGCAGTTCTGAAAAAAGTATTATGGTTTCCACAAAAAATAATAATAAAATAAAAATATTAAACAGCACAACAGTTTTCAACACTGATGTTTAAAAATGTGTCTTGAGCACCACATCAGCATACTAGAAAGATTTCTGAAGGATCATGTGACAATGAAGACTGGAGTAATGATGCTGAAAATTCAGCTTTGATCACAGGAATAAATGACATTTTAAAATATATTAACACAAGAAACATTTTAAAAAGTTATTTTAAAATGTAATACTATTTCAAAATATTTCTGTATTTTCAATCAAATAAATTCAGCCTTGGTGAGCTTACAACTAACGTTTGAACATCTATAAGAAATACTATATACTAAATGTTTTTTTAAAACAACTTTTATTTTTTTCACAGAAGAAACAAAGTCATACATGTCTGGAAACACATGAGGGTGAGAAATGATGACAGAGTTGATTTTTTGGCTATTACTAATATTTATGTAACACAACAGGTGGAACTGGTGTGTAGTCCATATGATGTCCATGCGCTCTCCAGCGGGCAGAAGTGTGAGCTGTGCTCGCTCTAGGACCCGGTGTCCCCTCTTGCGTCTTTTGGCTACTTGATGCTCTCCGGGCTCACGCCTATATGGATTTCATACAAGCAGCTTCAGCCCTCAGATGAGCAGCTCCGGTTATAAAGACGGATTGCGTGTCTTGGCGACCAGGGGACGCCTGTGGATTGTTTCGGTAAAGATTTACAGAAGAAGGCACACCTCAGTTATCCCTACGCTCACCGTGCCACCGGTCTATATGCATTTGCGCGCGCCCTGGGAGTTTCCGTGAATCTATGGATGAGACACTTCTGGAAGCGCAAGCTTGAGGGGCACAACTTTTCTTATTACTTTGTCTCAAAGGAGCTGCGCTTTGGTGAACCAAAGGTAATTTGTGATGTTTTACATTTTTGTAAATTATCGATCAGTATTTTAAGGCTGTGAAAATGTTAAACATTCAAACTTAACCGAACAGATAAGCAGCGGCAGTTTAAACAGTATCAATTGATCTCATTTAAAATGTAAAGGCAGTCTAGGTCTGGTTGTTACATTTGCAACAGTTTCAAAATGTAAAACTTTTGAAACACAAAGGCTCGCTGTCTGGCTCCAGCTCAGTGACATTAGTGCGCGCTCTGGAGATGCGTGTGCACAAACGCAAAACGCTTACAAGCGGAAATAAGTGTCACTGGAAATCATGTTTTGCCTTAATTTATTCTCACATAAATACGTTTTAGGACTGACTTGAAGACTGAAATAACTTCTTTGGCAGGGAATAACTCAACAATGAATCGGCGATGGGGTCATTCGCATGGATTTCTAGTCCACATATTTCTGCTGGCTTTATGGCGTGCATGGTAAGCAAAACAAAGACTTTTTCTTAAGGGAGAGAGCATTTCTGTTTCACTAAGCTTTTCAAGGTTAAGCCCAACTCTGTCCAACAAACGTGTGGTTATTACAACTTCTCTCTCTCCCTCTTTTTCTCTTTCAAAGTCAGTCAAAACAGCTTTTGATATGATTGTCACCATTTACAGTGTTGCCAAAAATAAACAGTATTGAAATAGACAAAAATGAATAGCCTAGTGCGATATCACATCACTCAAAAATAAAAATCCTGTCATCAATTACTCACCCTAATGTTGTTCCAAATTTGTATGACTTTTTTTGTTTCTAAAGGATACTTGTATTTTATGTTTTGTTTTGTATGTCCATACAATGGAAGCCAATGGCCACCAATGTTGTTTGGTTGCCAACATTTCTAAAACAAAAACTCCTTCCACAAAAGAACGCCAGCCATAGAGATTTGGAAGGACATGAGGGTGATTAAATGATGGAATTTTAATTTTTAGGTGAACTGTACCTTTAATATACACAATTAAATGTCTTAGGTAGCATGGGTATATTTGTAGCAATAGCCAAAAATACATTTTATGGGTCAAAATTATTGATATTATGGATATTAAGTATTTTGAAGATTATGTTCCATGAAGGTATTTTGTAAATTTCCTACTGTATCAAAACTTAATTTTTGATTAGTAATATGCATTGCTAAGAACTTCATTCGGACAACTTTAAAGGCAATTTTTTAAATCTTTTTGCACCCTCAGATTCCAGATGTTCAAACAGTTGCATCTCGACCAAATATTGTCCTATCATAACAAACCATACATCAGTAAAAAAAGCTTATTTGTTCAGCTCTCAGATGTATCTTTATGTATAAATCTCAGTTTCCAAAAATTGACCCTTATGACTGGTTTTGTGATCCACAGTCACAAATCAGAATTTAAAAGAATGTTTTGAGTTCAATGAAAATTCATCCCAATAGACAGCATGTTGAATTATCACCGCAGATAATCATTTTGATTTCAAATAATAATAATAATAATAATAATAATAGGTAAAGCAACTTGGAATAGAAGTTATCGAGGCAATAGGTAATAAATGCATACAGTTTATTTCCACAAGTAAGACTAGTGTGATACAATCGCTTGTTCACTTTTTTTGTCATGACAAACCGCAAGTAACACCTGTAAACCCTGTAACTTTCACATGATGTTCATGCAAGGATGCCAGTGGAAAGGTGACATAACTTCCTTGTCCACTGAGCAGGCCATTCTCTTGTATCAGAAGAACATAAACTCATCTCCTGTACCAGTTGTTTAAATACATCCATAATGTTCAAAGGCAAAAATTAACCAGAAACAGTCTAAACACAAATTTTCTGTTGTCTTTAGCTCATGATGACGTACAAATATTAGTACACTGGTGATTAATAACTAGTCAGTTACCTGCATAGTCCCACAGCAAGAACGGTGATTAGACAATGTTAAATATAAAAAATACCTATTCATTTTTATGTAAGAATTTATAAAAGTGCTTTAACAGAAATACGAGCAAAATGTTTCTACATGCTAACCCTGATGTTTTAATAAGGAATTCATTTTTTATTTTATTTTAATTGAATTTTTTCTGTGGCAGCTAACATTAAAATACTTGTGATTGGCCTTCATTTATACTGAATATTTCTCTAATGCTATTCAGTTGCAACTAAATGATGACATTATGCAAATTTTCAAAAAAGTCAATATTTTAATACATACTTATGGTCACAAAATGAATAATTAGGGGAAAAAAAAAGATAGCTAATTATATAAACTAATATGCACACACCTAAAGAGAATCATTAGTAGATTGGCCGTTTTGAGACAAGCTTGCTAAGATGAAGTCTCAGGTGTTTTGGTACAGCTGTCATTTTTGTGCTTTTGCCAGATGGTCGTTCTCTCATAACTTTACTAGACAAGGTGTGCAGAGCACAGCTTTCTCTGCATGCAACTGTGTATAAGTATGTTTATGTAACAGACTTTTGAGATGCCAGATGTATCTTGTGTAGTTCTGAGGCAGATGTGTCTGGCTCAGATGCCTTCAAAAACAACATTACCCTCTTCACGCGGATCTTGGACCGGCTGCTTGATGGCTACGACAACAGGCTGAGACCTGGTCTCGGAGGTAAGAACACCTACGAGTGTGATTAGGGAATTAGTGCTGTGTTATTTTACTCCACACAAGCTCAATGAAACCTCATTTCCTGAAGCTGGTATTACAGCACCTGATGTATTAATAAGCAAAATTACTGTGTTTGTGTTGTTTCTGTTAAAAAAAAACATGTCCTTATGTGTAAAACATTTAAGTGACTCATTGTTTATGTGCATTGTCACTCTGACCTGATTTTGCACTGATAAACTAATTATAACGAGGTGTTGATGACCTGAGAAATTTAGAGTCACGCCTGACTGACGGAGAGGAAAACAATTCCAACAATCTCATCTCCACTTAACAATCATCAAACCCTGCCTGTGTCAGTGTTAATATATATTTACGTGGCCCTTGCTATTATTTGCAAGCTCTGAGCTTGGCAACATAAAAGACATCATGGATCAAGCGACGCCCACCATGAGCCAAATAGATTTCTTGTGAGCGTTTCCTTTTTGAGATTTACAGAGACTAGCACAAAAACGCATACACAGGAGTCAGCGGACGTGCGCCCGAGCTAAGAGCCAGAATGAAGGGTTGCCATGGTTCCACTAAAGATAAGCTAAAGTAATAGTGCACTCAGATACGAAGAAATTGTCATCTTTTTTTCACCTCTATGTCATTTGAACCTGAAATTAGTTTCCGTTCATCTGTGAAACACAAAGGAGATCTCAGGCAGAATATCTGGGCTTCTTTTTTCCATTCAGGAAAGTGGTGATTTATCAAGCTTCAAAAAACACCATCATAAAAGCACACATGACTCATCTGCTATATTCCAAGTCATATGAAGCCTACAATAGCTTAATGTGAAGAGCAGGCTGAAATTTAAGTCATTCACAATTTTGAATATAGCACATTAGACTTATAGATTGAGTTCCTGGTTGATAACATTGTAAATTGGAGCTTCCTTTTGCTAGATCGAGTGACGGAGGTGAAGACCGATATCTATGTGACCAGTTTCGGACCAGTATCAGATACAGACATGGTAAGAGACATTCCTTCTTTCACATCAGAGTATTTGTGTACTGTATAGTGTTATTTGTCAAAAATATTTGACATTTTCCTGTTGGTTGTCTTACTTTTTCTCCTTTTGTACCACATCTCCCTCAATCCTTGTTTTCCATCTGTTGTCTATTCATAGCATTTGGTACCTGCTGCTGGCTAAAAGCTTTTCTCAGTACTTCTTTTTTCCCCCACTTCACACGGTCTGCTCTCAAATATTTAGAATATAGAAAAAGATGGAAGAAATGGGATTTTTCATTCATTCATTCATTCATTATTTATCATCTTTTACTGGCCAGTGGTGTGTTTTCTAAACCTCACTGAACACTCTCACTATCCTTGAGTAGAAAAATCCCTGTTCTTAAAGACTGTATTATGTCAGAGCGATCATCACACTTGGTATTTCTGTCTTGTTTTTTTCTTTTTGTGGGTGCTCTTGGGAAATCGTGATTTACCTGAGTACATTGCTTGAATTTGCAACGTATCTCCAGCTCTCCAGTCATCACTGTAGTAACCTGTGATCAGTAACCTGTCAAACTCTAGAGAGATTTGCATTATTTTATTCTGTCATTAATTGCTCACCCTTACGTTGTTCCAAACCTGTAAGGCCTTCATTCATCATTGGAACACAAATTAAGATTTTTTTTTGTTGAAATCCAAGAGCTTTCTGATCCTGTATAGACAGCAATGACTGCCAGCTGACATGTTCAAGGCCCAGAAAGGTAGTAAGGAAATTGTTAAAATCAAACTGGTTCAACCGTAATGTCATGAAGTTATGAGAATACTTTTTGTGTGCAAAGAAATCAAATATAACGTCTTCATTCAACAATTTTTCTCTTCCATGTCAATCTTCGCCACGTTCACGAGAGTACACTGTAAAAAATAAAAAACACAATTTGCTGAGTCAGCTTAAAATAATTTGTTACCCTGCTGCCTTAAAATTTTAAGTTCAGACAACTAAAATAAGTTTATTCAACTTGAAATGTTAAGTTGTACTAAGTAACAACTTAGATATTTGTGTTTGCTAAACTTAACAGATGGGTAAGTAACCCAGCTGCCTTAAAATTTGAAGTTGATTCAACTCAGATATCTAAGTTGTCACTTAGTATAATTTAACATTTCAAGTTGAATAAACCTTTTTTGAGTTGACTGAACTTAAAATTTTAAGGCAGCCAGGTTACAAATTATTTTAAGCTGACTCAACAAATAGTTTTTTACAGTGTATCATGATGCATGCGTGTGATGATGCTGAAGCAGGAGCCATCTTTCTGATGCAGAACCTGGATGCACTGCACCTTGTGATGAATAAAGTCATTATTTTTGTTTTCTTTGAGCACAAAAAGTATTCTCATAGCTTCATAAAATTACGAACTTCAGTGGTCAGAAAGTTCTCGGATTTCATCAAAAATATCTTAATTTGTGTTCTAAAGATGAACAAAGGTCTTACGGGTTTGGAGCGACATGAAGGTGAGTAATTAATGACAGAATTTTAATTTTTAGGTAAAGTAACATTTTAACATATATTTAACATATATAACATATATTTTAAAATGTAATTTATTTCTGTGATGCAAAGCTGATTTTTAAGCATCATTACTCCAGTCGTGAGTGTCACATGATCCTGTGGAAATCAGTCTGATGTGCTGCTCACGAACCAGATGTGGTTCTGTTGAACTTTGGAATGCATTGGCCAATCAAAGGCACTTAGATTAGTCAGTGCTGAAACGCTAGAGCTGTTTCCCTCATAAACAAAACAGTGCAGATATGATAAAAACTAAAGATTAATTTAGTAGCTTCAGTGATTATAAGTGGGAGTTTTTCCATAACTAGTGCTAGACTTGGCTAATGTCATGGACCTGCATGTTTGTCTGTGAAGTCAGAATGTGACGTGCCCAAAACAAAACAAAAATGTTTTACATTGTTTTCTGTCATGGTGTGTAGGAGGGAAACGAGGAGACAAGGAGATATAATTCAAAAAGAACAGACTATAATAATAACCAAAAACAAAGACAGAGAGAAACAGAATATGACAATAAACACTGGACCAAGAAACTCTGACTTTAAGTACACAACTTAATGAGGGGAAGACGAGACACACCTGTAGTCAAATTGGAAACAATCAGGGAACAGGAACAGGAAGACCAAATATGGGCATGGGAAAACACAAGGGAAAACTAGATCAAAAGGCATATGGGACACGTAGGAAACTAAACAAAACACACAGAATAGTTCATGGGGTGACATTTTCTATATTGATATTAATAATCATTTTGACAATATAAAGAGCAGTAGTCTACAATGATGATTTTTGTCATAATATTGCAGCCCTATGAGCTCCTGTTTTTTTTACATGTATAATTTAGATAGAATTTTAAACTGTCTATTGTTGACAATTAAATTGTCTATTGTTTTAAACAATTTATTAAAGTAATTGGGTTAATTTGACATTTTAGACAACATATGGTTTTTAATTCTGTTCTTAAGATGTTTCAATCTGACTTCAAAGCTTTACACAGCACTGAATCTGCCCTTTTGAGTGTCTCAAGTGATATTTTCACAGAAACTGATTCTGGTAAATCCATGGCTTTAGTTTTATTAGATCTGAGTGCTGCTTTTGATTTGGTTGATCACGATGTCCTGTTGACACGTTTAGAGACATCTGTGGGCCTTCGTGGCACAGTTTTACAGTGGTTTCGTTCTTATCTGACCAACAGATGTTTAAGTGTCCGTATTGGTCATCAGACCTCCTCTAGAATATCACTTAATTGTGGAGTTCCACAGGGATCAATCCTTGGGCCAGTATTGTTCACTTTGTACATGCGTCCTCTGGCTTCCATTTTTAATAAACAAAGTATCCTTTCATTTATACGCTGATGATACTCAGATCTATTTTCCTTTAAAGGGGGTTTTTAACTTTTGTTAGTGTGTAATATAGCTGTGTGAGCATATACAAAATCTGCAAAGTTACGAAGCTCAAAGTTCAGTGCAAATGGAGAAATCGTCTTTTACAAAATTAGCATAGTATCGCCTACAGAGAACGGCTGGTAAGAGACTACAACGAAATAATTCCCGGTTAATGACATCATACACCCAGATAACCCCGCCCCCGGGAACATGCAACGAAGGGTGCTTAAATGCTGCGCTGCTTTGGAGAAGAGGAAGAAGACTAGGGGTGCACGTAAAATATATTCACATGCTGTATGAATCGCGATTCTAACCATTCTAATGGATTCACAAGTTTCAAAATCAATGTTCTAAAGCAACAGTTCTCAATCATGTTCCTCTCATCCCCTGCTCTGCACACACTCTGCTCTGCATCTCTCTCTCTCGGATCAGCTCAGCTGCTCCAACGATGAACTGTTCCACTTATACACTTATTTTCACATAGCTATGACGAGCGTTAAACACGAATGTGTATGCGGTTGGCATTCTGTATTAAAGCTTTAAACATGATAAAACCGTATATTAAAAGCTAGCATAAGGAATAGCATAATAACAGCATATCTAAAAGTATGAGACAATAAAAAACATAGGCCTACCATTAAGAGCTGTGCTTGCACAAGTTCTGCATGATTCTCTTTACTAATATTCTCTGTGTCTCATTCGGTCTCAAATTGATAAGCAATATTGACGACGCCATTGTTTACAATACAACCGGGGCACATGCTGCTGATGAGGGGCGAGACGTTTAGACGCGCACTAGAGGTGGTTTAGCCAATCACAACACACTCGGCCAGCTAACCAATCAGAGGCCATTGCGAACTTCTGAAGAAATCAACTGGTCGTTTTTATACTAGCTGAAAAGCAGTGTAAAATAAAGGTAAAATATTTGAAAAATAATGTGATTTTTAAAAAACGAAGCATAAAGACATGCTGCTTTGCACCCCATAAACACAATCCTTCGAAAAGATCCATTAGATCACCCCTTTAAAGCATAATGATAAAATGGCTTACAACCACTGTTGGCCTGTTTAGAAGAACTAAAGCTTTGGCTCTCAAGCAATTTTTCAAAATTTAAATGAAAATAAAACTGAAATAATCCTATTTGGGGAAAAAGAAAATTGTGTGTTAGATGTCCATCAACTTTATAAAATGAAACCTTTTTATATCACAGAGTAACTTTCAAACAGTGATCCATGCCTTCGTAACAACTTGTTTAGATTATTGTAACTCACTTTATTATGGTGTTTCTCAGTCTTGCCTCTCTCGTCTACATCTAGTGCAAAACGCAGTTGCTAGATTGCTCTCTGGCACCCGGAAGTATGAGTCGGTAACTCCTATTTTATCTGCACTGCACTGGCTACCCATCAAATATAGAATTGATTTTAAAATTCTATTATTCGTCTATAAAGCCCTCTTGCCCCTCAGTACCTTACAGACCTGCTCCGTCCGTACACCCTTTCTAGAAGACTGAGATCTTGGTCTACTTGTCATGTCTAGATCTAGACTTAAGAAACGAGGTCATTGAGCTTTTGCAATTGCTGATCTGAAACTCTGGAACAGTCTACCGCTCCATATTAGATTAGCCCCTTTTATCTCTGCCTACAAGTCTGCTCTAAAGACATATCTTTTCTCTCTTGCTTTTAATACTCCTTGATCTCTGTTCCATTGTTGCTTTTTATTGTTGTTTTTATTTTTGATACTCTTGTTTTGCTAGTTCTATTATGTACAGCACTTTGGTCAACTCCGGTTGTTTTTAAATTTGCTTTAGAAATAAATATTGTATTGTATTGTATTGTTTTTATAATAATAAGGAGATTATAAAATTGCCTTCACAAATGGAAAAATGCCCTTGGAAATCACTTCTAGGGAGCAAATATTGCACTTTAATGGAAAAGTTAATTCCTGACCGTGTATTGTAGAGATAAAATTATGGCCTATGCAGATCGCAACATTTCATGTTAACATGTTAAGATGATTGATGTTGTAACTTTATACTTTACTGCTAAAAAACTGAATCCATGACGTTATACAAGTGAATTTTCCATCAGAACAACGTAATGTCCAGGATAGTAAAATTACCTGACATCGGTTTTAGAAGAAAGTTTAAAGAATTAAAAATATTGCTATAACTAATGTTGATATGGTCACAGATACACTCTTAAAAATAAAGGTGCTTCACGATGCCATAGAAGAACCTTTTTTGTCTAAATGGTTCCATAAGGAACCTTTAACATCTGAAGAACCTTTCTATTTCACAAAAGGTTCTTTGTGGTAAAAGAAGATTCTTCAGATTATAAAAAGGTAAGAAAGAGATGGATTTTTTAAAAAACCTTTGACTGAATGGTTCTTTGTGGAACCAAAAATGGTTCTTCTATGGCATCGCTGTGAAGAACCTTTTAAAGCACCTTTATTTTTAAGAGTGTATACTAAATCTTTAGTATTAGATCTAGTGTTTGTAACACATAAATCTTGCTTTTTGCACACTTCCTTTCAAATGATCCGTCTTTGTTTTAGTGTTCCACAATTTCATGTTCCTTTGAACATTATAATGCCTTAAAATAGACATATACTATGGAGGAACACAAAAGCAGGTTATTTTTATCAGTCTTACTGTGCCACTCCCTTCAGGCTGTGTGGTTATGATATGACAGAATGGAAAGTGACAAGTATTGTCTATTTGCTTGAGGAGTTCTGTGGGACTCCTGCATAATGGAGGGTAATGTTGCAAGACGTTAGCAAGAAAATCAAATGACCAGGCAAGCTTTCCTCAAAGTTTGTTCGAGCTGAAGGTTTCAGATTTTATAATAGTACTGGAATTAACTTAGTATGGACCCATAATAGGTTTGTTCCAACAGTATGATTGTGACATTGTGAAAGCTGATGGAGGATAGATGGAAGAACGAGAAGGAAATGAAGCATTACAGATGGGCTCTGTGAGTGCTGGGAAGTCCTGGCGCTCCAGCGACATCATGTACTGTCACACAATATTATCTTTCCTGTATGCGTGTGGGAGTGAATAAGTATTATCTCTTACGTACATAACGTTGTGTTTTTCTGTCTCTGTGCTGCCATGGAAACTGGATGCCCGCCTTCACCCCGGGGGTCGGCGCATGGCAGCGCAGTGCCCGAGGGATTGGGATATAATGCTGTGATGTGAAGCGCTTCTGACACTTTGCCACTTTCTAGTACTATAGAGAGGAAGATGAAACACACACATTATACACAGACAATGAACATATTGAGTGAACTGAAAAGTTGCTGGCACTTACTGAGGGAGCCCATTCAGCCTACTTTTCTTTTAGCTGTCTTTGAAAGATTTGCAATGACATCCAAAGTCTGAGACACATACTAAAATATGCACTGTTGAAAAGTTTGGTGTTGGTAAAAAAAATGTTCTATTATGCTCAGTAATATTGTGAAATATTATTACAATGTAAAATAACGGTGTTGTATTTTAATAAATGTAAAATGTAATTTATTTAAAGGGGTCATTGGATGCCCATTTTCCGTGAGTTGATATGATTCTTTAGGGTCTTAATGAAAAGTCTATAATATACTTTGGTTAAAAATTCCCAATGGTTGTGTAAAACAACACCCTTTTTACCTTGTCAAAATCAGCTCTGCAAAAATCATCCCATTCTGCTCGAGGCTGCTTTAAATGCAAATGAACTCTGCTCGCCCCGCCCCTCTCTTCTCTCTGTGGAGTGACGAGCCTGTTTACTTTAGTCGCGTTTAGCCGCTAAACTTGCTAACTAACACATATTATTAGGAAAGGAGATCGCAAAGATTCATAAAAAAATTATTTTTGTGCGTGAAGCTGGATCATGAATGATTTGCGTGAACATAGATGGATATATGTAGATCAGGAGGCGCATTCCCTTGCCAAACAAATGTAATCCACTGCATCTTCAGCGGCTCAGATGTCGTAAATGACCACTATGTTCATTATTACATCCAGCAACACAACACCTCAATTGCTCAATTCTTGTCTAACTTACACCCCTGCTCCGGCATCAAAACATGGAGGTTGGACTGTTAAATTATAGGGTAGATTTGTACATACACCAACACACATTAATGTCTAAACAACATGTAAAAGTAAACTTAGCATCCGATGACCCCTTTAACATTTATTTACAACATATAAAAAATGTATTCCTGTGATGTCAAAGCTGAATTTTCGAAATCATTACTCCAGTCTTCAGGGTTCATCATTATAATATGCTGATTTTCTGCACAAGAAACATTTATTATTGTCAGTGTTGAAAACAGTATTGCTTAATATTTTTCTGAAAACTGTGATACGTTATGAATAGAAAGTTCACAAGAACAGCAGTCTTTTGTTATGTCATGCCTCTACTGTCTCATCAGTTAAATGCATTGTTGATGAATGAAATGATTATTTTTAGTAAATAAACCTTAGCTCTTTACTCAAATAGTTATCCTGATCATACATTTTAGATAAAAAATACAACTGAATTAGAATAACAGTAGCATTAGTGGGTTTAGACTGTGGGATCCCACATTGAAAGAAAACACGTTTTCTGTGTCAGGTACTGTCAGATGCACACATCAGCACTGACGAATGTCTTGCACTATTGCACTCTGATCTCCAAAAGCCCCTGATATGTCACTCTCTGTTCTCAGGAATACACTGTGGATGTGTTTTTCCGTCAGCGCTGGACAGACGAGCGGCTGAAGTTTAACGGGCCAATGAACATCCTGCGTCTCAACAACCTGATGGCCAGTAAGATCTGGACTCCAGACACTTTCTTTCACAACGGAAAGAAATCTGTGGCTCACAACATGACCATGCCTAACAAACTACTGCGGATTATGGAGAACGGTACTCTGCTGTACACCATGAGGTACCCCTGAGTTATCAAATAAATTAATCAAAATAATTACATGATATGCTGATTAATTCATTGAACTATTCATAATTAATCAGAATCAGAATCGGAATTAGCTTTATTTGCCAGGTGTGCGCAAACAAAAATCACATACATATCAATATTTGCTAAGAAAAGTCACCAAAATCAAGATAATTGAAAGATGTTATAGAGGTAAAAGAGTAAATCATTACAAAAAGTAATGATTGCAAAAGACATAACAAAAAGTCACAATAAACAGAAAAGCCTAAAAAAAACAAAAAACTGTTTTACACATTTTTTTTAGAGCTGTCAAATGATTAATTGTGATCACAACCAAAACAAATTATGTATATATAGAATTTACATGCATAAACAAAAAACATTTTTGGCATTTTACCTTTTTTAGGTTTTGATACCATATGAAAGCTTGAACGTAACAAAAATTATGGCTATCTAAAGTTGGCTGATAGCGATGATTTTCAGGAATGGAATTTTGAGAAAAACAGGTTTGAAAGTGAGACGGCTTTCACTTTCAATTCACAGGTTTAACAAGAGCTGTCTGTCAAGTCAGGAGCCCTATACTGCATCATTACACAAACAGACTAACGTCTGTTTTTTTGTTGTTTATCATAGGCATAGTCTCCGAAATTTTGATCACCCCTTGTATGTTTAGATAGCACGAATAATGCAGCCTACCATGTAGTTTACATTAAGAAAAGCCAGTGCAGTGCAACTGTTCCTGCACTGTGCATAAAACAGTGGTGTGGTTGTGGTGTTAAGGGAAAGCACCTCTGCAGCACGGTCTTTAACATAAGAGAAAGACACAGTCACTTCTGCTTGCTGCAATTAAATTGCTATTTTTCTGCACAAAACAAGTGAATTTCACCAAGATATTTTCAGAGAAGGTAGACAAGATGTTGTAGAAGAATAATTTAATGAAAACTTAATTGTGACAAAAAATTGACATCCAACCTATTTTTTTTCGAATTTCCGACGCTTTTCCCAGATCACATCACATATATATGTATATATATATATATATATATATATATAAATATATATAAAATTATATTATATACACTACCAGTCAAAAAGTTTTGAACAGTGAGATATTTGTAAGATGTTTTTTTAAAGAAGTCTCTTCTGCTCACCAAGCCTGCTTTTATTTGATCCAAAATACAGCAAAAGCAGTAATATTTTGAAATATTTTTACTATTTATAATAACTGCATTCTATTTAAATATATTTAAAAATGTAATTTATTCCTGTATTTAAAGCTAAGTTTTCAGCATCATTACTCCAGTCTTCAGTGTCACATGATCCTTCAGAAATCATTCTAATATGCTGGTTTGCTGTTCAAGAATCATTTATTATTATTATCATCAATATTTAAAACAGTTAATACATTGTTTCAGGATTCTTTGATGAATAGAAAGATCCAAAGATCAGCATTTATCTGAAATAAAAAGCTTTTGTAACATTATACACTGTACCATTCAAAAGCTTGAAGTAAAATTTTACAGAAACTAATACTTTTATTTAGCAAGGATGCTTTAAATTTATCAGTTGCTCTGACGGTGGGAATATTGTAATTAAATGTCCTTTTCATACAATACACTGCCTTCCAAAAGTTTGGAAACGCCCTAGAAAAGTGGGGTTTTGGACAATACTGGCATGAATCCTTTTTAATTTGTGTTAATTTTGCACGTATAAGGGACAACATAAACTACGAAAACATATTTTATTACATAAACAGTTTATACATAGAAAAAAATTACATTTTCGATTCATCAAAATATCCACCATTAGCAGCTATTACAGCTCTGCATAATATGGACCTAAATTCATTGTATTCTAAACTTAATTGGCAATCAATTGTTGAGGCTATTAAGGTGTGCTGACCCAAAAATATTTTAAAAACCTGGGCCAAGTTTAAACCAGTAACCAGGCATCACAGCTGGCAAAGGGGCATGTCTGACTGTGACATGTATATATTGCCATTATTATGTAATCAAAATGAAAATTATTATTGCTGGTCTTCAATGATAATGTCAAGTTACTTTAATATATTTGCACCAAAAAATGATAAGGATTTATGCTGATATCGTCCAAAACCACACTTTGCCAGGGGTGTTTCCAAACTTTTAGAGGGCAGTGTATATGATTTTTTATAATTAAAAGTACTAAATTAATTAAATTGACACATAACTTCTGAGGGGTGACTATTGTATAATGTGTGTATTTTCTGCAGGTTGACAGTGCAAGCTGAATGCCCAATGCACCTTGAGGATTTTCCAATGGACTTCCATTCATGCCCGCTTAAATTTGGGAGCTGTAAGCAAAAATGCTAATCATTTATTTTATTGCCATGATGCTTAATGTCTGTCTGCCCTTTGGGTTTTATTAAAATATACTGTGTCTGGTTGTAGATGCTTACACTCTGACAGAGGTGACGTATGTTTGGACACGTAATGCCACCCTGTCGGTCGAAGTAGCTCCAGACGGATCTAGACTTAACCAGTATGACTTAATGGGACAGACTGTTGGCAAAGAAACCATCAAGTCCAGTACTGGTAAGACATTTGCAAGCAGTCACAAAATGATTTGGATCCATATGCTCTTATCCGCCGTTCTTGCCTCTCTCCTGCTGTGTAGGTGAGTATACAGTGATGACTGCCCATTTCCATCTGAAGAGGAAGATTGGCTACTTTGTGATCCAGACGTACCTGCCTTGCATAATGACCGTCATCTTATCCCAAGTCTCTTTTTGGCTCAACCGAGAGTCCGTCCCAGCACGCACAGTTTTTGGTGGGTGAGCATTTGTTGTGTAATCAGAACATAATGTGGAAAGGTTTTTAATTCAGTTACGCCACATATTTATTTGTTGGCTTGGCTGTGTACATGTTTTCGATGCGAAATGAATTTAGCATGCTGATTTTTTTGCTCTGATTAAATTACTGATGCAGTCATGGAAGCTGATGTAGAATGTGTACATTCTTTGATTATTCCTAGCTGTTTCAATTTCTTTCTGAACTCAAGGGATCAATTTGATATGGCTGCGAGCAAAGGCAAACAGCTAGAAAAATTGGCCTCCATGTGTATTTCTGTGTTTTTGTAGGTGAAAAGTTTGTTCATGCACTTATGTGCATAAATGTGTGTATTTTTGTTCATTCAGTAGGAGGAAGCCTTAGCATCCAGAGAACACATTTAAATTAAACACAGACTCACAGAGGGAATTCGCTAAGAATGAAACGCTGATAGCGTCGTTTATTCACACGCTTTGTTGTTTTAGTGGCCAGTTCACTAAAGGAATTATGCAAATGAGGTAAACACTCATGAATTGCTGAACGCAATTTGCACACCACAGTTGTACATCTTGCATCAGTGCTTGGTTGCGGGGGGGAGATGCAGTAAACTACCTGTGTATTGTAAACTTTACAGGGACTGTACAACAAAATCACTCCCACACTGTGATCCACGCACCTAAACTGGTTCTTTAAAATGCTGATTATATGATCATTTGGTCATCATTTTATTAGTTAATGCTGCCATGATGAAATTTTTAAAAATCTCAGTGGCAAAACTGAATTATGCATGATGCGGTGCAGCACCAGCACAGATTGCACATGACATGGATATGTATTTGCAGTAAATCAGCCAAAATCACAATGGTTTAACATTTGAAAATAAAGAAATTTAGTGTTTTAGTTTTATAGTTGTACTATAAAATTATATTTTTAAACACTATTTTTTTTAATAGTATAACTATAACACTAATACAATATATCCTTCACCATAAATTCATTTATTTGTTAAAAAAAATATAATAATATTGTGAAACATTATTAGAATTTAAAATAACTGTTTTCTATTTTAATTTTAGGTAACACTTTTACAATAAGGTGTCATTTGTTAACATTAGTTAATGTATTAACTAACATGAACGAACAATGAACAATACATTTGTTTATTAATCTTTGTTAAAAATACAGTCGTTCACTGTTAGTTAGTTACATTGCATTAAGTAATGTTAACTTTATTTTAATAATGCATTAGTAAATGCTGAAATTAACATTAACTAAGATTAATAAATGCTGTAGAAGTATTGTTTATTTTTAGTTCATGTTAACTAATGTAGTTAACTAATGTTAACTATTGAACTATTGTAAAGTGTTACCGTATTTGAATATGTAATTTATGAAATGAGCCATTACCCATTTATTTGAAATAGAAATCTTTTGAAATTTTATAAATCCCTTTACTGTAACATATAATCTATTTAATGCATCCTTGCTGAATAAAAGTATTATTATTTTTTTAAATAACTGATAAACTGTCATTTTATAGTATAATAACATTATTACAATATATTTCTGATCGTTTTATTCAGTAATAAAGTACAGTAAAAATCATATCAGTTATTACTCTATTATAGTCGTATTGAATGGGTCAAAAACTGTGGCAATGTGGAAAATTTTTTCCTTCTAATTCATTCACTTCATGTTTACTGAAAGAGGTTTGATCTGTTTGTTGTAATGAGCAAACTCAAAATTTTCAAGTTTTTCCCCAAATCATTCAGCTTTAACAGAATGTATTGCACTTAAGTCTTTGGAGTAAAAAGTCATTTTGTATCATTATAAAAGTCAATTTATCGTTATTTTTTTTTTGTTTCCATTCCATTTTTTTTTCAAATAGAGCTCATTCAAATCATCTGGCAAAAATTCCTTTATTTATCGACCTGAAAGAAATGTCTTGAGTTGATTAATAACATAAAATAGAGATTTTTAAAAAAAGAGTAGCATTTTATGCATTCTCCTATGCTTTCTCCTTAATATCTGTTATAACGATGACTATATTTGGATTGATTTATTTTTCCCGGAGGATGCAAAAATTCATTAAAATTGTTTACAAAAAAAAAAAAAAAAAAGGAAGGTCATCTATATAAAATGAGAACAGGAGGTCCACTTAGGGCATATGACTGACTGCTGAAATGAACACAGTTTCATTAGCCCAGGGCATTTGTGATTACACGTGTACATCTGTGCTGTCTCTTCCACAAATGAGTGAACGACATAAATGCTGGTAATTATCTGCAGCGAGGCATGCTGCACTAATGCGGTATCTGTATGTACAGCGCTCACTGAGTCTTTTTTTGGTTCTTTTGCTCTAGGTGTGACTACAGTGCTAACGATGACCACTCTGAGTATCAGCGCTCGAAACTCTTTACCAAAGGTGGCCTACGCCACAGCCATGGATTGGTTCATCGCTGTGTGCTACGCGTTCGTTTTCTCTGCTCTCATCGAGTTTGCCACAGTAAACTACTTCACCAAACGTGGCTGGGCATGGGATGGCAAGAGCATTGTCAATGATAAGGTAACCATGACGACACAGACTGGGCTTTGATTTTGGAGTGGAGCACATCTGGTAGCTTTGATTATTGTCATTGAGAAGAGGAGTTATTTAGATGAAGGAAACCAACTGTTAATTCAGTACAGTTAAAGGAAAAAAATGAAAATTTGCTTTGAGAATGTACTCATCCTTAGGCCATCCATGATGTAGATGAGGTTGTTTCTTCAACAGAACAGATTTGGAGGAATATAGTATTATGTCTCTTGCTCACCAGATGATCCACTGCAGTGAATGGGTGCCATCAGAATGAGAGTCCAAACAGCTGATAAAAACACAACTCCAGTCATTTTTGACCAAAATGTCTCCAGTAAAAAGTCCTCGCACATCAAAATCATATTTGTTTAGAACCATTTTCGCTTTTAAACGATGCTTGATCTGT
Organism: Labeo rohita; assembly: GCF_022985175.1. Lineage (NCBI taxonomy): Eukaryota > Metazoa > Chordata > Actinopteri > Cypriniformes > Cyprinidae > Labeo > Labeo rohita. Next base: position 12,962,178 of record NC_066881.1, on the reverse strand, counting down.
GCATATTTCTCTCCTGATTCAGTCAACTTTTTCACTGGAGAATGCAATATTATGGACAGAGGACCAGTTTTAACCAGAAGTAATGTTTTAAGTTGATGGATTTATTACAAACATGTATGATATAGTCACATCATAAGATGTTAATTGATGGACTGTAGTGGTGTGGATTACTTGTGGATTATTGTGATTCTGTGATGTATGATCCATTGGTGAGCAAGTGATGTAATGTTGCTTTTCTCCAAATCAGGCTATATCTTGTATAGCCTGAGGGTGAGCACATTTTCAGCAAATTTTAATTTCTGGGTAAACTGTACCTTTAAATTCCCATCTCTGTGAACATTATCTGACATTGTGTGTCTCTCTTTTACTTAAAGGGGACATCAGATGCCTCTTTTCCACAGTTGATATGATTCTTTAGGGTTGTCATGAAATGTCCGCAACATACTTTGCTTAAAACTGAATGGTCGCGTAAAACAACCCTCTTTTTACCTTGTCAAAAACACCTCTGTTCACTGCGACTCATTTCGGTGCATTCCTCTTTAAATGATAATGAGCTTTGCTCACTTTGCTCACAACTACAAAACACCTGCATTGCTTACAAGACGTTGTCGCTACAGCTGCTTGAGCGTAGAGAAAATGGCAAACAGCGTACAACTGGCTGAGAGCGGAGATATGCTAATACAGGACAGTCTATCAGCTGTCGTGGGTGGAGCCTGAGCAGTATGACATCATACTGCTCACAAAATTAAAACAGCTTGATAATTGACACTGTTCAGGTTTTTCAGGGATCAAAAAAGGAGGGAATGGATTCATTGTGGGGTGGTTGTGTCACACACACACCGCTTTACTGTATATGCAAACGCCATGTAAAGTTTGCATCCAATGTCCCCTTTAAATAACTTACAGGAGAAGTCCATTTTCAGAACAACAATTTACAAATAATTTACTCACCCCCTTGTCATCCAAGATGTTCATGTCTTTCTGTCTTCAGTCGTAAAGAAATTATGGTTTTTGAAGAAAACATTTCAGTATTTGTCTTCATATAATGGACTTCAATTGTGCCCCCGATTTTGAACTTCAATAATGTAGTTTAAATGCAGCTTCAAAGGGCTCTAAACGATCTCAGCCGAGGAAGAAGGGTCTTATCTAGTGAAACGATCGCCCATTTTTTTTGAAAAAAAAAAATTGGTTTACTTTTTAAGCACAAAAGCTTGTGTAGCACAGGGTCTGGGATGCGTGTCCACGGGTTGTTCTTGAACGATTAATTCATTTTGAATGAATCTTTAATGTGACTCAGGAAGAACGAGTCGTCTCGGGGAGTGATTCGTTCAGTCGCACATGCGCAACATCCTATTAGGTTCAGTACTGGAATTAGTTCACCTGTTTCGAGTCTTCAGGTTTTTCGAGTCGTTCGTTAATCTTATGGGACTGTCACGTGATGCAGATTTTGCTAAAATGAATGAAATGAAAAAAGATTTGTTAAAATGATCCAAACTTCCCATTTGTTACAGAGTGAGAGATACGACGTGAAGCGGGCGGATCCAGTTGCAAACTTTTATTTAGGGACATCGACAAAGACATGGTCATAGCAGGCAGGGTCAGACAATGGCAAACAGGTATATAGACAGCAAGACAAAAGAGTATTCCGTGACACAAGCGTGGGTCGATCAGCGGCAAACGTAATCCAAAATTCATCGTCTGTGTACTCCGGCTCAGAAAGGTAGAGTATGTTGAAAAACTCCATGTTATTTTCTCCTACAACTTCAGAATCGTCCGACACATTGTACCTTTTGTTTGTAAACAGTGTTTGACTTACTTGCACTGACTTGCGTGTTCGCTTTGTAAATACTGGGTCTGTGGTTCCGCCTACGTTCCATGTGGCCTTTCGATGTTATTCAGTAGTATGTGCATCGCAGAGCCTGTGCTACACGAGCCTTTGTGCTTAAAAAGTATACAAATTTTTATTTTCCGAAAAAAATGACAGATCGTTTTGCTAGATAAGACCCTTCTTCCTCGGCCGGGATCGTTTAGAGCCTTTTGAAGCTGCATTTAAACTACATTTTGGAAGTTCAAAATCGGGGGCACAATTGAAGTCCTTAAGAAAAATACTGAAATGCTTTACTCAAAAAACATAATTTTTTCACGACTGAAGACAGAAAGACATGAACATCTTGGATGACAAAGGGGTGAGTAAATTATTTGTGAATTGTTGTTCTGGAAGCAGATGTCTTCTTTAAAATTATTATAACGTTTAGCTTAATATCATTGAATGTACATGCAGCACTGTGTTAACCAATTTCGTCTGACTTCAGAAAAAAGAGACGTCCGTTATTAAGAAGAACAATGCATATGCAGTCGCTGTGGCAAACTACGCGCCCCACATTGCGAAGGACTCGGCTCTGCCCACCGTCTCTAAGAGCGCCACACCGGAGCCCAGTAAAGCTCAGCCAGTGGCTAAAGAGGCACTGAAGACCTTCAACAGCGTCAGCAAGATCGACCGTATGTCCCGCATCATCTTTCCAGTGCTTTTCGGCAGTTTTAACCTGGTTTATTGGGCTACGTATCTCAACAGAGAACCTGTTATTAAAAACATGGTGCCCTCCCAGTGAGCCATTAGCTATTGCACATACAATCATTCCTCTATACTACAAAATTATAATAGCAGTTTTTGTACAAATTCTCCAGTGTACTTTTGATGTTTCTGTATCGCAGTATTCAGAAATGAACGCTTGCCTATTTACAATCTAAACACTGCCAGGACAAAGAGCATCTGAGTATACTTTAACAGGATGAATTAACTTATTCCCACAGCTTTATTTTTGTATGTCGTTATGTGATCTCTGAGTGTTTAACTGATTTTCCTTGCCTTTTTATGCAGTGTTTACTGCCATTTTCATACAGACCTCTGTTTTTATTTTTTTATTTACCTACATTTGTGTATTGCATATTTATAAAATATCAACCTCCATTTAAACAGTGTTTACGTCAATGTCAGTATTTTGGCTAAATGATGAAATAAGCTCACAGGTATTGTGCATAAACGACATACTGTTTAAAATGAAGCGCATACTAAATGTGATAGCAATGTTGTTTTGTTATAACTGCACTACAGTATCTGTAAGACAGATCACTGCACCTTTATATTGACTGATGTAGCATTTCAAGTCAAATTAAATATGGCACTTTATTTTCTTGCATCAAAGTTGATTAGCTTTCAGGCATATCACGCACCTGTGCATCTGATTCTCAGCCATAAGCAATGCATCATCAGTGAAAGCACACACCCACACATGGTTTGACGGTAAATGATTCAATGAGTTTGTTTGAAGCACCACAATGCTTGGTATTGTTGTGAACACTTTGATCCACGAGCACAGTCTCAAGTGGAATTAGCACTGCATTTGAGCCACTGCTGTTTCTTTGGTTCACAGTGAATGGAAAATGCTGCTGAGATTTTCCCAAATAGTTTGGGCAGATTTACATTTTTAATTTGCTTGGGTTGAAATGAGAGCAATATGTTGGTCTTCTAAGGTCCACTCACATTAGCTTAATGTTGCAACAGTGACAGTGACAGTTGTTCATATAGTATTTTCAATATATGTCTATTGAAGCTTTCATGATTAATGCAGATAATGGTAGTAATGGGCTTCTCAGTATGATACATATGCCTAATGATGCTACGAAAATGGGAATCAAAATGTACTGTTCGCTCAATATATCATCTGTCAAACAGTTTCAGAGTTTTCATTACTAACATCAACAATCTTGACAAGTGTAAACGCTTGAATGAACTACTGTGGGCTTACTTTTAACAGCTTTTCAATTTGCCATAGTGTTCTCAGTTTTCTGCCTGGGCAAAAAGACAGCTCCCCTGTTGACTAAAATAAAGTGTTGTCAAAGCCAACATGGCTCAGTTACTCTCCTTTTGTGTGGGTGATCATGTTTGTGGCCCTTTCTTCAACACTGTGCGACTCAAAAATGTCCTTACTGCTAAAAAACCAAACCAGTGTTATTTTGGTGTCATTGAAATAGTTTTTATTAAAATTTTGAATTAGTTTTGGTTTGTTTTTATGTATTTTGTTTTCTTATTAAATGAAAACGTTTAGTAATTTTGTTGCGTTCTGTCATTTTTATTATTATTATTTTTTTTTAATGTCTATACAGTTTTTGTTCATTTTTATTTCAGTTATTTAGTACTTTATTTTAAAGGAATAGTTAACCCAAAAATGAAAACTCACCCTCAGGCCATCCAAGATGTAGATGAGTTTGTTTCTTCATTAGAAGAGATTTGGAGAAATGTAGCATCACATCACTTGCTCACAATAGATCCTCTGCAGTGAATGGGTGCCGTCAGAATGAGAGTCCTAACAGCTGATAAAAACACCACAATAATCCACATGACTCCAGTCCATCGGTTAATGTCTTGTGAAGTGAAAAGCTGCATGTTTGTAAGAAACAAATCCATCATCTAAGCATTTTAAGGTTAAACCATAATTTCTGGACAAAATAATAGGCCATAATCCATAATAACACTTCCTACAGTGGAGGAACGTTGAGGAAGTCCATCCCCTGTTGTCCTCTCACATCAAAATCAACCAAAATATTTGTGTAGAACTGAAGAGTTCAGATGCAAAACCAGCTGAAAGCCATCTCGGTCAAAAATGAGATGATGCTGAGTGAATGCTCTCGACACATATTATATGTCCATCAAATACTTTTTGAAACTCACTAAAATACCAACCTCAGCTCAATCAGAAGTACCGGTACCTACATAGAAACCTATACATCTGAGGCTGATAAAAATGCATTTTTTAAAGAAAGATGTCATATGGATTTAGCTGGTTTTGCATCTGAAGTCTTCAACTGTTTTGGACCATTTTCATTAAAAAAATACAATTTAAATACATTTTAATCTCAAACGCTCATCTTGCCTTTCTCTCCCTGAGCTCTGTGTATTCTGGCTCAAGACAGTTAGGGTATGTTGAAAAACTCCAATCGTATTTTCTCCCTCAACTTCAAAAATCATTTCAAAATCATCCTACATTGCTGCAGAAGTTCCAACCCAGTCTTTACAAAGTGAACATGCAAAGAAGATCAAACACCCTTAACAAAAAAGGTAAAACAGAGATATAGGATGATTTTGAAGTTGAGGGAGAACATGAGATGGGAGTTTTTCGACATACCCTAACTGTCATGAACTGGAACAAAAACAGTCCAGGCAGAGTAAGACAAAACGAGCGTTTGACATTAAAAAGTATATAAATTGTATTATTTTTATTAAAATAACCGATCATTACACTAGATAAGACCCTTCTTCCTCGGCTGGGATATATATATATATATATATATATATATAATTTTATTTATTTATTTATTTTAATTGCAGAACTTGTAAAAAACGTACAAGAAAAGGAAAATTGGAAATTAGACATTGATAAATTCCTACAAGGAACAATCATAGAGAAAAGGACAGAACATTTATATTCTGCATTTGCGTACATCAAATTATGACACGTTGCTCTTTCTCTATTGCGACACCCCTAATTAATAGCGATATTTCGTTATTTAAATATCATGGTTATCGTCAATACCGGTATATTGCCACACCTCTAGTTTGAAGCTAAAAAAGTCTTAATGACAGATTTGTTTTTCACTTCACAAAATGTTATTTGATGGAATGGAGCCTGGATTTCTTGTGGATTACTGTGATTTATTTTTAATGCACTGTTAGACTCATTCTGACGGCACCCATTCGCTGCAGAGGATCCATTGGTGAGAAAGCAATGTAATGTTTTTTTAGTTAACATTTATGTTAACAAAATGTGTCAAAAATGTTTATATGGTTTTAGTTATCTATCATAACCCTGGCACAAACCTAACTACAGTCTAAATTTCACTCAGTGGAACGGCACTGTGAGCTGACGTGGCGCTAGTCAATACACATTGATAAGTTCGCCGTGTGCGGGCTGCTTCTTTTATTTACCTGCTCTTAAAAGCCTGCATCTGGTCAAATCCACTAGACTCACAATCCATATTGTCTTTCTGCATTTCATTGCCTTTTTTCATCCATCTCTCCATTCTGTCTGAGAGCTTTTTGTGTAGCTGACTCTGCTTTGACTAACCAGCAGAATTTGAGATTAGCAGCACTGAATGGAGAACTGGGAATCCGCACGCATTTATCTAAAATCTTGCTTTAATAGCATAACGGTGGCACTCCCAGCTCATCTCTTTTGGTTATGGAATCGGTATCTGCCCGTATGAGATACAGCTATCAATGCCCACACGAGGCTAAACAGAGAAAGACAGTACTCCATTAACCTCCCTCTCACTCCTTTGCACCTTCTGGAAAAGCATATCTTTGGGTACAAACAAGCATCTGTCAAAACAGATGTATCCATTTGTGCACACAATCATCACACACACAGACTTGACCTGGAGGGGGAAACTCAAAATCTAAGCTGGATTTCATTTATTGGCCCCTTTTAAGGTGGAACTGATGCTGACTTCTTGTCAGGTGGCATTAACAAAGCCTTCTGCCTTAAGCGACGTCTGTGAGGATGTCGTGAGGGTTTATCGGATGTGAAAGATCACAGAGGCAGAGCATTCAACCAAGTGCATTTGCTTGTGTCTGGGAACAGGCTGAAGCCATTTGAAGCCTTCACAAACACTGGCTAACGTTTACAATGGATTCCTCAGCTAACAATGCGAGTCGTGATGAAAAAAAAAAACAATATGAGAACAAAACAAAATCACTTATTCTTTCACATAACGGGAACTAATATGGTATTTCACCTCTGACACCTGTAGAGAATGTTTGAACATCTCTGATAAGTATGCAGAGCTGCTGGTCCAAATTATAATTGTTTGTTTAATGAGAATATATTTCATTGTTTCCTAATTGCATTCCTCCTCTCCAACAGACTGACAATGTCACAGCGCTTTCCTTTCAAGATTTGATTTGTTGTCACTTATGATAAATGAACAATCAAAGGGACAACAACTCGGTGGCATTAATATTTTACAATAGCTGTTCAGTGGAACTATATTGCAGCTATTGTTTTCTTTAACACATGGACAAGCACTCTTTACAGTACCTTGCTATAAAATTGTTTTCTACAGTATTTTTGAAATTAAATTAAATACAATAAAATTTCTACATAAACTTTTTTTAACATTTTAAAATAGTTTGTAGTTTACAATAGTTTGTCAGAATTGCGTGATATAAACTCGCAATTGTGAGTTACAAGGTCAAAACTGTGAGATATAAACTCAAATCTGACATTTTTTCAGTTACATCTTGTAATTGTGACTTTTTTTCTCAGAATTACAATTCTGAAAACATATCAGTCTTTTCCCCCCTTGAAATTGGAATTTATAACTCACAACTGAGTTTATTTCTCACAATTTTGAGGAAAAAAATCAGAATTGTGAGAAATTAACTCACAGTTGTGAGAAAAAAAAATCATAATTTAAACGTACAATTGTGAATTTATATCTAGCACATTCGTTTATGCCTTGCAATTCAGATTTATAACTTGCAATTGTGAGTTCATATCTCACAATTCTGAGAAAAAAGAATTGTAAGAAAAAAGTTAGAATTGCGAGACGTAAATTCACAATTGTGAGAAAAGAAGTCAGAATATAAACTTGAAATTATATCTCGCAATTTGTTTATATGTTGCAATTCTGTATTTGTAACTCGCAATTGCAAGTTTTTATCACAATTCTAAGAAAAAGGTTAGAATTGCAAGAAAAAAGTCAGAATTGCAAGATATAAACTGGTAATTGTGAGAAAAAAGTCAGAATATAAACTTGCAATTGCAAATTTATATCACACAATTCATTTATACCTTGCAATTCTGACTTTATAACTTAATTGCGAGTGTATATCACAATTATGAGAAAAAAGTCTAAATTGTGAGATATAAACTTGCAATTGTGAGAAAAAAGTCAGAATAAAAATTCCCAGTTGCAAATTTTTAATGTCTGATGTTTGTAATCATTTGCCTAAACTATTTAACAATGTTTTGTATTTTAATTAAAATATTTGTTGAAAAACTTTAAAAACGTAAACAAAAAAGTTTAAAAGTAGAAATGTTGCCTTGGGCCTGCCGTAGGCAGAGATAAAGAGTCACGAGCATATGCAGCTTTTGCATAGCAAAATCGTCTGCAAGCTGTGACATCCACATAAATAATTCCCTTAAAAGGGTTATCAGATGCCCATTTTCCACAAGTTGATGTGATTCTTTAGGGTCTTAATGAAAAGTCTATAATATACTTTGGTTAAAAATTCTCAATGGTTGTGTAAAACAACACCCTTTTTACCTTGTCAAAATGAGCTCTGCAAAAATCATCCCATTCTGAGGGATTGTTCCTTTAAATGCAAATGAGCTCTGCTCGCCCCGCCCCTCTCTTCTCTCTGTGGAGTGATGAGCTGTGCTCGGAGATTGTTTACTTTAGCCCATTTAGTGTTTAGCCACGAAACTTGCTAAGTAGCATGTTATTAGGAAAGGTGATTGCAGAGATTCATAAAAAAAAAACCTTATACTCACTTCTGCTGTAAGTGAAGCTGGATCACGAATGATTTGTGCAAACATAGACGCATTTTTGTAGATCGGGAGGCGCATTCCCTTCACAAACAAACGTAATCCACTGCATCTTCAGCGACCACTATGTTCATTATATTACATCCAGCAACACAACACTTCAATCACTCCATCTGAGATATTCTTGTCTAACTTACATCCCTGCTCCGGCATCGAAACAATGGAGGTCAAACTGGAGGTATAGCTGTTCTGAGGTAAAACGCTCATGTCATTCAACTATCGTGGGAGCGGCCTCTGTCGGTGTGATGCCACACCGACAGGCATCTGAGAATGGCGTGATTTGAAAAAGGGGATATTATTTGTACAGATTAATTACAAACCACTGCATGTAAAAGGTAAAAGTAAAAGGCCATAAAATTTACAGTGAACACTGAAATTTTCTGTAAACTGACATTCCCAGAATTCCCTGTGATACTTTTTTTTTAATTTGATGTTTTTTTGTTGAAATAACCGTTTCTTCTTAGTTTTTTCTTAGCTGTTTTGTGCATTAGGGTTCTATGTTACATCTAATGTTGTTAAATTAATGTTTATGCATTATTTCAGTTTCATGTGTGTTACCATGATGGTGTTTAGTGTTTGTGTGAATGACACTGTGCACCTTTTATATGTTAATATTGAAAAGCTGTTTGTGATGAGCTTTGGTTCATCATTTGACTTTCTCATCACCACCTTCTTTTGGTGGTTATCAGTGTATTATAAAGGTACAAAACAGATTTCAGTACTTCAATAGGTTGGTACATTAACATTATATCAGTTAATGAAATTATGGTATTTACCTGTAAATTTACATGAAAACCGCAAAACATAAAATGTTGCTACCGTTTTTTTTACGGTAGAATTCTGGCAACCACATTTGCCGTTTTACCCTAAATTTTAAGAAATATTTTTTACAGTGTGGATTTTTATCATTATAGGGTAGATTTGTACATACACTGCCAACACACATTAATGTTCAAACAACATGTAAAAGTGAAGTTTGCATCCGATGACCCCTTTAACACTGGGTGCTTTGGGAAGCTGAACAAGGTTGTCTTTCCCTCACAACCAAAAACACACTTCTTTGGTGACATTGTTGATTTAGTGAACTAGAAACAAAATCACAGATCTTTCACGATTAAGCACTGCCGACGACTTCCGTAACCTAAATGAAGCATGTTGATGGACATGCTCCGCTCTCGCTCAGGGGTGCGTTTCTCAAAAGCATCGTTAGAGTCAACTATCGTCGCAAGTTCCATCGTTACCAGCATAGTTCAACGATTCATTGTTTCCCCAAAACATAGTTAAAACGAACATTCGCAAACAGGGTGACAAACTTACGTGGTTGGAACTACAGCTCTGGATTTGTGGTAGAAGCATAGTTCCTTGTTAGTAAGACATATAGGTTCAATAAATTATGCTTTTGGGCACAATAAGCAAGCTAACATGCAGTACAATCTATATCTTCCATTCTATCTAAATATAAATGCATTTTAATATATGTTTTTTTGCTCTTCCTCTGTAAGCTTCATCAAATAAAGCGAAATGACATGAAAAAATTATAGTAAATTAGTCATCAGGTGCCATGTTAATGACATCACAGAGTAGTAACTTATGCTATTTAACTTATTAGAGATCTCTAAAATGCAGTTATATTGAACATGGCACCTGATGACTAATTTTCTATTTTATTGTTCCCTGTCATTTCGCTTTGTTTGATGTTTGATTCATCGCGGGTTCCCGTAGGCATTTATGCGCATGCGCATTTAAAAAACAGCACTTGCAGAGGAAGTGTAAAAAATACATAGATTAAAATGCATTTATATTTAGATCAAATGAAAGATATAGATTGTATTGCATGTTAGCTTGTTTATTGTGCCCAAGAGCATCATTTATTGAGCCCATATGTTTTTATAACAAGGAACTATGCTTCTAACCACAAGTCGAAAGCTGTAGTTCCAACTATGCAGGTTTGTGACGCTGTTTGCTGTTCGGGAAACACATAATCGTTGAACTATGTTGGTAACGACGGACGTTGCGACCATAGTTGGCTAAAGATGCTTTTGGGAAACGCACCCTTAGGTTGATACGTGCAGTGCTCTTCCAGGAGAAGTGCCCACACAGGAAATCCCGCGCTTTATGAAGTTGCACAGACGTTATGACATACTCAAAAAAACAAACAAACAAACAAACAAACAAACAAACAAATAAAAAACACTCTGAAGGAGTGTATTGGGCACAGAAGTACTCTGTCATAAATCCAATTCATTTTTGCATCAGCATGAGAATCCAACTCTTTAACAGCATAATCAAGTCAGAATGCATGAAAAAGCACTAGACATTCTTTTAACGCTAAGTAGAAATATTCAAAAAACATAATTAGATGAAAAAGCCTAACAAAATGACCAAAACGTGATTATTAAATTAAAACTAAAAATACTGAAATACAATCTAATTCAAAATATTACTAGTAATACTAAAATAACACTTATATACAACATCAAAAAATGTGTCATGTAAGACACTGAAATTGGCAGTGTAATGCATTGGAGGTTACCATAGGAGCAGACGGAAAATCAGATTTCAGATTTCATCTGTGCCCATGTTTATGCATGCATGTTTATGTGTGAGATGAAAAAAAAATGAGATAGATAAAAGGTTGCTGGATGGGAGATAAAAACTAGGGGGAAACGTGGAGAGAAATGGGGTTGGGATTCCTGTACAGAAAACCAGCCAAGCATGAATAAGGAGTTGGTTGAGTTGCCTGGCAACAGAGGGGACATGCACAGGGCTTTGATGCTTAAAGTGTGTGACAGAACTTGACTGTTTGTTCTCTGTGTTTACGTAGTAGTGTGTACTATACATATAGTGGTTCAGTAAATTTGTGCATGTTATTATGGCAGACAAATACCATTTATTATGGTATTAAAACTTTATAACACTACTAATATATTAAGGGGTTTATCGAGTGGACTAGACACTAAAGATTACTGAAAACTAATTTACACAGATGATATATGAGTATTTCAACCGTTATGTTAAGCTATAAATCCTGATTAGGATATTGTGCTTGTAAGACCTCATCATCCTGTTATTAAAATGTGCTTGCAAGTGTGTGTGTATGTGTAGTCCAGCAGGGAATATCTCAGGTCCACATCATTTTGATTCACAATGTTAGTGGCTGACAAAATAATAGAGATTTTTTCCATTCCTTTCATTTATGTCAGAGCATCAAAGCACATCTGAATACAAAGTACTTCGTGATCGTGGAAGAGGGGCTGCAACAGAGCACTGGCCTTTACACTGAAATCATTCCAGCATTTTAAATGTTCTGTGAGAAATGTATAATCAAATATAAATGGAAACAGCCAACATATCATTATAGTAGAATATTACTATGAACTATTAAACAAATTCAAGTGATGGTCTGATTCCAAAATTCAAGAAATGATGGCAAGAGAAGAGGAATAAGGCTTAGGCAAGTGTACAGGGGTTGGACAATGAAACTGAAACACTGGCCAATATAGTGTTGGAGGTTTCATGGCTATATTTATGCAGCCTGGTGGCCAGTCTTTACTGATCGCACATTCCACCAATAAGAGCAGAGTGTGAAGGTTGACTATGTGCACCCAATAGCTCAAACATTGTACCCTGAAGGTGGTGCCGTGTATTAGGATGATAATGCACCAATACACACAGCAAGACTGGTGACAAGAGTGATTTGATGAACATGAAAGTAAAGTTAAACATCTCCCATGGCCTGCACAGTCACCAGATCTGAATATTATTGAGCCACTTTGGGGTGTTTTGGAGGAGCGAGTCAGGAAATGTTTTCATACACCAACATCACATAGTGACCTGGCCACTGTTCTGCGAAAGGAATGGCTCAAAATCCTTCTGGCTACTGTGCAGGACTTGTATTTGTCATTCCCAAGATGAAATAATGCTGTATTGGCTGCAAAAGGAGGCCAAACGGCATACTAATTGTGGTCTAAACCCAGGTGTTTCAGTTTCACTGTCCAACCCCTGTATTTCTGCTCTTCTTGCTACATGGAGCTCTCCATGGTGCTGACAATAATGGAGTATGAAGCTGAATGAACAGTCAGTTAGCCTATATTTATCAAGAGGTGAATATCTTCCAGATCATGAAGCCATATATGGCCATGAATATTGCAAAGGTGTCTTAAAATAGAGCAGAAATGGCTATGTCTTGTAAAGGTCTGTTGCTTTGCAATTTGTTCATCTTTGTAATTTGGTTTCTTTTTAGCTTTATTTTCAATGTAATGAAATCATCTAAACATTTGATAATACAGAAATGTTGTTTCATTCATGTTGATTTATTCGCTGCACATGCACATGGAGATCTACGTGCAAAGTTCATCTACAAACCAAATCAAACACACCTGAACCATCTAATTAAGATCTTCAAGAACACTTGAAAATTACAAACAGGTGTGTTGGAGGAGGAAGGCAGAGCGAACAGGAGCACTCCTGGGCTGCGTGTGAAATCTGAAATATGCTGCCTCCACAGGTAGCATATGGAGGTAGGATGGCAACAAGGCACATCTGAACCCAAAGATCGTTTTACATCCTGTCTGAGATACCTTCATTTGATCGATTTTTTTTGAAGGTAGCATAGATGTATCTTTCGCTGCCTGTGATAACCCACAATACTCTGTGTTCGATTTAAAAATAAAAATGGCATCTGAAAGTTGCAGTCAGTAGTTGTGTGTAAATGTCCAACTCTGACCACTTTTGATGACAATTTTAGTGAGAAATTAGTATTGTAGTAATTATATATCTGCTTAGTTAGCACCAAAGCTCTCTCTATTGTGCTGTAGATCATTAAATTGTCATGCTGCCTTAGAAGGCCGATCAAAAACGGTTTTGTGAGGCACCTTCATGCACAAATGAGGCCTGCAAAGTCATTGCCTGATAAGGCAGAGAGGCATCAAGTCAGCTGCCTCAGCTTTTGGACACAGCCCTAAACACACACATTTACCTATCAATCTAAAGGGGAATGAGTTTTTACAAATGACGACATTTGACAAGATTTGATCAGATTTAACTCGCTTCAAAGTACAAAGTTGGTTTCAAAATATGGTTAAGTAGGTACACACACACAGACATAATGATTTTTATATTGTACTCTGTCCCCTAAACCTAACCCTTACAGAAAGCATTTCGAAAGCATAATTTGTATGATGTATCCACGTGATCATTCAACACGGAAGTTAGCCTATGGGTGAGATTTTCTGGTTCATTAGTCGCTATAAGGAAATAACAAGGAGAATAACAATGTGCAGTAAAAACAAACCAGTACACTACAAACCAGTGTGTTCATAATTAAAATAACAGATTAAAATAATAAGATATGTAATACCAAGCAACAAAATGAGCTGTTTTGTACAGCTAAAAACAGCTGAACACGGATGAGACTGGAAGCTAGTCCCATAAAATTTACAAATGGCCACACCCACTTTTACAAAAATAAGGTGGATAAGCTGTTTCTTTATGAGGGCTGATATTATGTCCCTACAACAATCATTTTGAAAATTTCAGGTTTTACATTCCTTACAGAAACATCTCAACATTAGCTAAGGATAAAAAAGTATCCTTTTACAAAATACAAATACAAATTTGAAACTAACAAAAATTCTGATTACCCCTCTCCAAATAAGCCTTAAACCCTCCAGAATGTAAAAAAAAAAAATAATAATAATAAAAAAAAAACCCAACCAACCAGTGGCCTAACTTTGTTATAAAAAGTGGGTGGATGTTTTTGCCTTTTTTACAATTATAGGACAGTATTATGCCTGAAATTCTTCACGTCAGTGAATAAATGCATAGATATGCAATAAACATTCATACTCCTAAACAGTCATTTTTTGGTTCCAATTTGGAGGTTTTGGTTTCTAATCTGCTCAATAATTTTTTCCTCCTTTTTAAAATCAGAGATTTTTATCAGTAATCATATATGCAGAACAGGGACACCATTTGTGTTTTGTTTTGTCATTTAGCTGGAATGAATATAGAAAATCTCCACAACGTTTAAGCGATAGATTGAAGCACTGGTGTGTGAAACTGCACAAGAGCCACAAGAGCATGTTCTATCACTAAAAACATTGCCGCAAACATTCAGCATGATTTTAAAAACAACATTCCAGCGCCAGATCGCAGCTTATTTAACAGAAACGAATGTCATATATGTTTCATATACATCAGGAATATCCTTGCCACGAGATGTTTCAAAAAAAGTGACGGGGACAATATCAACCATGGCAAAAAGTGGAAATTACGTAAATTACGTCTATGCAAACAACGGTTCAGTAACCACAAAAGTTAAACACAAAAAAAACAAATATGCTCATGAACAGAAATCTCGTTGGCCTGAGCAGGTTACCGTAATATACACCTCTTGAGCTCTTCCAGATCAGAATTTGACATACATTTACAAAGCAGATGTAGGCATATCCACTTTATTTTCCCCATAAGAGCGGGTGTGGCCATTTGTTATTTTTATGGGTCTGGCTTCCAGTCTCATCTGCGTCCAGCTATTTTTAGCTTTACGAAACAGCTTGTTTTGCAGTTTGATATTGCAAATTGGCATGTCTTACTATATTAATGTATTATTTTAATTAGAAACACATCGGTTTGTAGTGCAAACAGTTTTACTGTTTACTGCACGTTGTTATTCTTCTCCTTATTTCTCTATAGTGGCTAATGAACCGGAAGTTTCGCCTATAGGCTTACTTCCGTGGTGAAGAATAAGGTGGATATTGCCATTATCACTATTAAATCTTAATCATTATTAAATGTTTATAATTATTATGAGTTAGCCTGTTTTATAGATGGCAAAAGGTATTTTGGTTAAAGGAGACTGACAGGAAATTGCTTTAAAAAATTAACCTAAAAAATAGCTCATTCACACACACCATTAAAAACAACATTACATAAGATCATGTTTAAGATCAAGTTTGGTCACAGTAGGCTACTTTCGCACATCTTGGTGCAACGCCATTGAAAATGTCGCATTTGTCACTTTATTAATCCCAACAACAGCAAAACTAAGTAAAGGTTTCATAAATCACTGCTTGAGGTAAATTCTCTGAGGTAGAGCAGTCAGCTCTTTTTCTAAAGGCAGTTTCTAATAATTCCCGGAACATCGAGAGCGTCTCACTCAGCAGAACGCTGGATGAACGCAGCGGTGCCGCAATCAGCGAAATCCCGCATTCACCATTCACATCCACACCGCGTCTGCTGCCTGACATAAAGACTATAGGCTCCAGCTATATGCATTTGTCTAGACAGCAACTGACAGCATACGCTGACGCTTTTAACCACCACGTTAAGAATCGCTTAAATCTCTCAAAGGTTTGATCGTCTTTAAGCTTTAATTCATTTCGGAAATCGTTTGATTATAAACCGAGCGTTTGCACGATGGTTGTGCTGCATCGCCGCCGGAGGAAAGAGACGCTGGTTTGGCTGCTGCCCGGTCTGCTTGGAGTCTGGTAAGTTTTCGCTTCATAGGGGGCAAAAGAAACAAGGGGTGCAATCAATATGACTACTAAAATAGTCCTTGACCGACAACACACACGCTTGGACAGTGCACGACGCGAACAGCTGGCGTGATTCTGTAATGTATTCTGAAGTACTGCATAACGTTTTAGTTTTACGCAAATTCATCAGCCTGAACATTTCCACCTATAACTGTCAATCACGACACGTGCAGTTATGTGTACACTGAATATATTTGAGAACAGATTGTAAGTGACAGTTTTGCTCAGGGCATTCGTGTTGATGTCGTCTTGTTTTTTTTAGCGTGGACGTGCAATGTCAGTCTCTAAACAACCTTGAGGATACTTTAGCCAGCAATCAGCTATAATTTAACAAACAGAACCCGAGCTATTTGATTTTGCATCTTCACTTAGATTAAATGGGTGTTTCACATTTCCCCGTTGTAAATGTAAATGTTATGCATAAGTTGTAGTCCACATTAACACTTATGTTGGCTTGCATACTTTGGTTTCCTTCAGCTCAGTTTTGGCAGCTATGGTAAATGCTTAACAGAATAAACATACTTGTTTTTTTATATAAAATTACTCATTCTCTTACATTATGTGAAAAATAACCATTTCTAATTGTCTCCACTATGGTCAAAAACGCTGTTTTTCTCTTATTCCGGCGTTTGTTTTTTTGTCATGATTATTACCGCTTGCCCCTGAGGCCCACAGAGGTCATTCAGAGGGTATTGTTGTGTCCAGACAATGTAAAATACTCCACTGAGGAAAATATTCAGTCTGTATTTCCCATTGACAGCCTTCTTTTTAACCGCTCAGCGCTGTGCCTACGGGGATCAATAACCTACATTCTCTCCACCCACCTGGGTCTCATCCACCGGGATGCTTCGTATTGATTTTTCTGTCTTTCGTTATTTGCATATGTATGGGAATGTACTATTTTTACTATTTTTAGTTTATAGATAAAGCTCGAATGTACTTTCTGGGTAGTTTTTTTAAGAAAAAAATTTAGATTTGTAAACATTTTTACTATTTTATGTCACATTTAGATAAATGAGGGTACACTACGTTAATCGAGCAAGTGTATTTCTGCTGTTGTTGGCTATATCTACTATTTAAACTTTTTTCTCTCCACAAATAACAAGCATTACATTGATATTTGAATCTTGGGAACTGCTTTATAAGAAGTGTCTTTAACTCCTATGTACTAACATTTAAATGAATAATTTGATACAATTCACTTATTTGTGTTTTTACATGCATATTTACAATTAAAAATACCTGCAGCAATTACATCTGTACTAAATTAATATTTATAATTATATACTGTTGACCCTAAACCTAAACCTAAGTATACCACTAAACCTGTCCCTAATCTTCAACCGTGTCTCGTCTCAATAACAGCAAACGTTATTGCAAAGTAAAGTGAAGACAAGAAATACACGGTACTTGACAATTATAGTACACAGTGGCTAAAGACACCTAATATAAACCAAATCTTCTTTTGAATATTCTTCAAATTATCCAAGATGCAGTCTTTTGCACTGTTAGCCAGCAGCGTCAATGGAAAAGTTGTGACCTCAGACTCAGTCTAGACTGAGTGGGAATGGCGCACTTTTCAGTTAGAAGTGATACCCGATATGTCTGTACCTACAGATAATGCTCCAGAGAATAAATTTAGAAGCTCTTACACCATATACTGCAAGAGAGCGAGTGCGAGAGGGAGTTGTGGGTGATAATTTAAACCCCTCACCTTCAGCTGTTCCCTCCCTCCACTGCCAGAACACATCTTCATTAATCACTGCATTCTTTTATTAGAACCTCCTTCTTGTATCTCCAGCACCGCACTCGTTTAAAAGACTCCTCTCTCCTGCTGTTACGACAGCCCCATGCATTTACAGTCACTAAAGACTTCTTTTATCTGCTCTTCCTGTAAAACTCATCATACAAACTCTCTCTTTCTCCCTGCGTCTGTCATATTTAGCTTTCTAAACCGGTCGCTGGCTCTTTAGAGTTTAAGCTTCTATCATAAACTGACTCCTCTTTTAACTACTCTGAATTTTAAATGTAATATTGCTCTATAATGTACCTCACTGCTGTCTGTCTACTCATATTGCCTCATATTTTTTGTTTCTGTTTTTATGACAGCATGGCATTTGGCCCGAGCAAAGCAGAGGAGGAAGATTACGAGGATGTCCCCATAAATAAAACTTGGGTTTTATCACCAAAGGTCTACGAGAGCGACGTCACCCTTATCCTAAACAAATTACTGCAAGGTTATGACAACAAACTGAGACCAGATATCGGAGGCAAGTCCAGTTTTTTGAAAAGGTTGCATGCTTATGTTCAGGATCCGTGCACACAAATTGCCTGCGGATTCTGTCTAGGCGTGTTTATGACTCTCAAATATAGTGTTGCAGCTTATGGTGACTGAAAAATGTGAATAATTAGAAGATAATGCATCATTATTACGAAGCCACATGAAGAGAAACACACTGTGACAATTAAACCCTCCAAGCAGTTCAGAGTTTCTCTGTAATCATCATTTTTAGTTTACCATCAGCATTATTGCAGTGTTAAATGAACAAGTGCTAGGCTTTAGGATTTTGCTGATGTTTTTCTCTACGGCGGAGGTCACTTTATTCTCAGTACATCAGTGTTCTGGACGCGACGCAGCTGACTCGTGTTCAGTTATTTAAGAGGATTTATCTCGGTGTTCGGGTACAATGGACCCAAATCACTATTGATCTTCTTTCTTTATCTGTGTTTCATGTGTCTGAGATAGAGGGAGAGAGTGCAAGTATGAGCAGAACTCAGTTAATCAGAGTGCAGAGCAAGCGCTGAGGGATTGCAGGTCAACTAGCCGAGTTTGTGTTATTTGTCACGTCTCTGTGACTGGATTTCCTGCGACAGGAATATTTTTGAAACCACAAGGATGAGGATTCAGGCAGCTTTGAGTAATTTGTGTGGCTGTTGCAGGAAACATGAATTTGTTTGTGGTCCATTTCACTTCTGTAATGAGATGTATTTCTGAGTGAAACAGGATATTCAGTGAATTTGATTGTATCCACTGATTGGGAATTGATTGGTTACATACCAGGATGGAGCCAGACTGAATGCGAGTTTGCTAAAAATAGCTGCCTATTGGTTTTGCTATTGGCTATTGGTTAACATTATTCAATAGCCCACACTAAGTGATGCAGAAAGAGAAAGGAAAAAGAAGAATTTATGAAAACAAACACATTTTTCTATGAAAGCCCATTTCAACCACAGAATTGTAGGATATATAAACTTGCAACTGTGAGATCCAAATTCAAAAATTCTGAAAGAAAAGTCTAAATTGTGAGACAAAAAGTCTCAATTACCCATGTTTTTATTTTGTGGTAGAAACAAAAACACAGAATTACAAGATGTAAATTTAAAGGGATAGTTTACCCAAAAACTAAAATTACCCCATGATTTACTCATCCTAGATGCATATGATGTTCTTCTTTCAGATGAATACAATTGGAGTTACATTAAAAAAATCTCCTGGCTCTTCCAAGCTTTATAATGGCAGTGGATGGGTGTTGAGATTTTAAAGTCAGATAAAGTGCAACATCCATCATAACAAGTATTCCTCACAGCTCCATATGGTTAATAAAGGCCTTCTGAAGTGAATTGATGCATTTGTGTAAAAAAAATATGAATATTTAAAACTTTGTAAACTGTAATCTCTAGCTTTCGCTAACTGTTGTGTGCATGTTCACGGGAGAGTGGTGTTCCAGCAGATGACAGAGGATGTAGGCATAGTGTAAGCTCTGGTAAGAAGTAACGAACATGGAAGGGCAGTGGAGAGAGCAAAACAAAACACCGGTCACAAATTAGAAGTACAAAATGAGGATTTGTGAGCCAATAAGCCAATATTGTTTTCTTTGCTGTAAACAAAACTTGGTTCTCACGAGACTAGCATATTCTCACCGGAACATTCGCTTGTATCCTACGTCATCCACTGGAACGTCACAAGTTAGAGATTAGGGTTTATAAAGTTTGAACACAACAAACACATTGATTTGCTTCAGAAGGTCTTTTTTAACCCCCCAGAGTCATGTGGAGTACTTTTTATGATGGATGAATGCACTTTATTGGATTTCAAAAACTCAACAGCCATTCACTGCCATTATAAAGCTTGAAAGAGCCAGGACATTTTTAATATGACTCAGATTGTATTGGTCTGAAAAAAGAAAGTCATATACACCTAAGATGGTTTGAGGTAAGTAAGTCATTTTTCATTTTTGAGTGAACTATCCCTTTAAAATTCAGAGAAAAATGTCAGAATTGTGATTTAAACTTGAAATTGTGAGAAAAAAACGGTGTAAACAGCATCCATATTTTTCTAATAACATGCACAATAGAAAAGTGCATTCAGTAATTACGGTCAGTTTATTTAGCAACGTTAAATACAGGCTGCATAAAATATACATTTTTTATTAAATCACTTACCGTGTTGTATTGTATTGTTTTGTTTTGCTATTGTGATTCATATACATTTTTTATTTTTATTTGATAGCTATGATTAAATTATTGTAATTTGAATATTTGAAATTATATTCCAGTGAGACCGACTGTGATCGAGACGGCAGTGTACGTGAACAGCATAGGCCCAGTAGATCCTATCAACATGGTGAGCAGAAATGTACAACAATACATTATGTTCACAGCTGTAAATAAACCACACTCTAAGCAACCGTTTAGATCCATTTCACGACAATCATATCCACTGTCACAACCAATACCCACATAATTTCACAGTTACAAAAGCAACCTAGGGCTTTAACAGCTAGACCTCTCATTGTTTGGTGTTTTTTTGTAGGAGTACACCATAGACATCTTCTTTGCTCAAACGTGGTACGACAGCAGACTCAAATTCAACAGCTCAATGAAACTCCTCATGCTCAACAGCAACATGGTGGGAAAAATCTGGATCCCTGACACCTTTTTCCGCAACTCACGTAAATCCGATGCCCACTGGATCACGACACCCAATCGCCTTCTGCGGCTCTGGAGCAATGGAAGAGTGATGTATACTCTAAGGTGCGAGAGTCATTAGTTTGTGTGAGAAAAGTACGTGTCCTCGTATTCCTGTCCCGTAGCATTTGCTTTCGTACCAAATGACACTCGCTGTCCGTTGCAGCACATGTTTAAGCCATTACATCTGATTCACATTTATTTATGTCAGGGACTGTTAAATCAGACTGAGTGTGTTCATAGTACAAATATCAAAGCCTGCACAAGTGCACTACCTCTTAAATGTCACAATCAACATTTTTTTTGTTTTGCTATTGTCTATGTATCTTTTTTGTTAGGTTGACTATTAATGCGGAATGCTACCTTAAGCTGCATAACTTTCCCATGGATGAACATTCGTGCCCTCTGGAGTTTTCAAGCTGTAGGTGTTAAATTCTTATGTCAATCTGTCACTCAGCCTCAGTCCTGTCCTAAACGCTGCCGGGCAGCCAATTCCCATACATCGCCTCTGTCAGCCAACCATGCATTGCCAATATTGGCCAGCCAAACCTTAACATTGCAGAAGGTCTGCACTAACTACCATCCTCTAACCTTGCAATGAGTGAGGACAGATATCATCCTTCTCCAGCTCTCTCTCTCCATCCCCTCTCTCCCCTCTTCTCAGGCTATGTCACCCCTCCATCCGTGATTAGCATCATGCCTCAGCTTCTCATGTGTCATCATCCTCTGTGGGCACGGGAAGGGCATGCTGTGCTTTAGTCTAACAGAGTGCTGCTGTGTGAAGCCTCAGTGCCATTCTGCCATCACTGTAACTTTTTATAATTTACATACCAACATGAAAGGTCACATGTGATCTGGTGGATGTGATTTTTTTTTTCCCATTTGCAGATGGGTATCCAAAGAACGAGATCCAGTATAGATGGCAGCGCCGTTCGGTTGAGGTTGCAGACCAACGATACTGGAGACTTTACCAATTTGCCTTTGTGGGTCTACGGAACACTTCTGATGTGGCGCACACTCAGTCTGGTATGAGAAGAAAAAAAAGAAAAAGCATATTGAATAAATAATAACAGCAGGTTTTCAGTAATTAACAACAACAAGCAAGCAGATATTACTATTGTTAATCTTCAAATAATATAAGCTAATAATAATAATACATGAGTGGATGCTATAATTATTATTGGTAACACGATACAATAAGGTTCATTAGTAATAATACTTACAGCATTTATTAATCTTAATGTTAACTTCAGCATTTACTAATGCATTTTAGTTAATGCACTGTGAACATAAACAATGAATGACACTGCATTTTTAATAACTAATATTAACAAAGATGAATAAACATTGTAATAAATGTACTGTTCATTGTTTGTTCATGTTAGTTAATACATTAACTAATGTATGTGTGTGACCCTGGAACACAAAATCAGTCATAAGGTCATTTTTTAATTTGAATAAATAAGCTTTCCATTGATGTATGATTTGTTAGGACAGGACAATATTTGGCTGAGATACAACTATTTGATCTGGAATCTGAGGGTGCAAAAAAATCTAAATACTGAGAAAATTGCCTTCAAAGTTGTCCAAATGAAGGTCAAAAATTAAGTTTTGATATATTTATGGTACGAAATTTACAAAATATCTTCATAGAACATCTTTACTTATTATCCTAATTATTTTTGGCATAAAAGAAAAGTTGATAAATTTCAATGTAATAATAATCAATGTATTTTTGGCTATTGCTACAAATATGTGCTACTTAAGACTGGTTTTGTGGTCCAGGGTCAAATATATATATATATATATATATATATATGTATGTATTATCATTAGTTTTTATCAATTATTACTAACTGTTGTGTTATTATCATGAATAGTAGATTTGGAATAATTATTATTACTACTTAATAACATTAATAATGGTAGATTATAATAGAAGTATAATAGTAGATCATAATAATGAATGAGCTGTTATTAATAATAAAAAAGAATAAAATAATACATGCGTGCACTCTGAAAAATGCTTCTATTTCACTACGTGAAATATGGACAAATCCAGCGATTACGTTTTGATCCAGCAGTTGGGTTAAATTTGGTTTAAAAAAAGAAAATTAGCAATTAGTTGAATAAATAATAATTAAATAATAAACATTTTTTAATTGCTTGTTAATAAATGTTCACCTTTTGATTATTGCTGATGCCTCTAGTAATTATGTGTCTGATTTTTAATTTCTGCCCTATTTCGGGTTTATTTTAAGCGAGCCATACAGTAATTTTTAACCAGTAGTTGAGTTATAAATAAAACTACCCAGAAGGTTGGGTTAAATATTTATCCCAACCGCTGGGCTGTTTTTAACTTTTTAGAGTGTGCTTATTATTATTAACATTCTTATTATTATTTATTAATAGTATATTTGGAGTTAATGATTAAAATATCTTTTCATATTGATTATTAAATTGTATAATTGCTGTCAAAAAAAGTGTCTGAAATGCCTAATGTCTTGTATTAATAGGAGAATATGTGGTTATGACCATTTTCTTTGACCTGAGCCGGAGAATGGGCTACTTCACCATCCAGACTTACATCCCCTGCAGCATGATTGTGGTTTTGTCCTGGGTCTCTTTCTGGATTAACAAGGATGCTGTGCCTGCCAGAACATCTTTAGGTAATTTAAAAAGCTTCAGACTGAATACAAATCAATAGCATTTCATTGTATTATGTGAATGCATTACACAAGTTCATGTGATAATGAAAAGGAAATGCTTCTATGGGGGTGCTCAATTACTATGCATCTTGATTGGCTTAGGTATCACAACTGTGCTCACCATGACAACTCTAAGCACTATATCCAGGAAGTCCTTGCCGAAGGTGTCGTATGTGACAGCCATGGATCTGTTTGTGTCCGTCTGCTTCATCTTCACCTTTGCTGCGCTTATGGAATACGGGACCCTGCATTATTTCACAAGCAATCGACAGAACAAGAAGACCAAATCAAGCCACGCACAGGTGAATGAACCTCATTCTGTTATTAAAGGGCCAGTTCACTTAAAAAAAAAAAATGATTCTTTCATTTACTCAGAATCATGTCTCTCAAAATGTGTATAAAGGATCTAATACTCCATAAAATATTATAGAAGTGGTCTGTGTGAATAGAAGTGGACCACTTTTTACTTTCATTACATTGAAAAGAATGGGTAGGATATTCTTTAAAAATGTATATAATAAAAGTCACATGAGGATGCTTAAATAAAATGTTAGGCTTTATGTCGCTTAGAACACAGAACAAGTAAACACCTAGCTGATCAATGGTATGTCAAAAGAATCGCTTACCGCAAAGCTTACTAACTTATTCACAGCTTCGTTTAGAATAGGCCACATTGTACTTTTGTCTGGAGTTAATTGAGTGTGCTGTGCAGCAGCTCTGGCATTTGCTTTTGTACTGCATATTGTTTTGGTAACGAAGCGGTAGTGACCTTGCTGTTCCTCTGTGTAGAAACCCAGCATGGTTAACATCAGACCAGGGACATCTCTGCTGCAGATGAACAGTATTGCTCCCTACCACGAGGATGACGATTATGCGTACGAATGTCTGGATGGGAAAGACTGCACCAGTTTCTTCTGCTGCTTCGATGATTGTCGCTCCGGAGCTTGGCGTGAGAACAGAATGCATGTCCACGTCTCCAAAATCGACTCCTACTCCCGAATATTCTTCCCAACCGCCTTTGGCCTCTTCAACCTTGTCTACTGGATTGGATATCTGTATCTTTAAAGATGTTGGGCAAGTTGGAGAGGGACTCAGTTCTAGAAATACTTGCAAATCATCTGTAAATTCTCCATCTGCTAAATCTGGCAGCATAAATCTTTGAGAGAAGGGGACGCTTGAGGCTTGATTTGGATGTATTAGTACTTAAAGGAAACCCTGGGTATTAAGACTTGTATGGCTTAATATAACTTAAATGATGTCTCTTACTGAAATATATAGTAGAAAACCTACAAAAGACTTACGTTATTTAAAAAATCCATACATATTTTGGACTATGGGGTGCACCATTATTTTCGATTTTGTCAAATGGTTGCACTCAGTGAGCTACTGGCACTACCTGTTGCTATTTTTACCACAACTCAGAATACACAACTAATAAAATACTGATACAATGCCACATTGTGGCTTTTGATTGTAATTTTCAGTTGAAGGGCAACAAGAGAAGCGATGCAAGTCTTCACTGCTTTTCCTAGCGAAAAGAAGAGAAGAAAACAATGGGCAGATACCTGTGGACGAATAAACCTTCCTAGTACCTTTTGAGGCATTTAGTAGACCACAGCTACCGAAAGAGCTTACAAACGGCAGAGACAAGAAATGCTAGATGCCATCCTGGCAGGATGTAAACATGCTGACACTTGTCATGATGCCGCAGCCACTGAAGGAGTTTCTCAGCATGGATTTTACTTGATATTGGGGAGCGTTTAGACTCCTTGTGGGGAAAAATCAATGGTACAGAATTTGGTTTAAGTCTACGCTTATATACATTGCCACCTGCAAGCTTTTTCAGTGACTGTGGTCATTGTATCAGTATTTTATTTTCCAAATTGCATTGCGGTAAAAATAGCAACAGGTTGTCATCGTTTCATCGAAATAATGGCACCCCCCCATAGTCCATTATATATATAAACTTGTGGATTTTAAAAATAATGTACATTTTTTGGGGTTTCTACTACAAATTTCAGTAGGAGACATCATTTACATTATATTTAGCCATACTGTACAAGTGTACCTGGTATTTGATTTACTGAAAAATATATATAAAACCCTTGTTTAAAAAATAACAGCATATGCTGGTTAGGTATGTTTTGAAGCATGACTGCTGGTTTGAGCTGGTTTAAGGTAGTCCTTAGCACATGACCAGCTTAAACCAGCTAATGACCAGCTAAACTCTCAAAAATAAAGGTGCTTCACAATGCCATAGAAGAACCTTTTTTGTCTAAATGGTTCCATAAAGAACCTTTAACATCTGAAGAACTTTCTGTTTTACAAAATAGTTCTTTGTGGCAAAAGAAGGTTCTTCAGATTATAAAAAGGCAAAAAAGAGATGGGTCTTTAAAGAACCTTTGACTGAATGGTTCTTTATAGAACCAAAAATGGTTCTTCTATGGCATCGCTGTGAAGAACCTTTTAAAGCACCTTTATTTTTAAGAGTGTAAGGACCAGCTCAAACCAGCAGCCATGCGTCAAACAGGGACAATGTGGAGTTTTTAAATAACGTAAACCTTTCATGGGTTTTCTACTACAAATTTCAGTAAGAGACTTTTATGTTATATTTAAGCCATACAAGTCTTAATAGCCGAGGTATCTGGTATTTTTATTGGAGAATTTGAATCTTAGAAGGACAATTACTGTGATACTGTATTGATGCCAACTGAATATTAGCAGCTATCTTGGTTTGTGAGAAGGAAATGCTAACAGTTTGGTTTTTTATTAGTTATGCAGGCCATATCAAACCTTGCCTAGTGATGTCTTAAAAGCACCTGCATTTTTGATAACTGAAGTATTGTTAGCATCACTATTGCAAATATGACAGAACTTCAGGTTATTATCTCTCTGGCTGAAGCAAAATATTATTATTTGCAATGAAAAGTAGATAGTCGCTTCTGATACTAATTTTCCAAGAAAAACATATCTAGCTACACTAATATGTACATGTTAATCTCTCAAAATGTTTTTTTTTTAAATAGCTGCATTTCTGTGTGAATTACCTGCATTCAGTTGAGTACTAAACAAACCAAAGCATAGATATTTGAAGGTTGCGTGAATAGAATTTTGTTCTGCTCCAGAATTACCCAGAAGCCATTTACTTGGAATTAGCCTATAATGATACTGTGAAATGTTCTTGACTTGAACTAATAAGCTGTCTCTGCAATAGATGACACAATGAAATGCCAGTGTGCCCAAGATAAAAGGGTTCACATGTAATTTTTTATATATCAAACAAAAGGAATAGAGCAGCCTTTACAATTCACAAATGTTCAGTGTCCTTTAGTACAAATTAGAGTTCATCACTCTCTTCCGTATTCAAGACGGCATTTTGTCTCTCCTCGCGAATGGCTAGATTTCTGTCAGCGTAATTGCATGACTCATCTGAGCTCCTACGGCTAATCAACCCATATTTGGAAACGGGTCTGATGGACTTTCTTCAGCAGAAGAGCTCTAGACAGACCCGTCTCAAAACTACAGCATCTGAAAATGAACAGTCTTCATAACACAAACCACGGATGCCTTCTCCATTGATAACAGTCTAAATCAAAGGCCATTTAATATGGATTTGTCTTGCATTAGGTTAAATCTGATCTCAGAGTCCTGTTCAATTTGAGAAACAGATGAACTGAGCTTGCGAGCAAAAGTGCCATGTCTTGACCCGGCTCTCAGAACATCTGTACACAAAATGTACAAGTGTTTTTCTCAATCTCCTGTTGTGCTTTCGGCTGTTGCTTGTTTTATTTGATGCTTCCATGTGGTTTGTCTTTTGCTGGGTGTTATCTTGATCATAGACTGCTCTGTTGTCTCCCTTTCTGAACATCTGTTGTGTACTGTGTTGTGCCCTGTAGCTGTATATACTCTATACTATTGTCTTTCTTAATGACAGCCTCGCAGACTCATGCAACAACCAGATGATAGTACAAATAAAAATATACCGAAAGATGATCTATTTATATTTTTGCATATAAATAGATTATGTCGAAAATCATCTGTTTCTGACCTTTAATAATCAGATCAGTGACCTTCATGTATCTGTGTGAGCGTGTGCATGTGTGTCTGTACGTGAGTGTGTAATAAAAGCAGACTCCGTCCCTCACCGTACATCTCTGCGCTCCGCTCTCCACTCGTTCTAGGTGTTGTCGTCGTGTCTTCTGTAAATGCTGACCTTCATGCTTTTTACGTGTTCATATGTTTTTGTAGCTCTGAACACTGTGAGTAATAAAACAGTGCCTGCAAAACATTAATAAAATTCTACGCTCTCTCAAACTCTGCTGATGATTTTGCATCTTATCGAAATCCCAAAGCGCTGGGATAAAAAGGATGAATGTATTTTCCTTCTGGCGGGTATTCTTGTAATAATGCTTTGTTAATATCGCAATTAGTTTTATAATTATTGCCACAAGTGAATGAGCAACAACATTTACATACACATAAATTAAATTTCAGTCATTTATGGATCTTAATTGTTATTTCACACATGGGTGAGGAAGATAAGATGAGTTACTCCATCTTAGGGACCACTTGAGTAAACACTTCATACATGATACATCTACAAAATTAAACATTTAAATGGATAGTCATGAAAAAAAAGAAAGAAAATTAAGGCATCTTTTACTCACCCTTATGTCTGTAAAACAAATCTGTAAATCTGTAAAACAAAAGGAGGAATTCAATACATTACATACATGTTTCTTTTTATGTTCTATACAGGTTAATAAATGTGGGAACTATTCAGCCAAAAATGAAAATATGCTGAGAATGTACCCACCCTCAGGCCATCCAAGATGTAGATGAGTGTTTTTCTTCGTCAGAACAGATTTGGAAAAATTTAGCTTTAAATCACTTGATCACAATGGATCCTCTGGGGCTGTCAGAATGAGAGTCCAAACAGCTGATAAAAACATCACAGTATCATTTCCAGTCTATTATTTAACATCTTGTGAAGTGAAATACACTACCAGTCAAAAGTTTATGAACAGTAAGATTTTTCATGTTTTTATAGAAGTCTCTTGTGCTCACCAAGTCTGCATTTATTTGATCCGAAGTGCAGTAAAAACAGTAACATTTTTAAATATTTTTACTATTTAAAATAACTGCTTTCTGTTTGAATATATTTTAAAATGTAATTTATTGCTGTGATTTCAAAGCTGAATTTTTGGCATCATTACTCCAGTCACATGATCCTTCAGAAATCATTCTGATATGATTTGCTGCTCAAAAAAAAAAAAAAAAAAAAAATGTATTATTATTATTATGTTGAAAGCAGATGAGTAGATTTTTTTTCAGGTTTCTTTGATGAATATAGTGTTCAGAAGAACAGCATTTACCTAAAATAAAAACCTTTTGTAACATTATAACTGTCTTTATCATCACTTTTGATCAATTTAAAGCATCCTTGCTAAATGAAAGTATTAATTTTTATAATTTCTTATAGAAATTGTACTATAAAAATATACTAAATTTTTAAATACTGATAATAATAATAATAATAAAAATGTTTCAGAGGTCTTCAACTCTCATCTCCGGCAGAGCTTTAACCAGATTCCGAGGGAGGATGGAGACATTGAGTCCGAGTGGACTATGTTCTCCGCCTCCATTGTCAACGCGGCTGTTCGGAGCTGTGGCTGTAGGGTCTCTGGTGCCTCTCGTGGCGGCAACCCCCGAACCCGGTGGTGGACATCGGAAGTAAGGGATGCCGTCAGGCTGAAGAAGGAGTCCTATCGAGCCTGGTTGGTTCGTGGGACTCCAGAAGCAGCTGAGAGGTACCGGTGGGCCAAGCGGACGGCAGCCCGGGTGGTTGTGGAGGCAAAAACTCGGGTCTGGGAAGAGTTCGGCGAGGCCATGGAGAAGGACTATCGGTCGGCCTCGAAGAGATTCTGGCAAACCGTCCGGCGCCTCAGGAGGGGGAAGCAGTGCCCTACCAACACTGTGTACAGTGGGGGTGGGAATCTGCTGACCTCAACTGAGGACATTGTCGGGCGGTGGAAGGAATACTTCGAGGATCTCCTCAATTCCGTCAACACGCCTTCCATTGAGGAAGACAATAACATGTCTTCCATTGAGGAAGCAGAGGCCGGGGGTTCAGAGGCGGACTCGACCATCTCCCGGGCTGAAGTTGCCGAGGTAGTTGAGAAGCTGCCCGGTGGCAAGGCCCCGGGGGTGGATGAGATCCGCCCTGAGTACCTAAAGTCTCTGGATGTTGTAGGGCTGTCTTGGTTGACACGCCTTTGCAACATCGCGTGGAGGCTGGGGACAGTGCCTCTGGATTGGCAGACCGGGGGTGGCCCCCCTTTTTAAGAAGGGGGACCGGAGAGTGTGTTCCAACTATAGGGGGATCACACTTCTCAGCCTCCCCGGGAAGGTCTACGCCAGGGTACTGGAGAGGAGAATTCGTCCGATAGTCGAACCTCGGATTCAGGAGGAACAATGCGGTTTTCGTCCTGGTCGTGGAACAATGGACCAGCTCTATACCCTCTTCAGGGTGCTGGAGGGTTCATGGGAGTTTGCTCAACCAGTCCACATGTGTTTTGTGGATCTGGAGAAGGCATTCGACCGTGTCCCTCGCGGTGTCCTGTGGAGGGTGCTCTGGGAGTATGGGGTCCGGGGTCCTTTGTTAAGGGCTGTCCGGTCCCTGTATGACCGGAGCAGGAGTCTGGTTCGCATTGCTGGCAGTAAGTCGGACCTGTTAGCGGTGCGTGTTGGACTCCGGCAAGGCTGCCCTTTGTCACCGGTCCTGTTCATTATTTTTATGGACAGGATTTCTAGGTGCAGCCAGGGGCCGGAGGGGGTCTGGTTTGGGGACCACAGGATCTCATCTCTGCTTTTTGTGGACGATGTTGTCCTGTTGGCTTCCTCGAACCAGGACCTACAGCGGGCACTGGGGCGGTTTGCAGTTCAGTGTGAAGCGGCTGGGATGGGAATCAGCACCTCTAAGTCTGAGGTCATGGTTCTCAGTCGGAAAAGGGTGGCTTGTCCTCTTCAGGTTGGTAGGGAGTCCCTGCCCCAGGTGGAGGAGTTTAAGTATCTGGGGGTCTTGTTCACGAGTGTGGGAAGGATGGTGCGGGAGATCGACAGACGGATCGGTGCAGCTTCTGCAGTAATGCGGTCGCTGTACCGGTCTGTCGTGGTGAAGAAAGAGCTGAGCTGTAAGGCGAGGCTCTCGATTTACCGGTCGATCTACGTTACTACTCTCACCTATGGTCATGAGCTTTGGGTCATGACCGAAAGGATAAGATCCCAGATACAGGCGGCCGAAATGAGTTTTCTCCGTAGGGTGGCTGGGCGCTCCCTTAGAGATGTGAGGAGCTCGGTCACTCGGGAGGAGCTCGGAGTAGACCCGCTGCTCCTTCACATCGAGAGAGGCCAGTTGAGGTACCTCGGGCATCTGTTCCGGATGCCTCCTGGACGCCTCCCTGGGGAGGTGTTCCGGGCATGTCCCACCGGGAGGAGGCCCCGGGGAAGACCCAGGACACGCTGGAGGGACTATGTCTCTCGGCTGGCCAGGGAACGCCTCGGTGTTCCACCGGAAGAGCTGGAGGAGGTGTCTGGGGAGAGGGAAGTCTGGGCGTCTCTGCTTAGACTGCTGCCCCCGCGACCCGGTTCCGGATAAGCGGGTGAAAATGGATGGATGGATGGAAAAATGTTTCATAAACAGCGAAATGATTTAGAATGATTAGATTAGAATGAAAATGATTAGAATGATTTATGAAGGATCATTTGACACTGAAGACCGGAGTAATGATGCTAAAAATTTAGCTTTGATCACAGGAATAAATTACTTTTTAAAATATATATTCAAATAGAAAGCAGGTTATTTTAAACAGTAAAAATATTTCAGAATTTTACTGTTTTTGCTGTACTTTGGATCAAATAAATACAGGCTTGGTGAGCAGAAGAGACTTCTTAAAAAAAAAAAACTAAAAAATCTTACTGTTCAAAAACTTTTGACTGGTAGTGTAAATACATTTTTTTAACGTCAAACTGTTGCTTCTAGCTAAAATTGAAGTCCTCTATCCATAATATTGCTTTCTCCAGTAAAAAAGTTGTCTTATCTGAATCAGGAGAGAAATACACACAAGATCAAGCACTGTTAACAAGCAAAAATCCAAAATTCTAAACTAATAAGCTGTCTCTGCAATAGATGACACAATGAAATGCCAGTGTGCCCAGTTAAAATGCCATAATTAGGAATTTGTTTCTTATAAACATGCAGCTTTCACTTCACAATATTCAACTGATGGGTTTGTCATGTTGTGGATTACTGTGGTGTTTTATTAGCTATCTGTACTCTTATTCTGATGGCGCCCATTAACTGCAGAGGATCCATTGGTGAACAAGTGATGTAATCCTAAATTTCTCCAAAGCTGTTTAGATGAACAAAAACTCATCTATATCTTAGATTGCCTGAGCGTGACTAAATTTACAGCAAGTTTTCATTTGTGGGTGCACTATTTCTTTAAGTTGTTGAGCACATACACACGTCCTTTACTGAGTGATTGTTTGTGAAAAGTTTTTACTCTCCCACATTTGCTAACAAGTGTGTATTAAACACATGACTCAAATGTCACACAAAAAGTGTTTATTTGTGAGGGACGGCCCTTTCTCTCTCCCACCCTAACTTCACTCCCTTCTTGACAGTTTAAACACACTCTATATGCTTTCCTTCCATTCCCAGGTAGCCATTACAGGCCTCTGTGATTATCATACTTTAGAATGAAGACTGCTGTTTAACTGTATGGGAAAAGAATAAAAGCCTGCTGTCTCGAGGATAGACAGTGAGTTAAATAAAGAAGAGAGAACTGAAAGATAATTTTCCAGAGAGTTTGGAACAAAACAGACCAATTTCTCTCAGGTCTCTTCTCTATATGCTTGGCTGTGATAAGTACTATCCTTATCATTGCACTGTGAGACGGCTTTGGTTTAATAGTGTTGCTCTTCCCTGCTTGCTGAGTAATTGTTTTCTAGCTTCTGTACTTATCGAATGCAGCGTTAGGACTGAATGATGTGCTGCCTTGTGTACTGTACTGCAAATGACTGAAAATGAAAAGGTATACAGGACACAATGCTGAGAAAAATATGCTTGGGAAATAAATGTTGCAGTTGAGTGAGATATTTACATAAAAACCTTCACAAATCGAAATCTCAACACAGCAACAGTAGTCAAAGCAGCATGAATAAACCAGCTTGAACAAGGTTTTGTTCAGTACATACTGCAGATGGTCAGGTTATGAATTTTTCATAACTCAAACTGTCCTGTAGCCGCTTAAAAGAGTGTGCTTGTTTCTTCCACACATGAACATCAAATGCATTCTCAATTCAAGCAAACGCTCACCAATATTTCATAAAGAAAACACAGATGGAGAGTATTTTAGCATGAAAACAAATAACTTTGACAAATTAAGAGATAAAGAGACAGAACTGAAATTTTACTCAGCTCTATTTTGCAAACAGCTTTTAAGTGATTCTTGTTTTTATGTAGCCTGTTGATTTTTGTTCATTGTATTCCGCTGCAACTAAATGTTTAGCAAAATAAGAAACAGAAATATGCTTGATATCATTGATAAGAGGAATCGGAATCGGAATCGGAATTGATAAAATTCTAACGATACCCAACCCTATTAGGGACTCAAATACAGTATTGACAACCGTATTCTGCTGCTGTGTGAACGTGGCCCTTGTTTAAACATCAGCAAACCCATAGAGTGTAACCGACTAATTAGAAACCTCACAGAAAACTTACCATTGTTTGTGTTATTAAACTCAGGTGCAAATAAGTTTTGACTGGGTAATGAATCTGTCGGTCTGTGCAGTCAAAGGATTCACTTTATATTCGAAAAGTCTTGAGAATTCATAAAATAGAAAACAAATACGAAAAACAAAGAATTAACAAATAATGATAAAGAAAGAGAAAATGTATTTATTTATTTGTGACCTTTTATGCCAGCAGAGACTGCTTTGCTGGTCTTGACAGTTTGCCGCTACCTTACTGTATTTTTAAAAGTGAAAATAGAATTAAGAATACAAATAATACAAATAAAAAAGCACATACATGTCATTGGATGGCTAAAAACAGTAATTCTGCTGACTGAGAATTACACTGATTCAGCTGTATGAAAACAGAGACACTTTCTTTGCCAGTTGCTGAGAGATCTGAGGCTTTGGATCCCAATGACAGTCTAATGCCCCAGGTTACTATAGCCTCACTGGCCAAATGTTCAAATCACAGACTATAAAACATCAAAGAAGCAAAACTTTACTTTCATTAAAATGTTTCAAACCATGCAAAGCAAAATCTCAGGGGTCCTTACCACCAACACAAGCCACAGCCCTCTTCATACTGCATGAAGTGAGACAGTTTACATGATAGGTCTCCCTTGATGAAAGCTTTGTTTGGCTGAATTCCACTTACTTGCCCCCACACATCTGTGTGCCTATCGCACACACACACTGAGCTCTGTAGGTGGGCTTTCCCTTTCCACTTTACTCCTCTCATCCGTTTGAAGATGGTACACAGAAGCGCTTGATGAGAGAGAAGAAAAGTGCAGTTTTACCAGTTGTGACAGCGGATCAGATAAGCGATGCAGACTAATGAAGGAGAGGATGAGAAGCATGTTATTTAGGGAATAACTAATCATATCGTGCCATGTCTGTTTTAATGGGAGATTGTAATTGATAAGTTCTATACCTACGCTGCTTTTTTTGTCCAACATATGGATGGCAACAATTTTCTGTTAAATGCAAGTATATGTTGCAAGTGCATATTAATGTTTATGTTTGTCTATGCACATATTCACCCTTTACGAACAATGTAATTCTCATTAGGCCTCATGAAACAACAAACAGCGCTCACTTTAGTGAGTACAGGCCAAGAGTTTTACAGCTGTAGTAAAGGTGATATGTGATCTATGTTATGTTTTACTAGCACAGGGAATAAAACACACAAGAATGGCTCTTATCATTGTAATAAAATAGTGGTTGACCTTAATGCTAGCACATAACCATAGCTGTATGTCCTATAATCTTTGCTGAATCCCACAAATCATTACGATACTGGTGGGGGGTTTGTAGTCAAGTCAAGTCACCTTTATTTATATGGAGTTTTTTAAAATACAGACTGTGTCAAAAGCAGCTTTACAGTATTAAACAGAAAAATAATATGTTAATAATGCAAGAGCACAGTAATTAACACTCAGTTTTCCATTAAAGTCAGTTCATCATTGATTTAGTGATGTCATCTTCCAGCTCAGTCAAAAACTATAGAAATACAAAGACGGATCACTCCTATACTTACGAACGGGAGAAACTGCCAGTACGCATGCATAGTCATAAGCGTGTTATGACTGCGCATGCGCATTGGCTGGTCTAGCCTGAAAAATACGCTTTTTAAGCTATTTGAGCACAATTTTAGATTTTGTTGCTAACTTGAAGTATTTTTATTGGTACTGTATCCTGGTTTCCACAAACAATATTACACAGCACAACTATTTTCAACACTGATAATAATCAGAAATGCACAAAATCAGCATATTTAAAGTCCCCCTGTAGTGAAAATCAAGATTTTTATGTTGTTTATTTGTCTATGTGGTGTTTTTAATATGCTTTTAGACAAACCATGTGCCAGTCCATTAATCAATACATTTGCTGAGTATTTTCATCTTAAAACTGTAGTTTCCCAAAGACTGTCATATACACATAAATAAATTACATTTTAAAAATAGATTAAAGCAGAAAACAGTTATTTTAAATTGTAATAATACTTTACAATAATATAACTGAAAGCAGCGATTCCTAGGGTTTAGGGGCTTTAAGGCATTTAAGCACATATTAAAAAAGACATTGCATAATATTTAGCAAACTTGTAACTACCTAAATCAATGATTTAAAAAAGCATTTTTGGCAAATACAGGTAATTTCCCATAGAAATGTTTTTATTTTTTTTTTAAATGTTTATGGCTGTAATCCGATCTCCTTAAAACTTTGCATGCTTGTTTAGAATCACCTGTTCATGTTTCATCAACAGGTTGCATGACGAGGTTTCGTGAATGTTTGAGTTTTGGCTTTATAGGCTTTTGGGTATATTTGGACAAGCCCCTTTTTAGAACAACAACATTTTTTTATATAATAATCATTGTCCTAGAGAGTCCAGAAAATTGCACAGCAGTGTTTTTTTTCCAGATTGAGTAAAAAAAAACCTAGTTCTCAGTCATTTAACAAATAGTTTGATTGACAGCAGTGGTTCTAAGGGCAAAGTTTTCTGGAATATACAATCGTTTACACCCTTGAAAAATGCGATATCGCCCCCATTGGCAGATGTCTTTCAAATTTCTCACAAACCTTTAGGGCCATGAGTTAAACAGGCCTATCAAGTTTTGTTCTGATCAATCTCCGTTAAGCTTGTCTAATAGGTGCTAATAGGTGCAAAGTTCATTGGCCTATGGCAGACATGTATTTTGAGATACGCAAATGTCCTTATAGCCAATTGTGGTGCTTTGGACCAGGACAATGCACAGAAATTTTGTCCTAATGTCAATAGGACAAAAGGTTGCATAGTTATGGCCGTTTATATGTTTTCCCTCTTGTAGCGCCACCAAGTGGCCAAGCTCCGCAACTTTTTTCATGTGACCTCAGATAATCTGATTGGATTTCTTTTTGTCTGGCATGAGTCAGGGATTCCAACGACATGAGACACTTGAGCATGCGGCGAGCAGTTTAGGAGTTATAATCGATTTTGACTGTTGTAGCGCCCCCATCAAGCCGATTGGAGCCATGCCTAGGTGACATTGTAGACGGTTTGAGTACTACCTTCCCTCCAAGTTTAAAGTTTCTACGACTTAGGGTTTGGTCTGCCTCATCAGTTTTTTACATGGAGATTGCTGATCCTTGGCCATTTTAACAATCACAGTAGGGTTTCTTGAACCCCTAATTACAGTTTTTGCTGATCCTGATAACTGATCTAAATTACTATTTAACATTTACAATATAATTATTCTAAAATCTTCATATTCCTAATAAAATATAGTATGATATGAAGATATAAGTGTGATAGGCATACGTGCCCAACAGTGTAAACCATGCACATATATCACCAGCACACTCTACACACTTACCGCTTCTCATCCACACTTATAGTAGGTCCCGCGTCACAACAGCAGCTATAATTAGAGCACTTCACTTTCAGAGCAGCTTGTAAAGACATTACAGCAGTCTTCATTAACTTTTGACCCCTCAGACAACTCCACAACAAGTTAGTCTCAAACCTTGTCACTATTCATTTAATCTTAAATCTGAAGATCCTCAATTATTACATAATTTACATATTGTGCATCCACCTGCAGCGCAAACAGTATGTGAGTGTGTTTGTTTTGTAAACCACTTGACTGGGGTTAAAGGAGAATCTTTCTTGTTTTTAGTCCATTATGATAATGCCAACCTGTCACTGCAGTGCTCCCCACAGGCAGCCTACTGGTAATAAAGTCAACTCTGATTTATTACATGTGAGTCAAACGTGTGTGTGTTTGGAACAGTAAAGGTGTCAGAGGATAAATGCAACGTTCATAAAAGAAAGAGCAGCATATGTGGAAAACACAGAGACCAAGGGGTGGCATACGAATGTTGATGTGGATATGAAATCGGGTTGAAACTGAATAATGTGAGTGATTAAGATGCATCGCTGCTCTCAGTATGCACATATACTTTTACGTAAAAGCCCTTGGGGGGGTTTTTTGGGTCAGAAAGTCTTTTAGTTGGCCTATAAATCTTGATAGGGTTCATCCACAGCACCTCCATACTCAGACTCCATACAGATCTTTAATTATTTACACTCTCAGTTCTGATCACCCAGAACTAATTCATGGCAGAGGTTGTGTGTGTGTGTTTGTATATAAGTGTACGTGTGCACGCATATGTCTGTTTATGTGAGGGTCACAATGGCTGCATATGAATATTACATGAGAACGGGCCTTTAAATATGAATCCAATCCAGACAGATGGACTCTTTTCTAGTCATTCATCTGAGGTCCATTTATCACCGCACTGCTTTTAGAATAGCGAGAAAGGAAAGAAATATGGAGAGGGAAAAGACGAAATGAAGATGGTATTACGATGCTGAGATACAGAGAAAAAGAGAGATATTGTCCAGCGTATCAATGATTTCTTCAGATTTTTATCAGTTTTTCATTTAGGGCTAGCATGGCATAAAAAGGAAGCAGTTTGATAGTGTCAGTAAAAGTGTTATTGTGTGGCATATTTGCATAAAGCCAGCACAACCATATTATAGAAGCACCTCTGCTGTCGGCTGCCCTCCCACCTGTAATTACATGGCAAGTGGGTTGAAAGACTCTCATTTGTATATATGTGTGTGTATGTGCATCCATGTAGCTAAGACACTTAGCTAACACAATTTCTCAGTGAAGATTAGTGAATAGGCCAGGGATGTGGTGGATTTCAAGCTCTATTTACATGCTGACTAGAATACAATATGGTTGAGAGAATTAGCTTAATGAGGAAATGTGGAGTAATGTTTTCAGGATTTCAACTGTGTAATTTGGCTTTAACTGTAAACGATATCTCCTACACATTAAAATTATGATTTGATACTTGATTTCTACACAAAACAGGCTGTACTAGTGCTACTTTGTTCCTTATTGAGGTCCTATTTATTTGGTTTTATGGTTTATATAGTTATTTATTTGAGCAGTACCAGATATGAACAAATACTCAAATCAACTATGATATTGCTTTCAAAACAGCTGCTGAATGAACAGACAGTTATTATGGCAAACTACTGGAAAAGGAGGGAATATTGAGCAATGTAGATTTTAGACACAATATTGTAAGTAATTTTGTTTATATCTTTTGTTCTGACTGTGAAAACAGTTCTATACAAAGCTGAATTAGAATTAGCCATTTAGCGTATTCGAGAAATGACTTCTTGAATGATTTTTAAATAAATTGGTTGGGTGAATGATACAATGGCTCACTCCTTGTTTTGTTCCTAAATGAATAATTGTTTGAACATATTGATTCAGTGCATGATTCACTGACTCACTCATGAAACAGTTCCTTGTCAACACCTAATGGCGTAACTGTGTAACCTGCAGAAACAGTCACTGAATAAAACCAACCTGATCTCATGATGAAAACGCACCTGTGGGAACTTTTTCATGAGACGTGAAATACGTACCAATAAGTACATATAACTGCAGTTTCCAACAGAAATGTCCACTGAGTGGCACTAAAAGAGTGTTCTTTTTTTTTTCCCCGGAACAGGTTAACGTACATATGGTTAGTTTTATGTGACGTTGTACGTGTCACAGCAGTTCTGCCTTGAAATGTCCATTGAGTGGCACTATAACTGTAATGCTCAGTGACCTTTTAAAATAACGTACCATCTGCACTACACCTAAACCTACCTGATAGTGTGAACAAAAGCAAATGTAGCGTAAAAACACAGTTGCAAGCATGCTTGTTTTTTGATCTGTCATCTTTCAGCTCTTTCATCATGAGTCATGTTTTTCATGGGATCTGACCCAAGGATTCCATGTCCTAAGTCCAATTCCGTGTCGGCTGAGCTACCGAGCAGGCTTGGGACAGCTGGTGTTCGAATCCCTGCCAAAATATTACTCCCTCTTCTTGAAATCGTCACATGATTGCCCAAACCTAACCCTAGACCTACCAATACTACGGGCGGTAGTAATCTGGTGGGGATCACCTCCGGAAAGCAAAACATATGGTGGTGTAATCATAACTGTGTACTAAAATGATTACAAGTACTCACTGTTTTACCACCTCTAGTGTTGATTTCTGTTGGAAACTGCAGTGATAGGTACTTATTGGTTAGGGCTACGACAATAAATCGGTTCCGAATGCATCGTCATTCTCTCCGGAATCGATTCTGAGCTTAGATTTTAACAGCAGATGGCATTCTGATCTAGTTTTTATCAGCACACTCAAATAGTCATGAAAAAGAGTGCTGAAGAGCTTGTGTGTTCGGCTGAGTCATGTAATTTCACCTCAGCTTTTATGACGCAAGATTAATGTACACAACCCACTGTGAACACCCTTGTAATTCGCTTTAACCTTTTTGAATTTTATAAACTATTATTTTAGGCTCAAGTGTGTGTACGGATTTGGAAACGGCTGTTTCTAAAGCATTCAGTGCCATCTGCTGTTCAAGACTAAGCTCAGAATCAACTCGAGAAAGAATCGCCATGTATTCGGAAAATCTCAGAATCTATGCTAAATTTCTCAAATTAATTTCCCAGCCCTATTATTGGTACGTATTTTCCGTCTTGCAAAAAAGTTCCCACAGGTATGTTTTCGTCATGAGATCAGGTAGAATAAAACAGTTTTTAAAAAATTGCTCAGTTGAGTTAATGATTCAATTCTCACCTGCTTCATCCCTGAATGAATCTTTGGTTCAAACAAACTGGTTGCCGCCACCTACTGGCGTAACCTGCAGAAATTGTCACTAAAAAAAACAAACAATTGTCACTGATAAAAACAAACAAAATGAATACAGAATGACAGTCCGTCTGGAGCTAATTGGTTGAATGAATGATTCACAGACTCTCTAATAACAGTTGCTTGTCACATATTGTCCACCTATAATTATGCAACCTGCACTAACCAGTCACTGATTGAATCAGTGGTTTTAAATAAATCAGCTGAGTAAATGATTCAAAGACTCACTCATAGGAAGTTACTTGGCCTGCATCTCAATGTGCATACTGTCCATCCTAAATTCTATGTGATTAAAATGAATGATGCCTTGACTCACTCACAAATACAGCCCCTTGTCTCCACTTGCTGGAACAACCTGCAATCATTGAAAAATCCATTAAAATTAATACAGACTGCCAGTCCTTCTGGAACGAGTAAACACAGACAAGCAGAATGATACAAGCAGAGAAAAAATATAATTTTACAATACGTTTTTTAACCACTCCAGAACAAATCTATAATGTTATGGAGGTTAGGAAGAAACACTGTGATTTTTAAAATGTTAGAATAATGATCTACTTGATGTTTAGAAAATGTTAGCATTGTGCATGTCAAAACCGATGATATGTTGTTTTTGCATGAAGAGGTTTTTTTCTGTTTCATAATTTTCTCAAAAAGACTTGTTTTTGTGTTGATTTGTGAGGCTGTACCAAACTAATCTCTTATTATCATTCCTCATAAGCTTCTGGCAGATCTGAAGAAGAGAATGAGAGCATCCATTACAATTCACGGGAGTAACACACTGCATAAGATAATGTCCTGATGTTGCCATGGTGATGCAAAGGCTCTGAGATCAAAGGTTTAAGGTGTCATTTGGGAAGACTAAATGGCTGATTCAAGGCTGTTATAGAGATCAGCAAAATATAAGATACTAACAAGTGTTTTTTAGCTGCCACCATACACTGAATTGAGATATCTCAGGGGATCAAGGTTTATTAAGCACTTAACCAAGAGAGAAAATGAGAGGGAGGATTGATGGGGGTGGAACAGTCCGTGTGTTGTCCTTGAGGTCAGGTCACACTCCGATCCGTGGCACAAGATTAGTCAGATCAAATATTGATGAAAGGGAGACAGAGAGGACCGTTTTACAAATTGAAGTGATCAAGACAACTACATATTCATTGGATTTGCATTGAATCTTTTTACATTGAAATCACGGCCATAGTCAGCTATGAGGTCACCGAGGTCTGGTGACTAATTTATTGTTTAAAACTCCTCATATGATTGTCTGCATATATAATTAAGTTCAGACAATTTGCAAGAATGTTTAGCGTTCGTGGTATGAAAATGATCGCTGCGAGATGCTAGCGAAGGCTTGAATGAGGCTTGAAAGCAGGGTTGCCAGGTCTTCACAACAAAACCCACCAAACTGCTACTCAAAACTAGCCCAATCATGTTTTGGTGGGGTCCCCCAGTAAAAATTGCTTTTCGGCGGGGAAAATACGTGCTTTTTGGCCGGGTTCCCCTGGTAAAATTCACATTCCAGGTGAAAAATACCATGTTATTAGGGTCACTTAAACATGCAGACATGATAAACAATATGTGGCAATAGTGTTAAAATAGCCCAATTCTGCTGGAAAACCACAGACTTTTCATTATGAAAAACCACAGGTTTTCATAACAAAATGCCCAATTGCTTCTCAAAAGTAGCACAAAACTAGCCCAGTCGCGTTTTGAGGGAGGTCTCCCATTAAAAATCGTGTTCTGGGGGTAAAATACGTGCTTTTTGGCGGGGTTCCCCTAGTAAAATTCAATTCCAGGGGCTAAATATCACGTTACTGTGGTCGCTTAAACCCGTGGACATGAAAAACATCCTGTGGCAACAGTGTTAAAATATCCCAGTTCTGCTTGAGAGCAGGGTTGCCAGGTTTTCATAACAAAATGCCCAATTTCTTCTCTAAAGTAGCACAAAACTAGCCCAGTCACGTTTTGAGGAGGGTCTTGCATGAAAATTTGCATTCCAGGGGCAAAATACACGTTTTTTTGGTGGAGTTCCCTTGGTAAAACTCACATTCCAGGGGCTAAATATCACATTATTAGCGGCCATTGAATAAACAGCGTTACTAACGGCATTACTTTTTTCAGGAACGAGTAATCTAACTAATTACTGTTTTCCCTGTTACAATGCCATTGCCGTTACTGACAATAAAATGTACCGTTACTATAATTTTC
Source organism: Labeo rohita (assembly GCF_022985175.1). NCBI lineage: Eukaryota > Metazoa > Chordata > Actinopteri > Cypriniformes > Cyprinidae > Labeo > Labeo rohita. The sequence continues at coordinate 12,919,641 of NC_066881.1, read as the reverse complement.
ACATGTACTTCTGAGGTAAATTCTGGCTTATTCCTCTCAGCGCATCTTTTTCCAGAAATGAAAAGTAGGCGAGATGAACTTGATGAATGTTCATGTTTGTTTACGGAGCTGTTTACCTACATATATGTGCGTCTCACGTGAATGTTTAAAATAAAAAGTGGAGCCGCTCGTGGGCGTGACTACATTAGAGATGAGTTTAAATAGTAAAAACTGGAGCATGCATTGGTATCAAATGGATTACTTTTTCAGAGAATATTTGTTTTCGACACGACATGACACGACACAAACAAAAAGTAGACATTTCAAGCTTTCTCTACATATATATCTCATGTAGGTGAGACACGTATTCACAGAGATTCAGATTTGTATATTTACACCTCTGTAAAGAGAGGTGATGGAGACCAAGATGGCAGAGAGCGCACCGTTTATTTTATTTATTTTACAAAGCAAAATGTTTTCTTGTTATTATGATGTTTTTCATGTCCGCAGGTTGAAGTGACCCCAATAACGTGATATTTAGCCCCTGGAAGGTGTCTCTCACATTGCTCCACAGCAACATTAAATAGTGTAGATTAATGTACAATGTTTTATTCATTAACCATATTTAATATTGGGGGCATCCATGTTATTTGACATATTTGATTTTTTTTTTTTTTTTTAAAGTAACTCAATAGTTATTTACCCTGGTAATTACAGTCATGGCCAAAAATATCGGCACCCTTGCAATTCTGTCAGAAAATTCAACACTTCTCTCAGAAAACTGTTCCAATTGCAAATGTTTTGGTATTCACATGCTTATTGTTTTTGTTTGCACTGCAACAACACAAAAAACAGAGAAGAAAAATCAAACTTGATCAAATTTCATAAAGAGCTCAAAAATGGACTGAACAAAATTATTGGCACCTTGTCAAAATTGTATGAAATAATTGCTTTTCAAGCATGTGATGCTCCTGTAATTTGTATTTAGACAAACCTGTGAAAAGTAACAAGTAATCACACTGAGCATGAAGAAAAGAGTTGTCTGTGGATTTGAGAGAAAAAAACGGTGGAAAAACATGGACAATCTCAAGGCTACAAGTCCATCTCCAGAGATCTTAATGTTCCTGTGTCCGCTGTGCTCAATATCATCAAGAGGTTTACAGCCCATGGCACTGTAGCTAACCTCTCTGGATGTGGACGGAAGAGCAAAATTAATGAAAAATTACAACTAAGGATTGTGCGAATGGTGGATAAAGAACGCTGATTAACTTCCAAACAAATTCAAGCTGATCTGCAGACACAGGGTACAACAGTGTCAGCTCACACTATCCGTCGCCATCTGAATAAGAAAGGACGCTGTGGAAGGAGTCCCAGGAGGACATAAATGCTGACACAAAGGCATAAAAAAGCAAGACTGGAGTTTGCCAGAACTTATGTGACAAAACCACAATCCTTCTGGGAGAACTGTGGACAGATGAGACAAAAGTAGAGCTTTTTGGCAAAGAACATCATGGCACTGTTTACAGAAAAAGAAATGAGGCCTTGAAAGAAAATAACACAATCCCTACAGTCAAACATGGTGGAGGTTAAAAGATGTTTTGGGCTTTGCTTTGCTGCTTCCAGCACTGGATGCCTTGACTCTGTGAACGGTATCATGAAATCTGATGATTACCAAAGAATTTTGGGGCACAATGTAGTGGCCAGTGTCAGAAAGCTGCGTCTCCACCATGGGTCATGGGTCCTCCAGCAAGACAATGACCCGAAACACACTTCAAAAAGCACTCAGATATGGTTACAAACAAAGCACTGGAGAGATCTGAAGTGGCCAGCAATGAGTCCAGGGGCCGGTTGCATAAAGGGGTTAGACCAGTCTTAAAAAGTAAGTCAGCCAAATTTTTCTTTATGTCTGGTCCTAATGTTTTATATTCAGTTACAGAAAAATGTAGATTAGTCCAAGCTGGATCCAAAAAATAAGACTGATTACTCTTTGGTTAACTGCTAGTTTATCAGACTAGTACTTAAGACGCTGTCTTAACATAGAGGCTAAGTTTATGCAACTGGCCCCAGATCTGAATCCAATAGAACACTTGTGGAGAAATCTCAAAACAGCAGTTGGGAGAAGGCATCCTTTAAATCTAAACAACCTAGAGCAGTTTGCAAAAGAAGAGTGGTCCAAAATTCTAGTAAAAAGGTGTAAGTAACTCATTCATGGTTACAGGAAGCGACTGATTTCAGTTATTTTTTCCAAAGGGGTGCTACCAAATAATAAGTTAAGGGTGGCAATAATTTTGTCCAGTGCATTTTTTTGGGTTCTATGTGAAATTGTATCAGATTTTACTTTTCTTCTCTGTTTTTTTTTTCTTTTGTGTGTGTGTTGTTCCAATGCAAACAAAAATAAAATAAAAATGTGAGTACCAAAACACTTGCAACTGCAACAATTTTCTGTTAGAAGGGTTGCATTTTCTGACAAAATTGCAAGGGTGTATATATTTTTTGCTATGACTGTAGTTACTTTTATAATTAAGTAACTAAGTTACTAACTCAGTTACTATTTGTGAGAAGTAACTAGTAACTATTAAAAATTATTATTTTAAAGTAGTGTGCCCATCACTGATAGAGTGGACAAAAAAAAAAAAAAAACCTGCGGCAACAGTGTTAAAGTAGCCCAGTTTCGTGGGACAACTTGGCAACACTTGGTAACACTGCAACCTCCGTGTTGCTAAATCCAGCTAATGTAAGCATGTTTGGACTTGTCTTTTCCACTTAATTTGACACTTAATAATATAGTTAATAAAGTGGGAAGTTGCAGTTTAGGGTTAACAATATCTTTATCGCATTTGCAGAAGATTTGAATTCATTTCATTTGTGGGGGTTTTCTTCAGATGTTATTTGTTTTCATGGCAATATCTGGCAACACTGATGATCACTGGCACTTTAACTGACAGTAATAAAAAAAAAAAAGCACGGACAGTTTACTTCTGACAGGACACCACATTCAGTAAGGAAAATGCAGAAAACACCAGAAATATTATCAATGCTATCAAAAACAGTAGAATTTAACACTAGTACACAGATCTGTGGAACCAGTAGGTTACAGAATGAATTAAAATATGCAAACACTACTAGCCATGAAGAAGTCTATGCTATTTCATTCAGTGTAATAGTTAAATTTGCTAAACACATTCATTAGAGCACTAAACCAAGTTATCATCTATATAGCAATGGTTATTAATTAAAACTATAACAGTAATATGCATTGTTGCATGAATAATAAAGTAATTTTGGTTCCTTTAATCATGTATTTCCAGGCACTAATGCCCCTGAACGTACAAGTAATATTTAAAAATATGAAATTACAAGTCAAACAATTAATCAAACTGTAATTGTCAGCCACAGCAATAGTGCAAAACAAATGGCCAGGGAAGATCTTCTATTATAAAGAAACAAGAATTAATAAGATTATAATAATGATATATATGTTTTAGAGTAACACTACAGTTCTCCTTATCAATTTAATATGTATTAAAAGCAGTTTCATTAAGCAATGATTTATCACTGTCCTACTCACCATGTATGTGGGGAACAGAGATAAAGATTTTTTTTTTCACTTTCTATAGCTGCCAAAAATAAATTCAAGGCCCTTTTTCTGAGTGACAACAAGGCTAATGAAACCACTTAAATGCATGTCATCTTCCAGGCACACTCCAGGTTAGTGAATCTGCTTCATTCACTCAAGTTGCTCTGCACTCTGCTTTTGGGAAGGTCACCTGCTCATCTAGATGCAGACACTTGACCTTTCTTGGCCCCAAATAAACAAACAACTTCCGAGAGAACGTTATGACAAAGTTTGATCTGTTTATTATGTAAATTTCAATGTTATGTGAACTAGTGTGTCAGACCACTAGTTAAAGTGCTTCGCTGGAATTTTTCCAATTTTTCGCATTTCTTTTGTCACAAAATATAGCATAATTATTTGAGTGAAAAGTTGAGAGTGGTCCAAAAAGCATCTTGAGCTTTTTAGTCTGAATATTTTGCACAAAGTGTCTATGTGAAATAAATGTATTTAATCAGGTTTTTAAAACCTCGATTTTTCATTGTAGCTGCCGAAGCTCTTGGAATTTCTTTTGACAGACAACTAAATTTATTTATTATACATAATTAATGCTGCTACAAAAAATGACGTTAATTTGCAAAGAGTGGTCAAATATAATTTTATCGAATAAGTATCCGGGAGAGAACCTGAACTGTAAACTGCTTTTGACAGCCAGTGCTGTACAAAAAAAGCAGAGCAGGCTCTTCTGTCTGTTCAAAAACGGCATTACAGTGTGATGTAATGTACAGAGCAGATGAGCAGTGATGTGCTGGATGGCTGCAGGGTGTGAATCCGCAAGACTGACAGGTGAGTTGATCTGTGTTAGTGCTTGGGTCATTGATTTGGGGGACAAATAATTCATTTGGGAACAACTTCATAGTGCGGGGCTGTCCAGTTCAGTGACTCATATGCTTGTCAGCTTCTCCTCCCACTCAAACCCCCTCAAACACGGGCATTTTTGCAATTATGGCATACATGTGTGATTTAACTGGTATGTGAGGTTACATTTTTGAAAGATTTATTTCTTGGCAGTTTCGCCTTTATTAGCATAGAACAGATCAGAACTGACAGGAAGCAAAGTGGGAGATAGGGGGGCGGGATCAGGAAAGATACTCAAATCGGGATTCGAATTCGGGGCACCTGTATCGCAACAATGCTGTAGCCGTTGCTATTGCCACTGATGTGAGGTTATATTTGAGTGCGCATTTGTTTATTTTGTTTATTTTTATGAATGTTGCTGCATCATGTGTACTCATTATGTGTATCTTTGGCTAGCCTGGGGAGTGGATACTGAAAAACTCTTAGTCACCTCTCTTTAATGTCTGATTGGGGCTGACATTTTGGGAACCATGGTGATCAGTACGCCTCACCTGATGAGTCATACACTATTTTCACATACTCCCCAATCTATTCACCATCCACACACTCTTATTGTCATACCAAGACACAAGTATATGTTATGAAGCCCTTTGAAGGTTATTCAGACAATAAAAAAATGAAAATAAACATCAGTGAGATTCAAGGATTTCCTTCATGTTTATTGCAATGTTCCTTGAATGAATTCTGTCATTTTTTTACTCACCCTCATGTTGCACCAATTCTGCATGACTGGCTTTCTTTTGTAGAACATAAAAGGAGGAACCAAAAATAGTTTATTCGATTGGTACATTTCACTTTTGAAGCCATACAACTGTGTGAGAGGAACAAAGGCAAACTGAGTCATACCCTCTGGCATAGCTCTGAAATTTCATTTGGCATTTTGGCTTGTTAGGTTCATTTTTATAAGGCACACAAGAACCAATGCCATTTGGTGTCATTGATAGGAAACCTGGTGTTAATTGTCTTGACATGCCAAGTTTGAATATTGTCAGGCTTAATGAAAATTGAGAGCTTTTTTAAATTGTGTTGTCCAAGAAGCACTGATTTAGAAATAACAATAGAACAATAGAAATATAGTCATAATTACAGGAAATAAAGTTGCAAGTGTAAGAAAGTCACAATTAAGGGAAATAAAGTTGCAGTTAATGAAGTTCCAAACATAGGTTTGGGAGGAGCCTAATCATTCAGTCCTGTCAATCATCATTATGAGACTATAAGCAGCACTCACTGAACCATCACAGCGTCATTTCATCCAGGGGGGTTAAACTCAGAGTTCAAGCTAAGCCTTGGGTTCGAGGACAGCAAGCCAGTTTTGTTTACCATTAACCATCAGGACTGGATGGGCAGGCGAACTCGTGAAATAGATATACAGAAATACAGTCACAACTGTAACACATGGACAGTTAAGAAACATAAAGTCACACTTACAAATGTGATATATAAAGTTGCAGTTAAAAAATCACAGATAAGTCACAATTGTGATAAAATTGCATTTACGAGAAAAAAAGTTGTTGTCAGATATAGAGTTGCAATTGTGAAATCTAAAGTCACAATAAAGAGTCATTAAGTTGCAATTGTGGGATATAAAGTGACAATTAGTCGCAAGTAATGGAAATACAGTCAGAAATACTAGAAACTAGAGTCTTAACTGCATTGTGAGCAAAATCACATTTAAAAGAAATAAGTGATTTTGTTGCAATTTACAGAAATAAAGTTGCAGTTATAAGATATAAAGTTGCAATTGTGAGTCGCAGGTCACAACTGTGAGACAAATTCATCATTAAAAGAAAAAAAAAGGAGCAATTGTGATTAAGCTGCAATTAAGAAAAATAAAGTTGGAGTTAATAAAGTGGGAAGTTGCAGTTTAGGGTTAACAATATCTTTATCTTATTTCATCTGTTGGGTTTTTCTTCAGATGATATTTGTTTTCATGGCAATATCTGGCAACACTGATGATCGCCAGCACTTCAACTGACAGTAATGATAATAATAAAAAAACATGGACAGTTTACTTCTGACAGGACACCACATTCAGTAAGAAAATATTATCAATGCTATCAAAAACAGTAGCACTTAACACTTGTACACAGATCTGTGGAACCAGTAAGTTACAGAATGAATTAAAATATGCAAACACTACTAGCCATGAAGAAGTCTATGCTATTGCATTCAGTGTAATAGTTATATTTGTTAAAAACATTCATAAGGGCACTAAACCAAGTTATCATCTATGTAGCAATGGTTATTAATTAAAACTATAACAGTAATATGCAATGTTGCATGAATAATAAATTCATTTTGGTTGCTTCAATCATGTCTTTCCAGGCACTAATGCCCCTGAATGTACAAGTCATTGTGATTAAGTTGCAATTAAGAGAAATAAAGTTGTAAGATATAAAGTTGCAATGGTGAGATATAAATTTTTTATTTGAGAAATAAAATTGCAACTGTGAGACATAAAGTCACAAGAAATGGAAATAAAGTCAAAATTAAAAGAAATAAAGGCGCAATTATGATTAAGTGTGAGACAACTGTGAGACATAGTCATAGTCACAGTTAGAGACAAAGAAAGATTTGTAAGAAAGATGCAATTAAGAGAAACAGAGGGTATGCATTGACGTCACTTTCCCGCCAGGACACGCCTTCAGTGTGAATGAATTTAATAAGGAAGATGTGAAAACGAGAGTAAAACAAACGATAATCAGTTCAAACTAATTTAGGTTGCAGAACTTGATATAATGTTCCTAACAATACAATGTTCCTAATATCCAGTGGTCAGTGCATATTGATGCAACCAGAAATCGTGTTTTCTAACACTTGTGTTTGATTTTGACACCGGGGTAAATAAATAAAGCAAATTTGCCTGTGAACTCATTTTGTAAATACAAAATAGGTTGGTCTAAACTCTGTGATCACGTCATATTATCCAGCTGAATATTTAGTTGATGACTTGTCAATATGATATACTACAATACAATATATAGGATATGATTTTACTGCACAGTTTAACATATTAACATGAAATGATAACTGCAAATCGTGTTTCGCTGCCTGGAGATCATTTGTTTCTTTGAATTGCAGCAATTAATTTGCTCTTTTCAGTAGCTTTCAGCAGTCTGTAAAAATATAAGCTGGTCCTTAGCTGGTTTATGCTGGTCCTTTGCTGGTTTCTGCTGGTCATGTTACTTGTCAAGGACCAGCATAAACCAGCAAAGGACCAGCTTAAACCAGCACCAAAAGATACCTAACCAGCATCCCAGCATCAAAACATACCTACCAGCATATGCTGGTTTTTTCACCAGGGCTCTCACGGTTTTAAAATTTGGTTAAGATTTGAAAATCGTCTAGTGTGTGTCCAGCATAAATTGGGATTAAGAGAAATAAAGTTGCAGTTGTAAGATATAAAGCTGCAGGTGTGAGATATTAATTTGCCTTTAAGAGAAATAAAGTTGCAATTAAGATAAAGTCACAAGTGAACGAAAATCCTAGATGAAGAAATTAAGTATCAACAAAGTTTCATGAAGTTTCTCATCTGTGTTCTGATTGGCAGAATGCTGAAGTTATGAAAATAAAAAACGAATTTCTCTCTGTGAACAATTAGGTCAGGAAATGTTGGATTTCAACACTAAATAGGCTTCCAAACTCCACAGCCTGTCCACCAGTCACTAAAGGTCAAAATGATTAGACAGTGGAAGTGCAAAAAAGACTACAACACTTCAGATCATAACGGGTGCCTGGGTCTGCAGGGACACCCCGATCACACATGGAGACATTACTCTAGTCGTGTGTCCATGATGTAACCCCTCTCAAGCATTATCTTACTAACAAAGGAAAAGGTGAAAAAAGGGGCTTTTGGTTGTTTGGTCAGATAAACCTCCTGAAGAGACCGAAATGCCGCGACACACATTAATATGACAAGCACAGTGTGAACTCGTACACGCACACTTTAAACATTTGTTCCCCTGCTCATTGTCCCAAGAGAGCTCTGTAGTGGATAAGAGGCACAGATGGCTACTATCAAGACTGCTGATAAAGTGAAACGTCAAGAAGTGTTTCTCATCACACACGCGCGCAACATTTTCTGATGCTATGGAGTTCACACCGGATTATCAACGCCTCTTTGGACTTATAATGCACATTCAGATCTCCTACTCTGCTGACTGCTTCAGTACTGATAATACCACAACAATTTAATACTCTTTTAAAAAAAAAGTACAGTTACAGCACATTGGGCAACAGAGCATAAAAATATAAAAGTATATCTAGACCTTATTAGAGAAAGAGATAAAGCCTAAAAAGAGCAAATGTTGGGGTAAATTGTGAAAACATGTCCATATTGTGGCCCCCAGTCTACAGAAATAAATAAATGTGCACATACTGATACAGACGTGGAATGTGCGCACACATACTGTACATGCATATATCAACACATCAAACATAAACAACATACGGCATATTCATAATATTTTTGGGTATTTTTTTCACTCACATGAAAGCCTGGATTCACGTCACATCAGATCATAAAAACAGACAGCTGCAGGCACCGGAGGGCTACGTGATTCATGCTAAAGTCAGAGTACACACTGTGTCAAGACATGAATCATTTACTAGATGAATTCCTTTTAGTTTAAATCTGAGATATTTTTCATTCATATATTTAAATATTAAATTCATAAATTAAGGTTTCTTACCTTCTAGACCTTAATCAGGATAGACAGTCCATTGAATGCACTGTACTTAATCACAGCCTCATTTTCAGTCCTGTCAAAAATTAAATACTGCATTACCCTAAGGTCTATTGATAAATGGAGAAAGAAAACTGATTGGCAAAAGAGCAATTTGGGCAATGTTTTATATGTATTTATTTAAATACTACTGAAAAGTCGCTAAATTAATAAATCTTAATAAATCTTTTATTGCTGTTTGAAGCTGCATTACGTAAGTTTTGCCTCTTTGTTGCCATCTCTGTTTGAAACCTACAATTTCAGTTATTTGCGGGATTATCTTTCTACATTGGTTTAACGCACGGCTCCTCAGCGTGGATAAATCTAATGTTTTGAAGTGTGCCTGTGGGATGTCAGTCCATGCACCAGTGTGGATATTCACTGTACTTCAGAGTGACAGATACTACGTCTAAGAAGTATGTCCAAAATAAGAAGTTTCACCCCTAAAATGTCATCTGAACAAGCAAGTTATGTCTGTTTTGCTCTGACAAACTGAAAAAAAGTTTTGCAATAAATCATGCTGCCAGTGGTGATTAAATCTAATGATCGCAAAGTTAGACCACGTCAAACAAATTATCATTATTGTTATACTTCGTTTTCAAACTGTTAATGTTAATGTGAACCTCAATGTTAATGTTAACCTCAACATTGCGTGACTATGTGTATTTATTTAGTGTGTATTAGTGTCAATATATATTTGCATAATCTTCGCCTGCCCACAAAATACAAACAGTCTGACCTGCCCACAGTGTGGCCTTCTAGTTAGTGTGTTTACATCATGTTGAGAAGATGCTGTGTTCTGCGCTGTGAAAGCAAGTTTGTTTTGTTTTCATTGCCAAAAGATGATGTGAAGAATTAGTGGTTAAAATTAATTTTTTCCATGATACCACAGCAATACAATTTGAACCTCAAACACTTGTCCATGAAAGATACAGTAACCACAACCTGTAAGTATGATTGAGGCGTTATGCGTACAAGTTTTTTTGTGCTAATATGTGATGTATACCTAGTGCAGCTTTAGGTTTCCAAGTAAACCCCGATATTACAGTCTTTGTCATGTGCCTGGTCTTTGTCTTCTGTACTCGTGTTTAAGGACTTTTATTTTGTAGTTTTTGTGTCTTATTGTTCCCTGCTTCCCTGTACCTCTGTTCCCTTGTTTGTTGCCATGGATCTTCATTGAACCACACCCACTCCCTCATCAGTTACCCCGGTTACCAATTAGATCATTACCTCACCCTGTGTATAAATAGTCCTTGTCTTTCCCCTGTATTTTGGTCAGTTGTTTAATGTCTGTGATGGTTGCTCCCTGTTCTTGCCTGGATTCTAAGGGTTCCCCGTTCTGGATAATTTGTTGTTTTCTTTGGATGTACAATAAACTCTTGCACATAGATCCTCGTCTCATCTCCGCTTCGTTACAGAACAACTGACCAACTATGGATCTAGCAGGAGTTTATCGCGACCCTCTGAGCACTCTTTGCTCAATTTTTCAAAACGGCCGACCGATCGAATATTATGTGGAGGAGTTCCTTTATTACAGCCAGCTAGTGCCTGGAGATGACACCAAAATAAAGGACTGTTTCTGGAGTGGACTCGATCCAGAGGTTAGTTTAAACTTACCGGATGAGGACCCCAGCTGGACCCTGTCACAGTATATAGACTTTGTTTTGCTGTTCTGTGAATCCCCTTTTTCTGTTAAGGAAGTAGAAAGGGTAATTCACAGCATGGTCGCCACTCCTGAGTCTCCTTGCAAGATGGCCGCCAGCCCAGACCCACTGCACAAGATGGCCGCCACGCCAGAGCCAGTCGCAAAGATGGCCGCCACGCCAGAGCCTGTCGCAAAGATGGCCGCCACGCCAGAGCCTGTCGCAAAGATGGCCGCCACGCCAGAGCCTGTCGCAAAGATGGCCGCCACGCCAGAGCCTGTCGCAAAGATGGCCGCCACGCCAAAGCCAGTCCACAAGATGGTCGCTGTCTCCAAGTCACGCCACATGATGACCCACGTGTTGGACTCACCCCTAATGGCTGTACGGACAGCTAAGATGGCGCTCCCTCTTGTTGCGGCAGCTACCCCTGATTCAAGTCAAGCTACAGGGCCGAGTCAAGCTACAGCAGCTGTTCCCCACGAGTCAAGCCAAGTCAATGTTGTTCCCGAGTCAAGCCATGTTGTTCCCGAGTCAAGCCATGTTGTTCCCGAGTCAAGCCATGTTGTTCCCGAGTCAAGCCATGTTGTTCCCGAGTCAAGCCATGTTGTTCCCGAGTCAAGCCATGTTGTTCCCGAGTCAAGCCATGTTGTTCCCGAGTCAAGCCATGTTGTTCCCGAGTCAAGCCACGTTACAGCAGATCTTCACAAGCCAAGTGACGTTATCGCTGCTGCTCTTCCCTTAATGGCAGTGGCCATGTGGTGTGTGTGGGCTACACACTGTGCTCCTGAGGTCACGCCTGTTCACAGGTCAGCCTCTGAGCTCTCGTCTGATCACAAGCCTGCACCAGAGCTCTCGTCTGGTCTCAAGTCTGCCCCAGAGGCCCCGTCTGGTCTCAAGTCTGCTCCAGAGGCCTTCCCCGTCGGAGAAGCTGCGCCAATGCCTCCAGAGGTGTCGGCGCCAGCCGTAGAACCTCTTACGGAGGGGGCGTTAACCACCAAACTCTCTGCTTCTCCCTTTTCCCTGTCTACATCCTCTGTCACTGTTCTCCCCAGGTCCCAGTCGATGACGCAGCCTCCTGTTCCGCCCCGGAGGGCTGCTCCGCCTCCTGTTCCGCCCGGAGGGCTGCTCCGCCTCCTGTTCCGCCCGGAGGGCTGCTCCGCCTCCTGTTCCGCCCGGAGGGTTGCTCCGCCTCCTGTTCCGCCCTGGAGGGCTGCTGCGCCTTCTCCCTCTATTCTGTCTGCCTCCTCTGTCCCTGCTCTCCCCAGGTCCCAGAGCGTGATGCAGATTCCTGTTCCGCCCCGCAGGGCTGCTGCGCCTCCTGCTCCGCCTCCTGCTCCGCCTCCTGTTCCGCCTCCTGTTCCGCCTGGGAGGGCTGTTGTGCCTCCGGCTCTGCCCTTGGGGGCTCTAGTGTCGCTGGCTCTGCCTCCGGCTCCGACCTGGAGGGCTGTAGCGCCGTCTGTTCTGCCTCCGGCTCCACCCTGGAGGGCTCTAGTGCCACCTGTTCTGCCTCCGGCTCCGCCCTGGAGGGCTCTAGCGCCGCCTGCTCTGCCTCCGGCTCCACCCTGGAGGGCTCTAGTGCCACCTGCTCTGCCTCCGGCTCCGCCCTGGAGGGCTCCTGAGCCTCCTGCTCCGCCCTGCTGGGTACCGCCTGCTCCGCCGTGGAGGTCTTCTCTCATGATCTGGTGGTCCTCAGCTCCTCCCATCTGGCCGACTCCACCCTGGCCTCTTGCTCTGCTTCAGTCCCTTGTTTATCTCCCCTTACATGGACCTGGCCCTCCATCCCTTCCCCAGTTCTGCCTGAGCTCCTCCCTGGTATTTCTGTTTGGATCTGGAAGCCACTCTTTTGAGGGGGGTTATGTCATGTGCCTGGTCTTTGTCTTCTGTACTCGTGTTTAAGGACTTTTATTTTGTAGTTTTTGTGTCTTATTGTTCCTTGCTTCCCTGTAGTTCCCTGTTTGTTGCCATGGATCTTCATTGAACCACACCCACTCCCTCATCAGTTACCTGGTTACCAATTAGATCATTACCTCACCCTGTGTATAAATAGTCCTTGTCTTTCCCCTGTATTTTGGTCAGTTGTTTAATGTCTGTGATGGTTGCTCCCTCTTGCCTGGATTCTAAGGGTTCCTCGTTCTGGATAATTTGTTGTTTTCTTTGGATGTACAATAAACTCTTGCACATAGATCTCGTCTCATCTCCGCTTCGTTACAGTCTTACTGAAATAGCTCTGATAATTCGCTGTGAACCCACTATTTCCTAAGAACTTAATTTAATAATAAAGAATGTATACATATTTTGGTTTACATACTGCATTTTAATCAATTAGTGACGTTAGCACTTGGCTAACATATCCACCATTATTGTTTTGTTAAGTGTTTACAGTTTAGCAGCTAAACTTAAGCTGTGGGTGTAATTCACTTGCATAAGTGTTAAACAAAATGTTTTTTATATTATTTTATGTTTTATGTAAAAGTGCATGCTTTGTCAGTGGTAGCATTTGCTAACTTGCTCAAGTATTCCTCTCTGTACCAATCACAACAGACTTGGCCAGCTGACCAATCAGAGCAGAGTAGGCTTATGGAAGGGAGGGGTTTACAGATCTTAAGATCAAAACCGCTTTGAACAAATCGTTATTATTGTGTAATATTAAATGTTTATTCTGAGAAAATTACAACGTTTCCTGACATTAGATGCATTTAAACCTGTTGTAGGGGATTCCAACACAATATTAGGACACTTTAAAATACCATATGACCTGCTCTTTAATCTGTAATTGTCATACCATTCGAATATCATTGAAAGAAATTGTTCTTTTAGCCACAAAAAAACAAACAAAAAACAAACAAACAAAAAAAAAAACAAACAATTTAATGTTTCTTAGAACTCGTAGCCTACTAGCCGGGACTTCTTTTATGTATACAGATGTGATGTAATGACGCAAAGACTAACGACCTGAACCACTTAAATGATAAAACATTATTATGCGCTTACTGTTGTGAATCTGTCTAAAGTAAGGAGATAATTTTGAACACTGATTGGTTACGTACTTGCTCAATTATTAAGCAAAAAAAGTTAAGTAAAGCAGCTTTAACTAACCCGTTAATTTTTAATTTAACAACTAATTGTATACAAATATATAAAAAAAAACATCTATTTATTTGTTGTTTGCAAATCTACTATTTATTTTTATATTTTAATTATTAAAAAAATATTTTCAAATGGCACTCCTACAGCGTTTCATATTAGCCCACCGATTGTGTGAGAGAAATGGATGTATATGAACCCTGCAGATGGATGAGTGGAGTCAAGGATTCTTCTATAGATAGAAGTGGTGCCCATTTGTGGTGAGCCATTTTGAAGCCATCAGCCTAAATAAATGATGGCTTGATGACAGAGGAGTGTGGGGCTGAAAATCCACAGTTCTTTTGAAAGTGAGAGAGTGTGAGAGCAAAGATAACTAGCATGCATACATGCATCTTCATCAAGCCAGTTTAATCAACAGTTTCCTCAGGATGTAATTTTATACACGTCTCTCTAAAGCTGATTTGAAAGCGGATATGAAGGACTCATCTTGCATTACTCTACTTTGAGCAAACAAACAACTTTAAGCGTTACTTCTGTTTATTGCCATTTCAAACGGATTTCGAACTCCACAGTGGCAAAACACTGCAAAGTCCAATAATCTAGTGCATCTGACTCATAACAAGAGAGGACTGCAGAGCGTCAGAGACAAAATTCAGAAGAGAGCTCTGAATTTCAATGGTCTCTGATTCACCATGAAGATTTGAGAGTGAGAACTACACTGATGCTTCAGTACTGAAACAAAACAGGCTAAAAAGTTAATGTACCAAAAAATTACTAGAATGAATCTCCCCAACCCGTGTTTAACTGCAGCTGTCTGTAGCTTTTACAAAATGTGTGTTTTCACTTTCCTTTCAATTAGTATAGTTAAAAAAACGAATTGGTTGAGTGAACAATTCAGTGATTCGCTTATAAAAACATTTTCTGAAATCACATACACATACAAAAGTGGCTGTTAAAAGTACATTCTATATGGTGTGAATGAATGTCATATGAATGTAATTTAGACATACTACATCGATCATGGTGTCATTAGCCAGGTTTCTATCCAAAGTTGCGAATTTAACTTATGTGCAAAAATTGGAATATCGCATAAAACATTTGTGAATAAGCCATTTCCATCCAACAAGTCAAAGAGAACATAATCGTCACTTCCTGATGAACTGACACTATATACTACTAAGAAAAGTAGGAGAAGCCACTGAGTATAGTAATTTTTATATATAATAAATCACTTGCGCCTCAGAGTGAGCAGACAACAGACAATAAATGTGATAATTTCTTTCGGAGGTGGATGCCTGCTGTTTGCGAACGCAGTCGTGTAAGACAGTTCTGGGAGGCAATTATATAGTAATGCTTTGATGACGGACTTTGCTCAGGCATTTCAGAATGACCAACACTTCAGATGCTGTGGAATGAGATCGGTATACCGGTTAGACGGGTTTTGCTGTCCCATAGCACAAAGTCACATGACTTTTTTGATGCGTATGGAGGAATTTATTCTGCAAATGCGTTTCCATCTCCCATTATTCGCATTAGCCCTTTCTCGCACAAGTTTTTTTTTTGCAAATTAAGGGATGTTTATTCGAAATGTGGCGTTTCCATCACTCGTTTCTGATGCATAAAAGCTATTGTCATGTTACCTACCAGCATCAGTTGTATCTCCCCATTGCTATTCACAGCTCCTCTCCCGTGGCCTCATGGGATAGTAAAGTGTCTATAAGATGTGCTTCAGAATTTCTATTTGTTTTAACAAGACATGAGATTTGGGAATCCCAGATTTCTGCGTGTAATGAGGCTAAATTTTCACACGCTCCCCCACTGGAATATGTACGCTGACACGGCACACACTTATAAAAACAGGCTCTCTCTCAGATGCAAGTGGAATTTTAATGTAAGTGGTTTGTCTTGTGTGTTCTTGTAGAGGTGTGGGTCCAGCTTTTGGCCTGACACAGTCCCAGATGCTCTTATGTCTTATTCATGTACCATTTGGTTCTTGGATGATGCTTGACTTTAGTGTCTTACAGCAGGTTCTACTTTGTGTGTGTCTGTGACATCACTTTTTAATCTCACAGGATGCCTTTTCCACCCAAAATGCACAAACCATGAGTAGTTTGAACAACTTTGTCTGAACATCTTGCGTTTGGAGCCTCGGGGTCATCAGCCGAAGTACTTCTTTTCAGAAGCTTTCTTGAACTCCATCCCATCTGCCCTCCAGCCCTTCGGTTTTACTTCGCCATATTTCTACATGGGCTTTAATCTTTGTAAAAGGACACAAAACACACTCAAATGACTGAAAATACACACACAGTCAGAAACATTGGGCTACGGCATGACCTTGAACTGTAGAGAGCGTGTGGTAGATGCTGGGAGTGCAGTTGCTCATATAGGTCAGTAAATCTACTGCACTTGTGGCATTTAGAATTGTTTAGTGTTCCTCTTTTTCTCTTTGTCCCTCTCACCACCCCTTTTTCCATCTCTCAGATTGAAATAGAAGTAGTGAAGACCTTTTCCATCCTGCCTTAAAGTACACAGTGCTGTTCAATGTAGACACCCTAACAGCACAAATGGACAACAGAGATTCATCTAAAAATCACTGGTACCTTTTCTCCAGCACACACATGCCTTTCACAGTGGTGAAAAAAAATGTCTGAATTACACAGATGTCTGATGATCAAAATGGCCTGTGCAAAACACACATGAAAAGAGACATAAAAGTGTGTTTTTCAGTGAGGACGCATGTCTCATGTGTCAATTCAATAACACTGATCAAAGCTAATGTCACTCTCCTTCAGACTTAAACTATAAGATAAGGAAGACATGACATTTCTAAAACTGAACAAGCTCCCAGAAGCTTCCTTTCAAGATTTACTGAATGATTTTTCCCTCATTAAACGATTAGTTCACTTCCAGAATAAAAATGTACTCATAATTTACTCACCCCCATGTCCTCCAAGATGTTCATGTCTTTCTGTCTTTAGTCGAAAAGAGATTAAGTTTAAAAAAAATACATAAATTGGACTTCAATGGTGGCCAACGGGTTGAAGGACCAATTTGCAGTTTCAATGTAGCTTCAAAGGGTGCTAGACGATCCCAGCCGAGGAATAAGGGTCTTACCAGCCAATTCCTAAAAACAAAAAGTATAAAAGTATATACTTTTTAAACACAAATGCTCTTCGTGCAGTACCTAAACCTCACGCATTACGTAGTCACGTTGGAAAGGTCTCATGTGATGTAGGCGGAAGTACCAACCCAGTGTTTGTGAAGAGAATATGCAAAGAAAGTCAAACACCATTGAAACCCACTATATGGAGAAAAATCCTGGAATGTTTTCCTCAAAAAACTTTTTTTGCGACTGAAGAAAGAAAGGCATAAACATCTTGGATGACACTGGGATGATTAAATTTTGAGGACATTTTTATTCTGGAAGTGAACTAATCCTTCAAAAAGCTTTACACATGGAGAATTAGGTACTTTTTAAGAATTAGTACTTTTCAAAAATGTTTAAAATGTTGTTTAAACATTGAGTTTAAACACAAGTTTAATCCAGTTGAAACACTTACAAAAATCCACTCGTAAAAGTGGTCCATATGACACACATGCAATATATCTTTTGAAGCTAGTAATGGGGAAAATGAAGCTTTTCAAAATCTGAATCATTTGAACCAATTGCATTTGCAACTGTATTTGAAACACCACAGGCTGGCGATGCATACTGGTCAGAATGGTGTAAATTTAACAAAACCCCAATCACATGTCAAGTTCAACTCAATTACAACAGTTACAGCTCAATGAAGAATAAAAAAGCAGTGAATAACACTCTAAATTTCTTATACAATTTGTGTAAGAAAGAATTTGTGTAAGAAGAAAAAACAATAGAAACCATCACAGAATTTGAAATTATTTTGCAGGTTTAATGGGATTTTTTATTGGTTTTAATGGAAACTAATGGTGCCTGTTGGTCTCTACTGGTAATTGGTCGCCTTCTATTGGTGGCTTGTTAAAACCACTAAATCCTAAAACACACACCACAGGAAAACATTTTTAATGTTTTTTCTGGTTTTGTAATGGTTTTTAATGGAATTTCTGTGATGGTTTCTATTGTTTTATGGTTCTTTTTTGATGCCTTTGCATCCTTGAAGCTTGAAAGCTTCTGTTCATTGTAAAGTGAATGTTTCTTACATGTTTTCTATTGTGTTCGAAGAAAAGGAGACTTATACGTGTTTGGATAGCACTGGGGTGAGTCAATGATGACACAACTGACTCATGACATATTAATAATGGCTTGAAGGAGTAATATACTTTAATTAACAAGTGACACAATGAAATACACAGACACACACACACACACACACACACACACACACACATATATATATATATATATATATATATATATTTGGCTTAGATATATGGTTCCATTGCCCTTTGTATGATGTGTCCTCTATGGTTTTTTTTGGATGTAACCCAACAAGGCAATATGGCAGCCGTCCCATCTGACTAACAACCTCTGGGATCCAGGTCTATGTATTGCAATACTCGTCAATTTGTTCTGACCAAGACAGTTTAGTAATTACACTGGTGTATTTAGAGCGGTGAGAACATGGCGGAGTGTTGCATGAGTGATTTCATAATACGTGGCAAGTAATTAATCTTGACTAAAAGTCTCATTTACTCAGAATCCACTCTTAGGTATGACGAAGCATGCGCTCTGATTATTTGTTTGCAGATGGAGATGTTTGACAGAAGGTACAAAACCAGTTTCTATTAAAAATAGGCACAAACATAAATCTGATGCTTTGGGGAAAGCTTGCAAGCACTCATTTGCCATACCAAATAATGGGTGATTTCCATTTGTTCCAGCCAGGGCACAATTTAATCATATCACATCTATTATCCGAAACATTTTTTGATGTTGGATCACAGTAGCAGTATTAGCGGCATCATACAGATTCGTGATTTATGCATGTGCACGCGTGTATCCTTATGCGTGTAATAATGGTTTGAAATAGGGTCAGACAACCCCTAAACAGACCACGGGCACTGTCGCCATAGCAACAGCCAGTCCTGCCATCCCCCTGAACTGTTGCCAACAATCTGATGTCTTTCATAAGACACACAAACAGAACACATGTCCTTTAAACTCAACAGGGGAGGTCTAGAATGATGGACAGCACATCCTAACCTCAGCCCAGGCCCTACAAAGTCGGTCACAGGGGGTCTGTGTAGTCGTCTATTCAAGCAACACAGGCTTCGGAGTCTAAACATGTACAGAACAGCCAGAGGCCTAATGTCCAGACCCCACCCACTGGGTCTTTATACAGACTGAATGCCTGACGAGCTTGGGGCTCCGTATGAGAACGGAGCTACTATACAAAAACAAGTCTAGTTGAGTTTTAAAGGCATATTTACGTCTTATTTACCATTTAAAATGACAACTCTCTCCTCTTTTACTTACCCTGACTGCATTCCAAACCTACATCACTTGCTTTTTCTGTGGAACAGAAAAGAATATATATTTTTTAAAAATCTGTGTTTCTGTCCAAACAATGAACGTCATCTTTTATGTCATAGAAAAAAGTCTTACAGGTTTGGAAAGACATGAGGATGAGTAAATGATGACAGAACTATTCCCTATATAGCTATAGTGTGATAAAACGTAAATAAAATATCATATTTTCAGATTTACCATCTTTAAAATTAGCACTGACCAGTAATCTTCTAAATTTCCCATCTGTGGCATGTTTAGCTGAAGCTTTAAACACAGCTGAGAACACAATTATTTTCTAATCTTTCTAATCTCAACATTCTGCCTATGTATATGCATATACTTCATGGTCAAAATGTGAACACCCCTTTACGGGTTTGACAATGTCAGCTATGCTGCCACAATGCTCTCAAACTCAATTTTAATGACAAACAATGTTTTAAACTCTTTTCGGTGTTTGTCAGGTAGATGAAAACGTTGTTTGTCTACTATTAAAATTTATGTGATTCCGGAGGTGCCATCTGGTACAGAAATGGATACTCGGAGAACAGGAATAT
Organism: Labeo rohita; assembly: GCF_022985175.1. Taxonomy (NCBI): domain Eukaryota; kingdom Metazoa; phylum Chordata; class Actinopteri; order Cypriniformes; family Cyprinidae; genus Labeo; species Labeo rohita. Next base: position 12,899,698 of record NC_066881.1, on the reverse strand, counting down.
TTGCTTTTTCTCTGTTGTTGTTCAGTTGTTGTACAAAGAATGTAACGGTTGGTGATATTTGTCCCACCCCTCTTACACCTTGATTGAATAACTGGGTAAAAAATGACTGCGTTTTACCAAAAGTTCTCGGTGTAACTCTCTGTGAACAGAAAAAAGTGCACAGTACTTTTTAAATATGGGCGCTCTCTTTGAAAACAGTTAAAAAAAAATAAAAACACTTTTGAATTAAAAACAGCCTTGAAGTTTATATTTAGAGACTGATAGCACTTTGTTATCCTTCTGGCCTTCTAGGATGATTTTTGTTATGCACTTAATATAATATATTAAAATATATATATAAAAAAAATAAATAAAATAAAATATATATAAAATATATATAAAAATATATATAAAATATAAATAAATATATATATATAAATATATAGAGGTAGATGGGTAGATATTGGACAGAACACATGCTAGGTTATTTTGACCCAGCTGGTTGGGTTAAATGTTTTTTTACCAAACATGCTGAGTTATTTTAGTTAACTATTGTTTAAAAATTATTATATTGCTGTCTTAAAATGGACTGGAATTATTAAAAACAAAGAATTACTAAAGGCAACAGCAATAATCAAAAGATGAACATTTATTATTAGGCAAGAACTCATGGACAAAATACAAGACAAATTAAATTTATTTGGGTGAATACCGCATAGTTCAAAATATTACATTTATTTAAACTTGTTTAACAAGCTTTTTAGACATAAAAAAATTAACATTTAAAAGTAGCATTTTAATTTTAGTGTATTCAACCGTTCTCTGTAATCACTTTTTTACTGAAATAGCGCTAATTCTCATGCTGATGTGTCACTGAAATCTGAGCCGGTGAAGGGGTGCTGTTCGCTGGGGTAACTGCAAACTTCAGATCCCTGCCTCGCGTTTCACTCATAGCTGAAAGATGCCGTGACTGACTCCCAAATAAACAAATTAAATTAAACTCACTACTATAACAAATAAAATCCATTTATTTTATGCAAGGCAAAAGGCGTTTCCATCATGCGAAGTGACCGCTGCTGACACAGCTGACTGAGATGCCTTATATTGCGTTGCATAAAATAATACAATTTACAGCATAGTAAAGACTTTATAAATGAAATAAAATGTATACAAACCTTTATTTCGCTGAAGAAGTGCACCAAATCAGCGCTGAAACTGCTCTCTCCTGTAGAGGACTCAAAACTGTAACTTAGCAGCTGGGTTGTTTCATCAGAGATAGGCTTAACCCAGCACAGGGTTGCCAGGTTTTCACAACAAAACCCACCCAACTGCTACTCAAAACCAGCCCAAAACCAGTGTTTCGAGGGGGGGCCCCCAGTAAAAATCACATTCCAGGGGGTAAAAGTGTTGTGGTGGGGTTCTTTTGGTAAAATGAGCATTCCAGTGGGTAAACATTATGTTATTGGGGTCACTTCAACCCGCGGACATGAAAAACAACTCATGGCAACAGTAAAGTAGCCTAATTCTGCAGGAAAAATGCAGATTTGGCAACACTGACCCAGCAGTTGGGTAGAAATAAATAATCCTGCAGTAAAAATGACCCAGCAACTTAGTTACAGAAATACTACCTAGCACCTGGGTAAAAAAAACACTAAAAATAACCCAGTAAAATGACCCAACGGGCTGGGTTATAAAAAAAAAAATAACCCAGCATTTTTAAGAGTAGAGTGTAGAAGACTTGAAACTGTTAAGAAACCAGTGGGAGGATCAGCTATAGTTGGCCATTTCACGAGTTCACCCTTACATCTAATCTGGTTGAGTAAACAGTAAGCATATTTTGCCGTGCTGTCCTGGGGGAGGGCTCCGAGCCCGGGCTATGGCCCGAACCCAGAGAACTCCCGCATCCCAAGTATGGGATGAGGGTAGATTAACAGTGAGGAGTTGGGGTGGAGGGGGGATACCAAAAAACTGTCGAATGACAGAGGTAATTCGGCTGTGTGCATATACATGGCTTGTGCTAGTTCAGATGATTAGACGAGTTGCACCTGTGCCGAATTAGTTGATTATCTGATCGTGCTCCTCCCGAACTTTGTTATCAAAACATCATGTAGTGTATGGGTAAAATAATGTAAAATTTAGAAAAGATGTAAAATTATAAATATATACAAAAAATGTTAATACAGAAAGCATAAGGCATCTAATTCTTCTGGTTTATTTCAGCAAACTAGCCATACTGCTAAGTTCAAAATAGTGAAAAGAATTTTGCTTGTATATCAGAATTATGTTTGATTCAGTGCAACTCATTGTCTACAGCGTTTTTATATTGTCTCGTCCTATTAGTCTTTGTATCAATCTGAATTTTTTCGTTGTGTTTTTAAATTGAGCAACAGTTTCCAAGTTATTATTTAGCTAGTAGCGCCCCCTAGTACATCCACTGCTGCATTACAATAATGCAAGCTGTGTCTCCTAAGGCTCAAGCCTTCAGCATTACTGCCACCATCTGGCTCATATCAGAAGTATTTTGCACCTCCGAAATACTTGTCTCTCTCCTTGTGTATTGATTGTTTAATGCATACAAAAACAATTTTTTCAGGTAATCAGAGTACATGATTTGTTATTTGCACAAAATGCCAGGCCTGCTAAGTCATCGTCCTGAAAAAGCGCCTTAACTGCCTTTTTGTTCACAGGTAGTGATTTTCTGATTAAAACCCTGCCATGAAATGGATGAAAACTGACACTGACCTTGCTGTGAACCTTTAGCTTAGTTATAGTGTGAATCCTCCAGTGATCCCTGGACTGGTGTCCCTGACTCTGAAACACAACAGCCCACTGAAAGCCAATGGGGAGGAGCAGCAGGTAAATGATGAGGATGGTATTTTTCACTCACTCACAGGGTGCCGTTATATTTGCGGTCTGTGGTTTTCACAGTATGAGAGCCACTTCTCAGTAAGGCGTGATGGACGCACGCTGTGAGGAGTAGGAGGTGAATGTGACTCAGTATTGATTCTTTGCTCTTGTTTGGGTTGATGTTATGTCTACGTGTGTGTGCATGCATTTGGCTAGTGTGGCTGCTCATTCACCATTTATTTTTTTGCTGTGGCTAAGTACACCACAACTAATTCAGCCTGAATTAGAGTGACTCTTTTCACACATGCTGAGTATATCTTTTGCTCTAATTAGCAGCTTTTCGTGAGGCGTCAGATGTATTAGACTGTCCTGCACAGTGAGTGCCAGTGGTATAAAAGTGATAGGTGGCGACATTTCTGGTTTGGAAATTATTTGCTGGAAAGTTAAGGCCTGTTCACACTAAGCATGATAACTATAATAACTGTAATGATTACTTACATTAGCATCCAAACCCAAACATGGATTCTGATTGGCTGTCAATGGTACAAAACACCAAAAACTTATTACCATGAGTCAATGGAAACTAGCAATAAAACTTTAAAGCTGCAGTTAATTCTGGTGTCACAACTTGTCAGCATTTTCCGGAATCATTCTGTGTCTTTCTACTTTTTAAATCTGTATTGCTTTGAATTTTGGGCATTTCTGAATATTTTGTTGTAGCTGGATCAAACTGAGCTCCTGTTCTGCACTGTTCGCTCCAGTGCTTTCTTACACAGATCCTTCTGCTGTTCCAAGACCTAATTCCCAGCTGGGCTGAACTTTGTGCACTTGAGAATTTGAAGATCCCCAAAACCTACTTTCCTATACCTATTCTCTTCTTCATGGTTGCTCAGCTCAAAACGTATTTTTGAAGGCACTTTACAAAGCCTATTCACTAGTTTACACCATGGCTGAGCATCCAGGCATATTGCTTAATGTCCAGAGGGGATGAAAATACAGCAACCTGCCATCGTGTCTCAAACTCTTTGCTCCACTAAACAATAAATCTTCTTCCCAAAGGCCCAGACATGCAGTTTAGTTTGTGTCAGGCTAAGGAGACGATTTGACAGCAGTGTAGTTATTTATATTGTAATTTAGCAGATTCTTTCGACTGTAAGTTTACCTGCTACAGATAAACTCTCCCTGTTGTATCATATTTCAACCCATTTAATGAGAAAAGGTGACTATTTTAGAAGATGGTAATTTGGATTATGATTTTAGAAAGAAAAGCATGAAGGTCTACACCCCTAAAACTAACCCTCAGTGGGATGCAACCAGATCATATGAAACACTTATAAACACTTAAAGGGGTCATAACATGAGAAATAAAAATTGCTTTGATCTTTTGGCATATAAGAGGCCTTTGTACCATTAAAACATCCTGCAAGTTTCATAGCCTAAAACGTTCTCCTCATTATAAACAAAAAATTTATTTAATCAAGCTCCAGAAACGGTGCAAGATGACGTCACAGGGGCACAAACATTTGTATAAACACTGCCTCCAGAGCAAGACATTGACGAATAGTCTTATTCTCACCATAGGCCCCGTCCACTGGCCGTCCGTCGCTTAACGGCTGACACTTGATTACGCTGAATGCTCGCATCGCATCAAAAAGCAAATAGAAATTACAATGACTGCTCCTATCTGGTCTACAATGGATACAGTATACAAATGCGCATTTGCTTTCTGACACAGTCCACTCGCTCGAGTCTGTTGTCAAGAGGACAAATGGAGTGAAAGAAAGTTTGATGCATTTGGTTTAAACAGCTTGTTTGTGTCTTTGTACAGATATCAGAAGAATCCCAGTGTAAGGAAGAAGTGGATAGTTTATTTTTAAAGCCATCTTGGATCATTTCAGATTGAGAACAATTGAAAAAATACCCCAGCCATGGGGAAAAACGCTTTGATGGACACATGGACTAACAGTGGCGATTACTGGCAAGCCAAAAAAGACATGCCAACAGGTCATTTTAGACAAAGGATCAGAATGAGGGCTGAAAATTATCATTTGTCCACATAAACTCTTAAAAATAAAGGCTCTTTATTGGCATCAATGACTCTGTGAAGAACCTTGAACATCTATGGAACCTTTTTAAATGCAGAAAAGGTTCTTTGTATTTTTAAAGGGTTACTCCACCCCAAATTGAAAATTTTTCATTAATCACTTACCCCCATGTCGTTCCAAACCCGTAAAAGCTTCGTTCATCTTCGGGACACAAACTAGGATATTTTTGATGCATTCTGATACCTCTTTAATCCTCCCATAGACAGCAATGTAATTAACACGACCAATGTCCAGAAACATAGCATGGAGATCGGTAAAATAATTAATGTGGCATCAGGGGTTCAACAGTTATTTTACAAAGCTGCAAGAATACTTTTTGTATGCAAAGAAAACAAAAAATAACGACTTTATTCAACAATTCGTCTCCTCCGCATCACCATAGTGCCATTTTGGAGCGTATCCCCTGAACGCAAATGGCGTATGCTGTTTTGTGTCAGCTGCGCCACGCGGATAAGTTTTCTACATTTATTTACACTTTGATTAGAATGAAAACAACTTATCTGTGTGTTGCGGCTGACACAAAACAGATGTCACATGGATTATTTTACCAATATCCATGCTACGTTTCTGGATGTTGATTGTGCTAATTACATTGCTGTCTATGGAAGGGTCAGAGAGCTGTTAGATTGCATCAAAAATTTCTTAATTTGCATTCTGAAGACGAACATAGCATTTACGGGTTTGGAACGACATGGGGGTGATTAATGACAGCATTTTCATTTTGGGGTGGAGTAACCCTTTAAAATGTTCTTCAGCATGTTTTTAGGAACTATTCACTGAAAGGTTCTTCGAGAAACCAAAAATAGTTCTTCTATGGCATCACTGCAAAAACACCCTTTTGGAACCTTTATTTTTAAGAGTGTATTTGTTTTTTTTGTGCAAAAAAACTTTATTTACATTATAAGTAAACCTCAAGGAACATTAAAAAAAATATATATATTTTGTTTAAATCCATGTCATGACCCCTTTAACATGGAATCCACCAGATGCCAAAACAGTACACCAATATATTTTAAGAATGTCTGTTTTAAGTGTTTGAAACCAACATACCATTGCTAGAGAAAACAGGTTTGTGTGTAAATGGACTTTTGGTCTAGTTTTGGTCTCTGTTTATAGTAGATGATGGCTGAAAATACTCTCTAATAAAGACTTTTTGCTGTTTGAACATCATATCGATATGTATAGCTACACTTCAAACGCACAGCTGGCTGTTCTTTCCTCACATCAGCGGTCACCCGCCCTTTCTGTCGTTGCACATTAATAATTCCCACAGTCTCCGCGTATTAATGCGTTTTTCGCGGTGCCCGCTGTTTTAATGCGTTTTCCGAGTTTCTAACAAATAATTCACCCTGTCTCGGGCGCGTGATGCATTGCAAATTGAAAGATGGCGCGAAAGAGCTCTTGAGTCGGCGTGCGCGTTCAGGTGCACACACCTCCAGCAAAAACTACGCACTCAGCTCTGTCTGCTTCAGACTGAATCATTTTAGGTGCACGGAAGGGAAAGGCGCATAATCTCAACGCGACAGTACGTTCAGCGCCTCTGTATTTCCAAGGAAGACACGCGAAGGACTGCCATGAGCTGTCGTGTCCAGTGACCCACTGGCGATGGGATCTGACCGGCATACTGATACGCTCCGCCAGCAGCGTCAGCACCGGGGAGCGCGACAGACGCAAGAACACCTTGCGCGCCACTTCGGTTTTCGTTAGAGTTGCTCGTTTCTTGGCGTTTGTAGTATTTTGATGTTGGTCTCGTCGTCGCGCATGCGTTGCTGTGTAGTTGAATTTGCTGGAGCGCTTCTTCAGACTAAGTTTGGGCTACTGCTTGTCGGTCGATGATGAGAGGGATGCTGATCGCTCGGGATCACTGGCGTGCGGGGATCTTGTGTGTCCTCGTGTTCGTGGCTTTGACGGTTGCTCGTAGCCCGCCAGCGCACAGGTAAGACATAACGTGCTTGTGTGTTATCAGCCTGCCTGCATTCTCTGCGGAGCCATGTTAAACCAGCCTAAGATGGTTTGCTGGGCTTAGCTGGTCTCCCAGCCTATTGGCTGGTTTTAGAGAGGTTTTGGGCACTTTTCAGACGGTCAGGCTGAAAGCTAGATGAGCAGGAGCATGACTAGACTGAGGAACTAGCTAAACCCGGGTTGACCAAGCTGGCAGACTAGCTAAGACCAGGTCTAGGTGACAGTTAAAACCAGATTGGCTATTCTACAAGCAGGGCTGGGCGATATGGCCAAAAACAGTTATCGCGATAAAATTGTTCATATCAGTCGATATCGATAATTACCACGGTACATTTTCTTTAAAGTTTAAAGGCTGATTTTTGAAAGTTGTACAAACCATACTCTTAACTGAGGTTTTCAACAACTCTTTATGGTCAGAACGTGACAAACACTTTACACTTTACCTGTCATTTTTTAACAAAATATTTTTTTTAAAATTATTTCTTAGTTTCTGCATGTTCTAATGGGGGATATTGTTTCAAATTATTAAATAGGTTTGTGCTGCCTGATCTCGATGCGTATCTCGAGCACTGTTTGCAATATGCATGCTGCAATATTAATAATATTATGGTTTTTGACTCTTTAAATGCGCATTTTACAGTAGTAGTAGCTTGAGTTAGGATGCAGATGCAAATTTGTTTATTATCAAAAACAGTAAGGTCTGTAGAAATTGTAATCTATTTATATATGGTGAAATTTAATTATTCTGACTATTTGAATTTTATTCAAATTGACCCTTAGTCTTCAATCGTGGCATACATTTAGTTCATAATAACCACAGTTAAAAATGTAACTATATGGGTTCTAGGTATTTGTATGCAACACAATAGTTTTAAATGCATTTGTGACCCTGGACCACAAAACCAGCCATAATGGTAATTTTTTTTTAAAATTGAGGTTTATATATCATCTGAAAGCTGAATAAATAAAATAAAAAGCTTTCCATTGATGTATGGTTGAAAACCTGGAATCTGAGGGTGCAAAAAAAACGCCTTTAAAGTTGTCCAAATGATATTCCTTAACAGTGCATATTACTAATCAAAAATTAAGTTTTGAGATATTTACGGTAGGAAATTTGCAAAATATCTTCATGGAACATAATCCTTATTTAATATCCTAATGATTTTTGGCATAAAAGATAAATCTATCATTTTGACCCATACAATGTAAAATATAAATACACCTGTGATACTTATGACTGGTTTTGTGGTCCAGGGTCATATTTAGTATGAATGCACAAATATGATAGCTTAATCACAAAAAATACTGCAATTCCATTACTCTTATACATTTAATACATGTCTGCATTTATAATATAATAACATAATATAATATATCAATATGGATATCCTACATTTCTGCAACAGTACCATGGTGCAGTTAGTGTTACTACAGTAAATCCATGGTAAGTCATGACGATTTGTAGATTGAAAAGTCTTCAGACTGTTTTGTTGCGCAGAGTGTTTCCATTGTTTGTCAGCACTGTTTCACCTGTCTTTGAACTAGTTTTAATCACAGAGTCATTTGTGTTTGTCACTGAATTCAAGCGCTTCACAATAGATCTCACAGCACTGTTTTGTGCTCTTGTGACCGAGACTTATCAGCGAGTATACGCATCTGCTCTGCGCTACCATTTGAACATTGGGCCAAGCTGACAAATGGTCCATCTGGCGCGGCTCAAATGAGTAGCGCTGTTTCGTTCCACTTTTGGCGCATTATAACATTATATCGAACATTTATGGAACCCTTGTTATCATTTTATCGAAGAAAATTATATAGAGATAATTACCGTTATTGTTTTTAATCGCCCAGCCCTAGCTAACACCAGGTTGGCCAGTCTAGTAAACCGTTTAACCCACCTTGGCTAATCTTTGATCACGTTTGAGTCACATTTTTTAAAATATCACACTACTCTTCCACAGTGTAAACGAACCAAGCAACATGTCGTACGTCAAAGTCACGGTGGATAAACTACTCAAAGGCTACGACATCCGTCTCAGGCCTGACTTCGGAGGTAAAGGCGTAATATTGATTTAAAACCCTTTTCCATTCTCACTGATGGATGTGACCATTTTGATGGATCTTTGACTGTCATCAGGCGATGTTAGAGAGATTGTGGTGTCTGTTGGCTTTGCAGGTCCTCCGGTTGATGTCGTTATGAGTATCGACATCTCCAGTATCGACATGGTGTCGGAAGTGAACATGGTGAGTCCACACGCTACTCTGATTGTTTAATAAATGGTGGGCTATTAAGAAAGGGGACATCTCTGTCAACACAACCTATTAAGGCTACAGTGATAAATAAAGTGGGAGAATAGACTAGAGTCTGCTGTTGTAGTCCACTCAGGAAAGAGCTACAGGCTACTGTTTTCTCTCCTGCTTACATACAAGCACAGCTGACTGTAAAATTAGAGAGACATTGTGTTCATTTTGCATTATGATTGTTTTGGCATTGGAACTGGACTGACATAAGCCTTTACTCTGACTCAGCAAAGAAGGACAAAATAAGCATTTTTTTGAGGAACATGAGGAACATGCACTCAAGACCCCATATACGCACATCCACAGGTTGAAGTAGGTTGGAGAATTGGATGCTAAAACACAACAGTGATTTTAATGTCACCCTGGTGATTTTTATGTAGATAATCATGATGGTCAATGGATTGTAGGATGTGTAATTAGCTTAAATATTAAATATATTGGCCGAATCCAATGAGTATGCTGTACTACACAGCAGTGGTTTTCAACCTTTTTGACTTCTCTGGGTTCCTGCCATTGTGCAACACAATTATTACTAGTTTATTAACAGAACCTAAACACTAGATTTACTAAACAGGGCAAATTAGTGTGAGAGTGCAATGCCATAAAAGCGCAGATGGGAGTGGAAAATTTTGCTGGTGATCTACTTACAATGTGCAAATTAAAGAACACAGATGCAGTCATAATGACTAACGCAATCTACCAAGAGCAATGCAAATTATCGTAGGGTCACAAACAAGCAGAGCTGATGATAATCAGATGTGGGTAATCTACTAACAACACAGATGCAAAATGGGTTAAGATGTTTTTATGGGGGGGTGTTAAATAATGATGCAAATCTTAGTAAACCACCTTGCATGATTCATTTAAATACCGTCCTCCCATAAATTTGGTGTCTGAAAGGGAAAATTCTACAAATGCATATGCAATAGAGGGTTTGCAGTCCAAGTGGAGATACTTGGATGTAAACAACAGTATTGCATGGTTAATGCACTACTGAATATGTTGTTCTGCTAATTTATGCTGTCTAAACGGGAAAAAAAGAAGTGTGGAAGCTGCTAAATTATATAGAGAAAGACTTAGTAAGCAGGAAAGGGTGCAATATTTTGACAAACTAAAGTGAATAGGTGGTAAAGATACATATGAGCAGTATTAATTAAGATATTAGTCTAATATTTCACCTACCTGACCGGAAATGATAAGGATAAACATGAATGTTGATTCTTGCCCTGGAAATCCTGGTTTAGTTTGACCAACCACAAACGCCTTTTGTTCCTCAGACAGTTCCTCAGCACTATTCTCCTTGATTTGTTATAACTTTTGCCAGTCTGTATTACTCCAAATATTTTTTCCTGTCCAACCATACAGCCCAAAACATAATAATTGGCCATTTTCAGCAGCAATAATCAGCAAAATAGGCAAGTTTCATTCATTGATGTGTTGTGAAAACACACTATAAGGTTAGCCTATTCATTGCTAATGTTTCATTGCATGTCTTTAGTAAATCCTGATAGTAGTTTTAATTGCAAAAAGGGTTTGCACTAACACAATCTGTTAGTAAATCTGGCCCCAGGAGTGTTGATAAAAATAATTAACCACAATTAATTTATCATAAGATTCCGTAAGAGAAAAGATTCTACTTCGGTATGCTCTTTAGTTTAAGAAAAAAGAAGGGAAAAATTAAAAATTATTTCAATGTACATTACATATGGATTTCTTTGTGAATTAATTTTTTATATAATATAATTAATTAATCCTGTAATCTCTTTGGAAGTTTGCTGAAGGCCCTCAGTGGGCCCTTTCCCCTGTTTGAGAACCACTACCGTAGAGGACATGTGAGCTCCCTTTCGTTCTCCTGATGATGGCCCTTAACTGGAGATTAATGTCGATTATTCTTTTCAAAATGATAAAAAGAGTAACAGAGAATAACAGAAAAGTGTTTTTGAAATTAACCACTCTGAAGGCTGATGCACTCTGGGGGTATTCTAGGATAATTCAGGTCTAAGGTTGAGGTTGTCACTTTTGTTATGACAAGGTGTCACTTTGGCCATGCTGGAAAAAGCTTTTTTTGTGAATTATAGATAGTGGGTCTGAACAAAAGCCATTTCTGTGGTGGTTTGTCATACATTAATTATTTTAGCAAGTGGGAGGCCTTTCAGAGAGGACACATGATGGCGGGAGTTAGTGAGGCGCAGCAGAGAGATACTTAGCATTTGCAGCAGCTGCTTCAGGACTCACTGTTTCTACAAATTCTGTTTCTCTAGAAATATACTTTTATTTAAAATCTAAAATGATCAGTTTGAATGTATGGAGAGATACCACCTAGACCAGTTTATGTCAGTTTCATCCCTTGTGGCAAAGTCAGGGTCCAAGAAGAGTTTGAAATGAATGATGAGTTATGAGTTATAATGTAGAGTTGATCACATTCACTGTTGAAAGGGCAGAAGGGATCAAAGATCTGGTATATCTTAAAGTGTTCTTATGCACTTGTTTTGACATTCTTTATCTCATCAGTTTCTCGATCAATGGTGAATCTCACAAGAATTAATTTATATTTGTTTAGATGTGATGCGAGCAAAAGTCAAGTTTGGTGAGGTAGTTGCTGTCATTTTTGTAGACTATCTGCAGAGACTAGCACGAAAAGGTACAGCTTTTTAAAGGGATCATCAGATGCCCATTTTCCACAAGTTGATATGATTCTTTAGGGTCTTAATGAAAAGTCTAAAATATACTTTGGTTAAAAATTCTCAATGGTTGTGTAAAACAACACCCTTTTTACCTTGTCAAAATCAGCTCTGCAAAAATCATCTCATTCTCTTCGGGGCTGCTTTAAATGTTAATGAGCTCTGCTCGCCCCGCCCCTCTCTTCTCTCTGTGGAGCGACGAGCCTGTTTACTTTAGCCGCATTTAGCCGCGTTTAGCTGCTAAACTTGCTAACTAGCACATTATTAGGAAAGACGATCACAAAGATTCATAAAAAAACCTTATACTCACTTCTGCTGTAAGTGAAGCTTGATCACGACTGATTTGCGTGAACATAGACGGATATATGTAGATTGGGAGGCGCATTCCCTTCACAAACAAACGTAATCTACTGCATCTTCAGCAGATCAGATGTCGGGAGTAAATGACGACCACTATGTTCATTACTACATCCAGCAACACAACACCTCAATCGCTCAATTGGAGATATTCTTGTCTAACTTCCATCCCTGCTCCGGCATCGAAACAAAGAGGGCGGACTGTTACAGCTGATCTGAGGTAAAACGCTCATGTCAATCAACTATCGACAGGCATCTGAGAATGGCTCGATTTGAAAAAGGGGATATTATTTTTACAGATGAATTAAAAACCACTGCATGGATTTTTATCATTATAGGGTAGATTTGTACATACACTGCCAACACACATTAATGTTCAAACAACATGTAAAAGTGAACTTAGCATCCGATGAACCCTTTAAAGGGTTAATTCAGCCAAAAATGACAATTCTGTCATTAATTACTATTACATGTCATTTCAAATCCGTAAGACCTTCATTCATCTTCGGAACACAAATTAAGATATTTCTGATAAAATCTGATAGGTTTCTGATTCTGTAAAACAGTCTGTGACATTAGTGGTCCTTACAGGTTTGGAATGACATTTTTGGGTAAACTATACCTTAAAAAGCTACACCTTTTCATGCTAGTCTCTGCTGTCTACACAAATGACAGAAACTATCTCACCAAACTTGATTTGTTTTTGGGTGGACTATCCCTTTAATCAAGTTTTGTTGTGATTCAAAATAAGATTCAGCATCTATATGGTTAAATGTTTTAAAATCACTGGATCCACATACATCTAGAAATACATCAAGAAAACAATTTTAAAGCTTCAATTATATAGAAATAGAAACTGCAAGTTGACACTTTTTACAGTGTACCATATTCATTTTTAATTTACCGTATCGCTATCGCATATATTTGCAGATATTGGAAAATACCTAATTTTAGATTACCTAGATGCTCATTTAATCTGTAGAAACACTAATAATGTAGTAATACTATTTTTTTCTTTTTGAATATTATAATGTGAAGCCTGAATTGCTTGTAGCATTTAAAACAGTTTTTTCTAGTTTGTTTTTAATTGTAAGCAAGCAGGTAAGCAATTTAATAACAGTGATTTATTGATTGTCATCCATTAAATGAAAACAATTATCAGCGTATTGCTACCAGCCAGAATTTTAATATCAGTGCATCCCAAGTGCTTTTAGAAAATCAGATATTGAACACTATTTGCCTCTCTGCAAACTCTCTCATCCCATTTTCTCCTGTTTGTTTGCTTGAAATGAACACGCACATACACTCTGACATGATTTTCATAACACTTCATGATTGAAGTGTCAGATATCGACAGATGTGTTTTCTGTTTCTTTGCTTTTTATAGCTCAGAAAATCACAGGTTCAGAGAGCACTGCGAACCTTATCACAAGAACAGAAAGGTGATTTTGGCGGAGAAGTGAGAAAAAGCAGAATTTAAATAGCCAATTTGGAAACGGCGTTAAACTAAAAGATAATCTACTGCAGCTCCCATAAGAATATTGCAGAAGGTCAGCTGTTCTCAGTGCTGTCACAGCTTCATAGCCCGCTCTTGTACGCTCCTGCATTGATTGTTAATGTACACTGCTGGTTACCTCAGTTGCCCTCGCTCACCATGTCATGACTGCAGTGTGAGGATGTTAAGTTTGCAGTAAAAGATGTGAGAAGTGGACTCTCGGCTGCAGTGTGATGCTGGTGTTTTTACTAATAACTAGTGTGGCAAAATAGACTTTAGTTTTACTTGCCCGGTTCACATTCTAGGTCTTATTGTTACTGATTAATCAGAGTATTATATTCCAAAGGGGAAAAAAGGGTCTCCATAGTAATAAATATAATAGTTTAATCTAGGGCTGCAACGATTCCCCAATTCTGTTTGAGTATTCGATTTTTAAAAATCCTTGATTGCATATTGCCTGTGTCGAGTAATCGGCAAAATACCAAAAGTGGCGCATTCCACGTATTAAACCCATTTAAAAATCATGAAAAAGCATAATTCTATTTGGAGTTTATAAATGCTATGATTAAAAAAATATATATGCGATGCAGGTTTAATATGTGCGCTTTAATTACGTGCATGTAGGTTACGTGTGGGCGTCTCAGAGCGGCTCCATTCACAGTAAATGCTGCTACACAAACTGTTATCATTTACATGCGTAGAGCGTCTAAAACTCCAGCTCTGCATGATGTTGTGAGTTTGGGTTTATTATAACGTTCATCTGGGAACACAACGTGCACTATTTCATTAGTTTTGTAAGGTAAATCATTTATAGCCCTACACAAACACAGGAGAATACGCCATTATCTTTCTCAATATGCTAACTGTTCATCGTGATTTCAAAATAAAAGTTTAAACCCCTCACTCTGAGTTTACATGTTTTGATGTCCACATATTCAAGAAATTACAGTGGCTGTAGCTTTTGTATCATAGAGAAATGGCCAAATATTACAGATTAAGTGGATTTTATTGAGCCAAGTTTAAAGGGGTCATCGGATGCAAACTTTTTCATGTTGTTTGAACATTAATGTGTGTTGGCAGTGTATGTACAAATCTACCCTATAATGATAAAAATCCATGCAGTGGTTTTTAATTAATCTGTAAAAATAATATCCCCTTTTTCAAATCGAGCTGTTCTCAGATGCCTGTCGGTGTGCCATCACACCAGAGGCCGCTCCCACGATAGTTGATTGACATGAGCTCTTACCTCAGACCAGCTGTCACAGTCCAGTAACATTCCTTGTTTCAATGCCGGAGCAGGGATGTACGTTAGACAAGAATATCTCCAATTGAGCGATTGAGGTGTTGTGTTGCTGGATGTAATAATGAACATAGTGGTCATTTACGACATCTGAGCCGCTGAAGATGCAGTGGATTACATTTGTTTGTGAAGGGAATGCGCCTCCCGATCTACATATATCTGTCTATGTTCGTGTGAATCATTCATGATCCAGGAAGTTTAGCGGCTAAACGCGGCTAAAGTAAACAAGATCGTCATTCCACAGAGAGAAGAGGGGGCGGGGTGAGCAGAGCTCATTTGCATTTAAAGGTACAACCCCTTAGAATGAGATGATTTTTGCAGAGCTGATTTTGGCAAGGTAAAAAGGGTGTTGTTTTACAAAACCATTGAGAATTTTTAATCAAAGTATATTATAGACTTTTCATTAAGACCCTAAAGAATCATATCAACTTGTGGAAAATGGGCATCCGATGACCCCTTTAAACACTGATTAGATTGTGCAGTAAAGTGTGAAACAATCATTAGGCCGTTGGTGTCCTCTGTAGGCATTTATTATAATGCATAATGTACATTAGCTCTATTTATAATTCATTATGTATTTTAACAGTTTTGTTAAATAAAATCATATGATTTCTTGCTTTTGATACTTTATTTGAACTTTTTTTTTGAGCTTTTGATATTTTATTATTGCCTCATTGCTATTATATATGTTCTATTTTTATTACTACAAAAAATGAATTATAATTATCTGATTACTTGATTAATCATCAGAATAATCGAGAGATTACTCGATTACCAAAATAATCGTTAGTGACGGCCCTAGTTTCATCTTTCCTTTTCTTAAGTAACGTAGCAACTAATGCAACTAATTTTTTAAGGTCTTCAGAACATTCATATATTTTTGCTTTGAAATTTGAATGTTAGAGAAAACATGAAGGAATGTGAAATGTTGTTCTTTACAAACATTATGGGGAACGTAATGGTTCAGTAAAATGTTCCGGGAACAAAGTATAAATAATGCTTTGTACCACTGTTTTGAGAACGATTAAAGGAGACAAACAAAAATTTACAGATAATGTACTCACCCCCTTGACATCCAAGATATTCATGTCTTTCTTCAGTCGTAAAGAAATTATGTTTTTTGAGGAAAATATTTCAGCATTTTTTTTCACATGGTGGACTTCTATGGTGCCCAAGTTTGAACTTCCAAAATGAAGTTTAAATGCGGCTTTAAACGATCCCAGCCAAGAGAAGGGTCTTATCTAGCGAAATGACTGGTTATTTTTATTAAAAAAATACAATTTATAGACTTTTTGATGTCAAACGGTCGTCTTGTCTTACTCTACCTGAGCTTTTTTCCGGTTCATGTCGGTTTAGGGTATGTCGAAAAACTCCCATCTCATGTTCTCCCTCAGCTTTAAAATCATCCTATATTGCTGTTTTACTTTTTTGTTAAGGGTGTTTGATCTTCTTTACATGTTTACATTGTAAAGACTGGGTCAGTACCTCTGCAGCGATGTAGGATGATTTTGAAATTATTCTTGAAGTTGAGGGAGAAAATATGATGGGAGTTTTTTTTTCATAAAAATAACAGATCGTTTCACTTCTTTCTCGGCTGGGATAGTTTACAACCACATTTGGGATTGTTAGAAGCCGCATTTAAACTACATTTTAGAAATTCAAACTTGGGGCACCATATCAGTCCACTATATGGAGAAAAGTCCTGAAATGTTTTCTTCCAAAAAACAATCTTTTTTTTACGACTGAAGAAAGAAAGACATGAACATCTTGGATGACAAGGGGATGAGTACATTATCTGTAAATTTAGCTTTTTATCTGTAAATTCCAGTCTTTTTAGTTAAATTTTATGTTAATTCTATTATGACAGCACCCTGAAGATTTGAGCATGGTAATGGACATAACAATATTAATGTATTTGGTCTTGGCGGAATAGATCTGCTACAGTGCTGCTGCTGAACTGTTGGTTATTGCAGTAGTTGTAGATTATTGCTGCTGCAGGCAAGTAGAGGAACTTGCTATTGCCAGTGCATACAGCAATACGGTGCTGTGAGTATTTAAGACATACTGCTCGTCGGTGCTGGTAGCCTTGTGGGCAGTGCACCGACATATAGCAGCATTGTGCTCTGGGCGTTCCGAGTTCGAGTCCCGGCTCGTGGACCTTTCCCAATCCTGCCCGCCCTCTCTCTCCCACTTCACTTCCTGTCACTTCTCTACTTTCCTGTCATATTTAAAAAAACCTGAAAACGACATACTGCTCTTGCACAAATAGCATATAAAATAAACTGTCGCAGATCTATACAGGTGGAGCTGGGGAGGTGGAGGTTTTTCTCAGAGGTACTCTGAAAGCAACTGTGAAAGGAACTGTGAAATGCTCTAGTGAATGCTAACCAGCATTTAAATGTAAAGCAGTAAGCACATTGGCTTCGTATATAACACGAACCAATCAGCTTATGCCAAGTCGTGCTGTGCCAGTCGTGGCTTATGCCAATGCTGTGAATATCATCAGTTTACATTAAGGACCCATCAGACTGTGCCATCTAGAGTTTGGCTCTAAAATTGGAATTTTCATATTTAATTCAGTGTGCTATTTGCCATTTCTTTGTAATAATTTGTAAAATGAACTAGCAATTTCTGAGTGAAAATTGTTTCTAAGCCTTTTTCTCGTGTTTTTTCTCAACTTAATGTGTTTTCCGAACTGATAATGTAACATTAAACATATGAAAATGTTTTTAAAATGCACATGGCGCCAGAGTTTCTGCCTTTTTGCAGTAACTCACCTGTCATAGGAATTTTGTCCACAAAATAATTATTTCACACACAGTATTTTAACTTAAGTGCTTTAATGTCACTAGAATTTCTTAAGTTTATTGCTGCAACAACAGCACAGCTTAACCCTGCGTACATTTTTATATTTAGTTGTATTGAAAATGTTTCAGTTTAAATTATATGTATTATTAGGGTTGGGAATTGTTTGAATTTTATTGATTCCAATTCCAATAACATAAAAAAGTCAAGAAAAAATTAGGTCAAACATTTTTATTCTGTATTTTTACAAAGCTTTCTGTTGCAGCTGAATAACATGAGAAAAAATCAGCAGCCTACAGAACATTTACGACTAAAAATAATTTTTGTCTATTTTTTTAACAAAAAATACCATAAATTTCAAACATTAAATTGTTAAAGACAAGTAAACAGTCAGTAATAAAATAGGAACAAGAAAATAAATGAGCAATAGCATAAATACATACAACTGAACAAATTACAGTCTTGTCTAATACCCAAATAGAGCCAGTTCTTGATACCTAACCCTACCTATTATGCCCCATTTTACAATATATAAACTAATTCTCATGTCTACCTAAAATATGTCTGTGAAGTTTCATCTCAAAATACCCCAAAGATCTTTTATTGTATCATTTTGAAAATACCTATTTTGAGCGGAAGCAGAAACACGTTCATGTCCCTTTAAATGCAAATGAGCTGCTGCTCCCCTGCCCCCTTTTCAGAACAGATCTGTGAATTTACAGCTCGTACCTCAGATACTCTGCTAAAAAACATCTGTTTGGTTTTGATGTCTGTCGTGCTGAAATCATGCATTTTAAAGCCATATCAGTTGAAATTTTTGATATACGGTTTTCTAAGCGCACAAATCCAAAGCACTAAACTAAACTTCACTAAACTTCTCTTTCATGTTTTATTGTGCTTAAACTGTCAAATACACACAGGTTCATGTTAAAAACACACAGGAGTTACAAAAAAATCGGTTATGTCTGTGAAGGTAAACAGCTGAGAAAAAGAAATTACATGTTTATATTTGATTTGTGTGGCAGCGTAATATACTGTAAATAAATTAATAAATCCACTGCTTTCTTGTCTCCTCTGAGGCTGGGATTGTAAATAGTGTTCTGTGCTCATCTGTGCAGCAAACAACAGAACACTTAGCATACTTTGCTTGAACTTTCACCATGGCGTTAGAAGGTGGCGCCATGGGTGGAAATGTGCAGATTAAGTAGCGGTAATATTATAAGCTTCTACCACGTCCAGTGGCGGCTTTTTTTTCACATGCTTGCAGAGAAGTTACTGAGTTGTCCTTTTTCACATTTTCTGGGTTGGTAGATGCACTGGGGACCAGATTATAGCACTTAAACATGGAAAAAGTCTGGTTTTCATGATAAGTCACCCTTAATTATTTTAGTCAATCTTTTTTGACACATTTTAACATGGATTTCTATGAAGACCACAACACAAGTCAGTGTGAATTCAGACGTTTTTTTAGATGATTGTTTTTTTTTAATTAATTGAACGATATCCACCCTTTTCCTGAGTAGCCAATAGACACCGCCATGATGGATTCCCAAATGGAAGTTAGAATCGATCATGGCGGCATTCAAAAGGTTGGATATCGTTCAATTAAAGTGCTCCTATTATGCCATTTTAAAGGTTGCTAATATTGTTTTATGAGTCTCCTAAAACAGGTTTACATGTATGCAAGGTCAAAAAACACTTCAGTTTTCTCCAAAAATAGATTTAATTTTACCTCATTTCTAAATGATTAGTAAACGACTCGTGCGAAGCAGTTCAGAGAATCAGTCTCTCTAAATCCCTCGTTTCCGTGAGGCTGCACTGCTGTGATTGGTCAGATAGCGCAGTCCTTTATGATTGGTTTACCACGTACAGCGTGTGCCCTGGAGACTTGTCAATACATAGGAAAGATGGCATTGATTTTTACCTTACCAGTTCGAGCTGGAGTTTGATGATGAAACGGTTGAAGTGACTGATGGACAAGTTAGCATGGACTACCGTGGAAAGTGCTCGCTTACAGTGGGTATGGAAAGTATTCAGACCCCCTTAAATTTTTCACTCTGTTATATTGCAGCCATTTGCTAAAATCATTTAAGTTCATTTTTTTCCTCATTAATGTACACACAACACCCCATATTGACAGAAAAACACAGAAAAGGAGGAATGGCAGAGGATCCCCAAATCCAGGTGTGAAAAACTTGTTGCATCTTTCCCAAAAAGACTCATGGCTGTATTAGATCAAAAGGGTGCTTCTACTAAATACTGAGCAAAGGGTCTGAATACTTAGGGCCATGTGATATTTCAGTTTTTCTTTTTTAATAAATCTGCAAAAATGTCAACAATTCTGTGTTTTTCTGTCAATATGGGGTGCTGTGTGTACATTAATGAGGAAAAAAAATGAACTTAAATGATTTTAGCAATGGCTGCAATATAACAAAAAGTGAAAAATTTAAGGGGGTCTGAATACTTTCCGTATCCACTGTATGTAAGCGAACCGGGCACACCTCTATGTTGTAAACTTCAACATTGTATAATGCATTAAGTGGCTTTCACACCGAAGGCGGAAAGCGCTGCACTGGTCGTTGGGTTCAGTGCAGCCCTTCAGAGTGTAGCAACAAAAGTTCAACTAATTTGAAAATACAATCATTGTAGATTCATCTTTTGAAAGTGAATATAAAACAAATTTACTCTCACAGTGTAGGATACAGCGTCGTCTTGACATGACGTAAACCACATGGGAATTTTACTGTTTATGGGTGGGCAAGTTGTTTGTGATGTAGAACGTGGGCGGACATTATGCAAATGTGTTACTTAGTGACGTATGGCCGTAACAGAAAAAGATTCGAATTCCTGACGACTCGTTCAGGCAAATGTGAGCCGACTCTTTTTTTTGATAGACAATAATTTTATTTATAGCGCACTGTCGGCTTCACAACTTTGCGGATAGTTTATGTTCACATACAGCTACATGACACACTACATGAAAGATAATATTTGAAAAGGCATAATAGGAGCACTTTAATAAAAAAAGTAGTCGATTAAAAAACGTCTGAATTCACATTGATTATAATGCTGCAGCAACCTGCGTCAAACCAAAGCAGATTGTTTTGCAGTGATTTTCTTTCCAGCTGTCCTTGTCCTCAGTCTCATAGTTTTTTCTTTTTTCTTCTTTTTTTTTCCATTTTTTCTTCTTTTATTCGCTACTTTTAATCCTGTTGTGTTCCTCTCAAGTGAGTATCTCTCTCAGCCTCTATTCTTCTGTTCCTCTGTGATGTCTTCAGTGTGATGGGCACAGTGAAATGAGTTCATTTTAGACCGCACTGTCAGATAGGGCTGTGATACAGTAAGTGTGGCCTCCATACCGTGTATATGTGTACGATGTTGTGTTTCCTTTAGCATTTGTGATTGTGTTTTTGTTTGTGTGTGTATCTGTCAGAGTGCTCTGTGAAGAAGTTGAGGTGCTGGAGTGATGATTTTAAGCGGTTGTCAGGGGCAACAGCTGCTTCTAATAATAGAAGCTGAAGGAGGCATTTGTCCTAAGCGAACCTGAGGCACACCCATCCTCTCTCTCTTTCACATTTCTCTCGCTTTCTGTCTCGCTTTTTTGCTTTCTCTGGTTTTCTACCGCACTCACGTAAATACACTCAGATGTTGTCATCTTCATGGGGCTGTGCCCTTCCCATCTGAAGAGTATTTTTGCATTTTATTAAAACGGTGATATTATGAGAAATATCATTTCCTTGATCTTTTGATATTAAAATGTATGTGAGAATTGCTTTATAACCTATTTACACAGAAATATAGAATAGTAATAATTACAGTAGTAACTAATGTATTATACATCATAATTGGTGTAAGAATACTGAACAAAAATCACAATTTCCACAAAAAATATTAAGCAGTTTTTCAACAGTTTTCAATACTGATAATAAGAAATCAGCATATAAGAATAATTTCTGAAAAATCATGTTTTGCTCTTTTAGTGTTTGTGCTGTATTTGATCACAAGGAGAAAGTATCACAGATACTATTATTCCTAACACCAAGTGTGTACAAAACTGCATGTTACATCTGTCCCTCCTGAAGGATCCCAAAGTTCTTGTTGCTTGTTAATTTTAACAAGATCTCAGTCATCTTAGTAGCAAGATTCAGTTTAAGGGACATGGATACATGCAGTACATCGTCTCAGAATAAAAAATGTTTTTAGGATCTTTTTTTTCCCCAAAGGCATGTTATGAAGTGATTGCATAGGCAGTTTTAAATCTGCAAACTGTGCTGGATGATGTGCGTGCGCTCTGTGAGAAGAATCTTAACAGAGACTTTGCGGTACAGATGAGTGTGGAGAAGTAGTAGTGCTGGGACAGGACTTACCTGCACCCCTGCAGGGCAACTGAAACATCTGAAGTGCTTTTAGTACATTACACAACTAGAGAATACTAATTTTATCAAAATTATTTTCATTTTTAATCACCACCACTGTTCCTTTTATGTGTTTAATGAAAGATGTTGCATATTCCCTGGGTTAATATTGATAGGATCAAATTTTACTGCATTGCAGCAAACAATGTACTAAACGTAGGAACATGACGGATACTGCCCTAAATCACAAGAATGTATATATAAATCTGTTGCACTATTCAAATGCTTATGATAAAATGAAAATCAGAGAAATTAAATTGCTTAAAAAACATTTATTCAGTCGGTAATAATGTATTTTACATTTTTTTTATTTTTAGCCACAACAGGACAGATAGTCTAATTTGTTCTGTTATATTTTTACACAGTTTGTATCTAACAACTGTAGGGCAGTAAAGTGCACATGGCATTTAGCACCGATTTCATGCTTTTCAGTTGAACCTGGAACTGCGAGAGATGGAACTGTCCTGTTTCCATCACAGCAATAATGTCAACATGGACAGGTACAAAGAAAATATTTAATATTAAAAAAAAAAAAAAAAAAAGTTTTTCATGATTGTTTCTAAACTTCCACTGTATGATTATTTGTTATGATAGGGATGCAGCTGCTTCTCACAAAGTTTAACATGCGTTTATTTACATCCGCATAATTTCACCAATATTTCACCAAAATAAAAGCTTGAGGATATGAAATGTTGTAAGAGGGGAGGTTGAATGTTAGAAAGTGAAAAGTATTATAAGTATTATTATTATAAGTATATTAGTATTATAACTTTCAGAGTAAAAAAAAAAAAAAAAAAGAAAGAAATCAAATTTTTGTCACCAGTGTCAATATCACAAAAACTAATATTAGCCTAAATGAAGAAAAAAACAAACTGAAGCTCACTGAAGACAAAGTAAGTAGTCAGTGAATAAATAAGAATAAGAAACTAATTACAAGCAATAGGACAAAAAAACTACAGTAGAACAAATACATAAGAAATGCTACATGCATTGTAAAATAAAATATTCGTCATTGTGTAAATTAAATGTATGCGTCATTCCACAAAATCGGTGCCTTTTGCGTCCCTAAGAAATAATTAAACAGATTTCATATAACAACAAATATATGTGCAATTTAAAAACATAACAATACTATGTATTCTTTCATCAATATTACAACAAAAAGGTCAATTAAATATTATTTTAAATAATTTAAATAGCATTTATGTTGGTAAGGTTTTTGGCTTGTCCCTCAGTATGATTTTTCTTTTTCAGCAGGACTTTTAATTTGCAAAACCAAGGCAGAATAGTTTAAAAATCACATTTGCATATATGTTAAGCAATATTCTTGGCATAAGTATCCATTTTTCCTATAAAAAATAAACCTGTTTTTAAAGAGTGTGTAAAATTCATTTTTTTAATAAAAAAAAAAAAAAAAAAAAAAACATTTTAATGGTCACCCTTGGTATAGTTCTAATTAAATTATAGTATTTAGGGTTGACAAAAGTACCAAAACATGAGGTGTAGAAAAATAGTCATAAAATAATCAATTACATAGCCTGAGATGGCACAATAGAATTTCCTGTTACTTTAAGGTGTCTTCATTTCATGGATATTCAAAAAATATTGATTAAACGTATTTTATTTTATTTTTTTTAGTTTTTCCAAGTGGAAAAGGCACTGATTTTGTGGAATGAGCCATACAGAGTTCTGGCATGAAACTCTAGATGGCGCAATCCCAATAGGTCTAACTCAATCTGACCTAATGACATCATTATCACATGGCACAGCTAATTGGTTCTCTCCAGTATCAGTAGCCAATGAGCTCACTGCTCAACATTCAAATATATGACTAGTGCTAGCTGTAAACAGTTTGCTCTGAAACCCTCCACCTTCCCCAGCTTCACCTGTATAGATCTGCTACAAGGTGATTCATGTATGCTGTTGGGGTTATTCATATATGTTAGCAGCATGTTGTGGATGTATTGGCAGTAGCAAGTCTCAGCAGCAGCAGCGTCGCAGAACTATTCTGCCAAGACCAAATACATTTACACTGTCATGTACATTACCATGCCAATCCCTCCGAAGATATAAGATTTTCTCATGTTTTCATGTTTTTGATTAACATGAATGACAGACAGCAGGAATATTAGACTGCTGTCACTTTAAGAGCTACCTGGAACCAATATACTGTTTTTGCATCAAAGAACCATAAATATGCAAACTTGTCAATTAAAATAATAACATCATAACTTACAATCTCAACTTCAATGACTGCATTAGCTTCTATCTGTCAATCTAAAATGTGACTTAAAACAGACACAGACTGATGCTGTGATTGTTTTATAGAGGTTTGTAAGTGTCTGTGAGAGACAGAGCGAATCCACTCTGTCTGTTTAACCTTCACTCTCATTTATCATGTTGGTTTAATGGGATCTCAACTTAATTTGTTTCACCACTTATTCAGCTGAGAAACGTGGCGACTGGGGGATGGAGTTCAATCAGAAGCTTCTGTACAAATGTGACTGCGTTTTTAGTCTAACCTTTGACTTTACAGTTAGTCCCAACACATTTGGGATCTTAAGAGACTCTTTCGTTTTCACAGCAAACCTAAATGAAGTGCACAGTCATGTAAGTGGCAATTACTGAGAGCGGAGAAGCGTTTGAAATATGGATGTACGGTTGGAACGGGATCTCATTTAGCTTTGTTTAAGTTGGTTATTTCACTGACTTATATTATTGTTGATCATAAAGAACCAGGACCTCTTTGTTATTATAATTGTGTTGTTTTGTCTGCAAAGCAGAACTTGTCATCTTGGATGATGCTTTGTGCTTTTACACATCTGGAGGCAATGGCTGTATGACCTTCAGCTGAGAAAAACTGGGTTAGCGAGGTTTTGGCTGAGGGGAAGGAAAGCTTAGCCCTCGAGTTGGTTGCCATCCACTTAGATATGTCAGAGAAGGATGCACATGTCCTCCCTGAGACTGCAAATGGGGACTGAAAAGGGGAGCGAGATGGACAGAAGTGATACATTTTAGTGCATATGTTTTTGTTTGCATATGCTAATGCACATTTTCACTGTTAAAACCACTAGAAACCCGTTCAATTTTCATTTAGCTTTTTTTATTTTTGTACATGCACATTTTTGACTTTAAAGTAGTGCCTAAAAGTAATAAAAATGAATTTCATTGCATTAAATTCAAACCACATTAAACATTCCACATAAAACAAAACGACTCTAGAGCTTTTATGACAAAAAACTTTGATTTTTGGTATTGGGGTGATTTGTAGTTGATGTATGAAGTCAGTATGGATTTATGAAGGGGCAAGTTCATAACATTTCATATGTCTATAATATAGATCAGTGAGCAGAAAACAAATCTGTGTTGAATTACAATGAATAAATGCCACTTGTTTTAAAGTTTTATATCAAATGCACTTTGACCAATACTTTCGAATGGGTGAAATGAACCGTTTTTGCGTTTGTTTTTCAGGACTATACCATCACCATGTATTTCCAGCAGTCTTGGCGTGATAAGCGTCTGTCCTACACAGGGATTCCTCTCAATCTTACTTTGGATAACCGAGTGGCTGATCAACTCTGGGTGCCCGATACTTACTTCATAAATGACAAGAAATCTTTTGTCCACGGGGTCACAGTGAAGAACCGCATGATTCGGCTGCATCCTGATGGGACTGTGCTCTACGGCCTGAGGTCAGTGATTTTGTGTTTGTGCATCTTTCTTTTTTTTGTGTTGCATCTTCTCTCTCTCATGCATTAGATTAATGTTTGGATTCTTTTATGCGTGCGTATCTTTACATTTGTCTTTGTCTGCATGATGTGTATGCTGTATTTTTGGCTGACCCTATTCCCTTGGCTGTCCTGATGGTGCTTTTTTAGAATTTAAAGCCCAGTGAGAGATGTGTATCCTGTCTCAGTCAGGGAATATAGGTTCTGTTTACCAAAGAAAGATGAGTCTGTGTCTGCCCTGACTGAACCAGGCTATTCTGTTAGCATCCTATTCATCTCAATGGCAGTTGCTTGGCTGGTGCAGAAGCCCTCTGGAAGAACACAATTTGGAGTTTTCAATCTTTGCTCAGGGGAACACAGATCTTTTTGAGCCAGTTGCCTAAGGCTGCGTTTACACTGCAAGTCTTAATGCACATATCCGATATTTGACCATATCAGATTTTTTTGGCCCGCCTGTTTACATTCACTTTAGACAAGCCTCGAATCCGATATCCATGTTTACACTAATCTCCCGCATAAAATCATTCCACTGGCTTTCATGACAATGAGCGCAACAACTGACCCTCGAATTCTGGATGAACCGTCTGCAGAGCGCATAAAGTCGTGTTCGATTTGAACAGATCAATCAGCATCTGACTTAAAGCAGTGTAGCTAGCCTATGCCATCAATAAAGTAGGCTACCGCAAGAGTGATTCGTGGGTTACGGTCATTGCAGTTTCACTGCACAAGCTTTGATGATGACAGCTAATTCACGATTTACCATACTCACTGTATTTCATCTCGTGCTTTAATAGGGTTACAAACTCTTTTCTTGTTATGTTAATGCTATAGCGTACCGTGTCATTTTTATCAGAATCATCTACCCTCCTTGTTGAACATGTTCGTTCAAAAGTGAAAGTAAAATTGAAAATAATAGCATGCATACGATAGCCAGGCAGGAGTGGTGAAACCAAGTTCATGCATGTTTAGACGTAGGTTGGATGTCCAGATAGTGGATATGCATCTGATTTAAAAACATATTTGGAAACGGCTCAGATCGGATGCGAAAAAATCGGATCTCATGCGGATTTTTGTGTTTACACATGTGCATCAAATTCCGATCTGTGTCAGATGTGGCCAAAAAATCAGATTTTTTTCTGCCAGTGTAAACGTGTGTTCACACTTGTCATGTTTAGTTCGATTAAAACGAACTCTGGTGCGATTGCTCTGTTAGTGCGGTTCATTTGAGTAAGTATGTATTCACACCAGGAAAGTCCACTAGTTCACATTGTATTTGGTCCAGACCAACTACAATGTTGATTTTATTTATTATTTTTTTGGTACGGCTCGCTTTCACATTGCCCTTTTTGCAAGTGAACCAGAAACTGTAAACAAAACCACACATGTGCTTAGGGTCATACATTCATTGGCTCATTCATTCAACCGTACCAGAGTTTGTTTGGAACTGGACCGAGACCACCTCTTCAGCTGGGTCTTGGTTGTTTGGTCCGCACCCGAGTGCAATTGCTGTATTGTGTATTAACACCAGCCTAAAAGATCCACACCAAGGGGAGAAACGAACTTGAGTTTGATTCAATTGAACCAAACAAGATGGGTGTGAACACACCCTAAGTGTGAACGCTGCGCACCAAACTTCCAAACGAACTCTGCTGCGGTTTGAATGAAATATGAATGCAACACAGATCAAATACTTCTAAACGAACCAAAAATAGGAAGTAATGACAAGATGTGACGCTATGCGACATGATAGCACGGGGTGAGGCAATGAGGAGGTAAAGTGCCTTTTATGAGCTCTTTGTGAGTTTGCAGGTGGGAAAAATAAAATCATATATGCACACAACAATGAGCGCGCTTAGTCCAGGAGATGGCATAAGGTGTAGGGCCCTTAATTTCTTTTTTTATTAATTCACCATTTGTAAACTGATGTTAACTGTTCTTTTTTTTAGAAATATCAACAGCATTTGTATTAAAACTATATTCACTGAATGCAATCAAAAAAATTTAATTGAGAGCTCGTGAATCGAAATCGGATACCCAGCCCTGGCTCAAAGTCTGGATCTATACCCTGGATTGGATTTGTCTAAATCATTTATCATAAATACTTCAATAATTATAGGTAAATAATATAATAGTGTGATAGTTAATTAAGCATAAACAAATATGTAAGAGAACAGAAAATGTAAATCGTGTAAATTATGTATACTGTTGTTCAAAAGTTCAGGGTTTTTAATGTTTTTGAAAGAAATTAGAAAAATATAGTAAAACAGTATTACAGTAATATTGTAAAATATTATTATTTTTAAAACAATTGTTTTATATGTTCATATTTTAAAATGTAATATATTCTTGTGATGGCAATTTTCAGCATTATTACTCCAGTCTACCATAATCCCTCAGAAATTATTCTAATATGTTGATAATATGCACCCGAGCTGTGCTCCTTAAAATTTTTTGCGGAAGCCATAATAATTTTTTCAAGATTCACTAATGAATAAATTTTTTCCTTTTTTTTTTTTTTTTTTTTTTTTTTTTTTTTTTAAGAAAAAATTGATATCTTATGCAATTTTGCTTCTCAAACTTCTATTACGGGAAAAAAGTGTATCAGTTCTGGTATGTTAAAGACTTTCTAAAAGAGAAATAAATTTCACTAGTCATTGTTAAATATGCCAAAACACAAAAAATAAAATAAAAATCTTGATTAATATTATTCTGCAGAGGGAAAGCTGCAGTCCAATCTTTCTTTCCCTACATAGTGCAGAGTTAGATGTGCAGGTTTTATCTGACCGATATTCCCTCCCTCTCCATCTTGCTCAATACTGTATAATTTATATCTAATGTACTATGCCTGAGAGGTATGGACATGTGCTGCTCTATAGCAGTGTGCACCTATGAGTGTGTGTCTATAAATATATGTGATAACTGATTCTATAACCATCTCTCTGTGGCACTCAGTAAAACAGTACAGTATAATAAGGTAAAAATAAAGTGTAGGGGTGGAAGCATATGTATTTCATAGTGTGTCTTTTGTGGATGTCAGGAAAAAGTGCTTTTATGCCAAAACCGTATACCATCCGGGACTGCAGAATGAAGAAGCAATTCCATCATAAGTTGTCTAAAAGTGCAGCAGTCACGCACTGAAGGGCCACCACGTGTGTGTTTCCGTGTTAATTAAAGCTCAGCGTAATTAAGATCCAGCCAGAGGCATTTCAAAGAGGGGCTGCAGACATGACTGAGACGGCGTTAAGGCAATTACACAGGAGAGGAATAAAGAGGGATGAAACACGAGAGTGGTATAAGGAACGCAGTGTTTCTGCAGTGTGAGAGAACATTTCAATGACATGTAAATAGACAATAAGCAAACATTAGTGTGTATTATCAGCCAATTACTTGCATCTATTTCTCTTAACGTGGATTGATTGGGAGATGATTACATTTGTTATTTTGTTATACCAAGAAGTACACGTGCTTGTCAAATCAATATTAGTTCAGCTTGAATTAA
The DNA here is from genome assembly GCF_022985175.1 of Labeo rohita. NCBI lineage: Eukaryota > Metazoa > Chordata > Actinopteri > Cypriniformes > Cyprinidae > Labeo > Labeo rohita. The sequence continues at coordinate 12,870,221 of NC_066881.1, read as the reverse complement.
AGTTCTGCAAAGCTTTCCTGAGCAGCCAATGCTTTGAATATAAATCTCATTACAGGTGGAAGCAGGTGGCTGTAACACCATCTGCTCTGAAATGTACAGCTTAAATGTTTCACTTGCCTCCTCTGACATCTGGACAAAGTTCACATTTTCTAGAATAATAGATGTGTGTTTGATCAGTCAAACTTACATTGTTAGGGTCTGTAGAGCCACTAAGCAATTGTTTGATTGTAAAATTGTTTTGTTTTTCATCTCATATTTGTAGGATAACTACCACAGCTGCATGTATGATGGATTTGCGCAGATACCCACTGGATGAGCAGAACTGCACACTGGAGATTGAAAGTTGTAAGTGCTGTTTGTTGTTTAACTTTTAACAACCATGAATAAGTTGGCTTGATTGTATAATCGCAATGTTTTTGTATAATCACAAGGAATATTCAAAAACAGTCGCAAAGTCGTGTGGTTGGAACTACAGCTCTGTGACCAGTGATGAGAAGCAGTTTGTAGCTACTACTACATGGGTGTACTATAGAACATTCTTTTGTGTAAAATAAGCAAGCTAATATGCTGTACAATCTACACAGATTTCATTTTAAATCTTGTAGTTTGTCAAGAAAATGAAAGCTTTGTTTTTGAAGGGTGTGCATGGGCAAATACAGTATGTTCTACTAAACCGAGGGGAACCTCAGTATGATGTAAGAGGAACCTGTGATTGAATCAAACATCTGAAAATAAAGCAAAACAGCAGAGAACAAAAATAGCAAAGTAGTTCCTCCGATGTCATGTTTGTTATTTACAGTGAAGATCAAAATTTCAAGGTGACTGCTTAGTCTTATTTGAAGTTATCCTAACTGGAAAAGAAGGGCAGTTTTAAGCAGATTTCTGTATTCTGAAGCACAATACAAAAAACTTAAATTAGATATTTGAAAAATAACAAAATTAGAAAAGTTACTGGTGTTAGTCTGGCACCTGGTGCTAATTTCATTAATTATATGACAAACCCTATTAACTTGCAGCATTCCTCCAATTTTCACTGAGATTGCAAGATGGCGGGCCGCTCTAAGGTGACTGAAACCCTGCAAAAGGAAGTTGTCCAGATGAACGCCAAAGGGATGACACAGTCAGCCATTGCAAAAGAAGTTGGTCGTTCCAAATCTATGATTTCTCGAATATTGCAGGCTTACAGTGACATTACTTCATTCAAGTCCCCCAAAAAGGCTAGTTGTCCATGTAAGACAAATGCACAAGAAGACAGGATAATGCAGAGACTCTCAATGGCGAATGGGTTCAACACTGCAGCTGGAATTGCTTGCCACTTTAGCGCTAAACAGGGTAAGAAGGTTTAAAGGCCAAAGTATACTTCGGTAATTACTTACTTCATTTTCGTCATCAGGACGTCTTGGGGATAACCGCACACTCCGTCCGCGTGCAGGCAAGTTTTTGAGTCTGCATAGATGGTGTGTGTACAACAGCGTATGTGCAAGAAAAAGGCAGCAGAGACGCAAGAATCCAAACAATTGTACTGTGCATATGTCGAACTTGGCAATCCACAGTCATTTGCGGATGATTATACTTTGAAAGCGGTGCGGATGCGAAATGTGAAGTATACCCGGGCCTCAAGAGAAGTCAGACTGAAAGCGCTTTAGTGATGAGAGCAAGTTCAATTTATTTGGGTCTGATGGGAAACGATCTGTTCTGTGTCAAACTGAGGAAAGACTGAAGCCTAAGTACGTGAAGAAGTCAGTAAAAGGTGGAGGAGGATGTGTCATGATTTGAGGGATGTTTTCTGCAGCAGGATTTGGGCCTCTAATCTACACGGCAGGGTGAATGCAAATATTTTTCAGAGCCTCCTTTAGCAATGGTACAATCCCTGCATACGTTGCATACAGTGCCTTCCCTGCATGCATCACCCAATCAGCCTGCAATTTTCAAGACAGTGCCCCCGTCACACTGCAAAACAGGAAAAGCAGTTCCTTGGGGGCAAAAACATTGAAATAATGGCCAGGCCAGTGTCCTGGTCTAAACCTGATATAAAAATCTCTGGAAAATCCTTGGCAACAGTTTTGACTAAAAAACCCACTACAGTTACCGAACTATGAAAGAAACAAGAAGAGTGGACCAAGATCACACCAGCGCATGCTTAGAAACTGTCAGATGTGCTGAAGTCATTCAAAGCTTCTAAATTCTGACAGCTGTAGCACTCCAAAATTTTGGTTGTAATCTTTTGTGCTACAGTGGTTACTGTTCTCTAATTTTGATCACTGTGTTTTCCACAAAATAATGTTGTTTTTTTTGTTGCCGAACAGTGGTATACCCACAGCTAATATTCCTTCAGATTTTGAGTGATGAACATTAACAATATTTAAAAAAAAAAAAAAATCAAGTGTTTTTAGATTTTTCTCTAATTTTGATCTCCACTGTACAGGAATAATCTGACATTAAAGGAGAAGTCCACTTCCAAAACAAAGATTTACAGATAATGTACTCACACCATTGTCATCCAAGATGTTCATGTCTTTCTTTCTGCAGTCGTAAAGAAATTATGTTGAGGAAAACATTTCAGGACATACCCTAACTCTCATGAACCGGAAAAAAAACAGTCCAGGCAGAGTACGACAAGACGAGCGTTTGGCATTAAAAAGTACATAAATTGTATTATTTTTATGAAAATAACCAATCGTTACTCTAGATAAGACACTTCTTTCTCGGCTGGGATCATTTACAACCGCATTTGGGATCATTTGAAGCCGCATTTAAACTACATTTTGGAATTTCAAAATCGAGGCATCATATCAGTCCATTATATGGAGAAAATGCTGAAATGTTTTCCTCAAAAAACATTGTTTCTTTACAACTGAAGAAAGAAAGACATGAACATCTTGGATGACAAGGGGGTGAGTACATTATGTGTGAATCTTTGTTTTGGAAGTGGACTTCTCCTTTAATTAGATCTCAAACAAATACATTTGCAGAAGTTATTGCTCAACCACTTGTGTGACATCATTAACGACAGTTGTATATTGGTGAACAACAACTATATGTGGTTCAAACAACTGATGCATGACAGTTACTACAGTTAATTTTTCCAAAGATACATCCTGCTATGGTGGTTAAGGGGCGAATTACATTGTTGTATGGGAAACGCAGCACAGAGCAGACTTACGCGCCATTCACGCAGGACATGGTGTTGTATTGACTGCTTTTTTTTTTTTTTTTAAACATCTTTTTCAGTGAGCACGTTTACATGCACACCAGTAAGCTGATAACTCACAAATATCAGCTTATTAAAATAACCAGGTTTCCCCGTTTACATGCACCTCAGTAACCTGACAATGCAAGTAAGCTGCGTTTACATTACTTTATTAATAAATCAGGTTATTTCAGTGACGTCAAAATATAATCATGACTCCCAGTATTACATATGTTTGTCAGTTGTGGTGTTAAAAAAGCTTGCAACATGTCAGCGTGAAACTTACAGCTCATATTATTCACTCATGCAGTTATAAATACAGCGTTTTGACTAAACCATTTCTACTTTTTTCTGCACAAGATGAGAACACATCATTTTCTGAGTCATGAAAGTCTGCTTTTGTTAAATTTCCTTCTTTACTGCAAAGCATTTGCTCTGTCTAGATGCACTTAAGTCTGCACTAACGATGCATTCCTGTCACGTATCAGACATGCGCACTTCAATAAGCCAACAGTAAGCGGGTTATTGCATTTACAGCTCGCGCAAAATCGGGGTAAGAGGCAAAAAACTACCTGTATCGACCATGCTTACGCTGATTATGACCTTACTACGATAAAAGAAAACGGGTTACCATCATGGGGGGGGACAGGTGGGACCTCTCCCCACCACTTTTTGCCAGGGTCGATATTGTCCCCACCACTTTTTTTGAACATCTCGCAGCTCAGACATACTAATGGTGTTAACATTTGTTTCTGTTAATTAAGATGTGATCTGGCACTGGAAACTGTTGTTTTTGAAATCATGCTGAACGTTTTTTGCGATGTTATTAGTGACGGAACGTTCTCAATGAGGCTCGTGTTCAGTGTTCAACGGTGAGCGCCTCAAAGATCGCTTAAAGGAGAAGTCCACTTCCAAAACAAAGATTCACATATAATGTACTCACCCCCTTGTCATCCAAGATGTTCATGTCTTTCTTTCTTTAGTCGTAAAGAAATTATGTTTTTTGAGGAAAACATTTCAGCATTTTTCTCCACTGATATGGTGCTCCGATTTTGAACTTCCAAAATGCAGTTTAAATGCGGGTTCAAACGATCCCAATGCGGTTGTAAACGATCCCAGCTGAGGAATAAGGGCCTTATCTAGTGAAACGATAAACGATAAACGATAAACAAAATACAATTTAAATACTTTTTACAGTTAGGGTATGTCGAAAAACTCCAATCGTATTTTCTCCCTCAACTTCAAAAATTATTTCAAAATCATCCAACATTGCTGCAGAAGTACAGACCCAGTCTTTGCAAAGTGAACATGCAAAGAAGATCAAACACCCTTAACAAAAAAGGTAAAACAGAGATATAGGATGATTTTGAAGTTGAGGGAGAACATGAGATGGGAGTTTTTTCGAAATACCCTAACTGTCACGAACAGGAAAAAAACAGTTTAGGCAGAGTGAGACAAGACAGGCGTTTGACATTAAAAAGTATATAAATTGTATTATTTTTTATTAGATAAGACCCTTTACAACCGCATTTGGGCTCGTTTGAAGCTGCATTTAAACTGCATTATGGAAGTTAAAAATCGGGGCACCATATCAGTCCTTTATATGGAGAAAAATGCTGAAATGTTTTCCTCAGAAAACATAATTTCTTTATGTGAATCTTTGTTTTGGAAGTGGACTTCTCCTTTAATGATGTTGCTGAGACTGATTACTGATGAGCATATTTGATTTTAATAAGAGAAAAAAGTAATGCGAGGGCAGATTAGAACCCAAAACCTCTAACGCACCTGATGAAAGTTCTACCACTAGACTTTTTGAGAATACAAATAATTCATGTGTATCTATGTATTTATTCACTGACATGAATTATCTCCATGCTAATAATACATATTATTAGAGTACACGTAAGAATAAAACTATCACATTAAAAATTAGTTCTGTGTCAGGGGTGTCAAACTCCAGTCCTGGAGGGCTGCAGCCCTGCAGAGATTAGATGCAACCCTAATTAAACACACCTGATCCAACTAATCAAGTCCTTCAGGCTTTATTTAAAACTGCATAGTATGTGTGTTCGAGCAAGGTTGGAACAAAACTCTGCAGGGCTGCGGCACTCCAGGAACTGAGTTTGACACCCCTGTTCTATGTCAATACATTAACCGCACCCCCCCCCAAACACACACTCCTGTCCCACCCAATTTTTAAAACAAAGTTACGCCACTGGTTACCGCGTTTACATGACCACATGCGTTTTCGGGTTGTTAAGCATAATCGGCTTAAGAACATGCGTGTAAACGCGCTCTGTGTCTTGTGATTTTTTTTTTTTTTTTTTTTTTTTAAGACACGTCTTGAGCACTGGGTGTCTCCTGCACTGTTACTTGTGATCCAACTTGCTGTTTTTAAATCAAAAACATGTATTATGTGAAAGGCATTACTTCTGAAGAGTTAAATATAGTAATTAAAACTTGTATTGCTCCTTAGGTAGGAAAATTGCCTCTTACGTAATTTACATATGAGCCAAGGGGTATCATTGTTTTAATTTTTTTTGCATTATTGTTTTGAATTAATAGCACTAAAAATACTGTGCGTGTGTATGAATGGAGAAGAACTTTTTTTAGTCCAGTTTTCACTGATAGTGTTACATAAAGATGCTGAAATTTCTGTATTGCATGCAGTTGCAAGCAACAGTTGCACGGCAATGCAGCAAAAATACTGGTGCAATCAGTTGTGTAATCATAATGCATTTATGCATCATCTCATTTATCATGAAAAACACCTGCAGAGAATCTGGCTGTGCTGACTAATCTCTCCGTTTCATCTTTCTTAGTCTCTGCGACTGTCTTACTCTGTCATTCTTTCTTTTTTGCTCTCTTTCATCTCCTTTGCTCCATCTCTTTTGCACTTTGTCTCTCTCGGTGTGACAGACAGTGTTTGTAATTGGGTGTCTGCTCTGTTGGGCAGACAGCTGTAGCCCTGTGAGGCTGCTGTCATGTCAGAGCTCTGAGATGCATATCACAGCATGAAGGAGAAACCACAACACCAACATCACAGCAGACATAAACCATGTCACTTTCACACAGTAGACATAAACCATGTCACCTTCACCACATGCACATCATCCATGGGACAAGACGAGATCAGACTCACTGTATGTAATGAAGGCAAAAGTACTTGACACAAGTAGGGTGTTCTTAAAAGATCAGTTCACCCAAAAATGAAAATTCTGTCATTACTTACTCACCCTCATGTTGTTCCTAACCCGTAAGACATCCGCTCATCTTTGGAACACAAATTAAGATATTTTTGATGAAATCCAAGAGCTTTATTTCAAGAAAACACAAACATTTAGCAACAAAACGATGGTGAAATAATCAACGACATAATTTTTTTTAATTTGTATGTGAACTATCCCTTTAAAATGATGGAAAAATTCAGAGTAGTAGACCTTCATGAGGATTATCACTGTGCTTTAGTCATTCAGGACTTTAGGCTGATGTTTCTTTTGATTGAACTTAATGAAGAACAGGGAGAATCAACTATCACAACTCTTCATCCTCTAATTAAGCTTTAATGTTCTGCAGTACTGTGCTCTCCTGGAGATAAGCGCAGAGAGTCTGCAGGGACAATCTTGTCAGTTAGACCTGGACCGGACCTCTCACAGAAGTGTTCTCACCGCAGTCACATGCTGATTTACACCACTGACAACACAGACTGTGGGAATGTGAGAGAGGCAGCTTTCCCTCTGAGCCAGCATGCTGTTGTGTGACTACGTGTATATTTCTGAATGTTTCTGTCCCTCTTTTGTCTCTCAGATGGCTACACCACAGATGACATCGAGTTCTACTGGCAGGGAGGAAGTTCGGTGACGGGGGTGGACAATATTGAGCTGCCGCAATTCTCTATTATTGATTATAAAACACTGTCTAAGAAAGCGGTGTTTGCTACAGGTACAGTGCGCTCCCTGCATGTTCATGAGATGAATAGACTTTCTTTTGAGATGAGTCAGCCCTCCTCTGTCCTTCAAAAATACTGTATGCCAAGATTACCTTCAGTTCACATCAGTTAAAAAATGAGTCATTCAAGTATTTGTTAGCACAGAAAAATTATCATTATCAAAGAAATTATGCAGTTAACTGCTACATAAAATCTGGTCCAATTTAGAGCTTGTTCTCGTCAAGACCCACCCACTTAGACAGGAATCTGACTGACTGACATGTGAAATGACCAAACACAATGTATACTGTGTGCACTAGAGTCAGAAAGTCAGATTTTTTTTTTTTGAAAGAAATTAAAGGATTAGTTCACTCCTGAATTAATATTTCCTGTTAATTTACCCCCCCTCCCCCATGTCATCTAAGATGGTTATGTCTTTGTTTTTCATTTGAAAAGAAATTAAGGTTTTTGAGAAAAACATTCCAGGATTTTTTCTCCATATAGTGGACTTCAATGGGAGCCAGTGGCTTGAAGGTCCAAATTGCAGTTTTAATGCAGCTTCAAAGGGCTTTACACGATCCCAGCCAAGGAATAAAGGTCTTGTCTGGTTTTCTTTTTAATAAACACTTCTTAACCACAAATGCTCGTCTTGCACTAGCTTTGGGATGCGTGTCTGTGACTTCACGCATTACGTAATCATGTTGGATACGTCACATGCCGTGAGTACTTCATCAGTATATTTCGGTTCAAAAAGGTAGGGTAGGCCGAAAAACTCCCATCTCATTTTCTCCTCCAACTTTAAAATTGTCCAACAGTGTTTTTCCTTTTTTTGTAGAGGGAGTTTGACTTTTTTTGCATGTTTGATTTGTAAACACTGGGTCAGTACTTTTGCCTACGCCACGCGTGACCTTTCCAACTTGACTATGTAATGCGTAATGTCGTGCTAGTGCAAGATGAGCATTTGTGGTTAAAAAGTAATGGTCAATCATTTCACTAGATAATTCCTTGGCTGGGATCGTGTAGAGCCCTTTGATGCTGCATTGAAACTGCAATTTGGACCTTAAACCCGCTGATCCCCATTGAAGTCCATTATATGTAGAAAAATCCAGGAACATTTTCCTCAAAAACCTTAATTTCTTTTCGACTGAAGAAAGAAAGACAAACATCATAGGGGTGAGTAAATTATCAAGAAATTTTAATTCTGGAGTAAACTAATCCTATAATACTTTTATTCAGCAAGGATGTTACAAATTATTTCTATTTCAAATAAATTCTGTTGGTTTGAACTTTGTTTAATAAAGAATCCTGAAAAAATATTCTTGTTTTCATTAAAATATTAAGCACCAAATCAGCATATTAGAATGATTTCTGAAGGATCATGTGACTGTGAATACTTGAGTAATGGCTGCTGAAAATTCAGCTTTGCCATCACAGGAATAAATTACATTTTAAAATATATTCAAATAGTAAACAGTTAAATATTAATACTATTTCACAATGTTACTGCTTTACTGTATTTTTGATCAAATCTTACTGTATTGAAACTTTTAAATGATAGTGTACTGTAAGGTTTCCCATGTGAATGTGTTTTTGTGTACCACACTGACAGTACTTTCATTTCTCACTTTCAGGGTCATATCCTCGTCTGTCTCTCAGTTTTAAACTGAAGAGAAACATTGGATATTTCATCCTGCAGACCTACATGCCTTCAACCTTGATCACCATCCTGTCCTGGGTCTCTTTCTGGATCAACTATGATGCTTCTGCTGCAAGAGTTGCGCTAGGTTTGTGTGTGTGTTTTTTTTTTTTTTATATGAGGTCACTCAGTGCTTCATACCATCTGAAAACACACACATTTGTTGGACTTTCTCTTCACCTCACTATTCCAGTACTTCTTAAAGGGAACCCCAGGTATTAAGACTTGTATGGCTTAATATAACATAAATGATGTCTCTTAATGAAATATATAGTAGATAACCCATGAAAGATTTACATTCCTGAAAAAATCCTTTTTACATATTTTGGACAATGGGGAGTGCTATTATTTGGATGACGTCAAATGGTTGCACTACCTGTTGTTATTTACCACAACACAACTTGGAAAATTAAATACTGATATGATGCCACATTAGTAGACCACAGCTGCTGAAAGAGCTTACAAATGGCAGAGACAAGAAATGCTAGATGCCATCCTGGCAGGATGTAAACATGCTGACGCTTGTCATGACGCCGTAGCCACTGAATAGGTTTCTCAGTGCTGATTTCACTCGATATCTGGGGGCATTTAGAAAAATCGATGATACGCCATTTGGTTTAAGCATACGCTTATATCCATCGGCACCTGTAAGCTCTTTCAGTAGCTGTGGTCATCGTATCAGTATTTCATTTTCTAAGTTGTGTTGTGGTAAAAAAGCAACAGTTGGCACCAGTAGCCCAGAGAGTGGAACCATTTGACATCCTCTAAATAATGAAGCCTTCCATAGTCCAAAATATGTGTAAACCAGAGGTTGCGCTAGACTTTAACATTGTCCGTCATTTACAGGACGACAGTGCAGTGTTTAAAAACAAACAAAGATTTTAATAGATTCTAATTTTTGTGAACCAAAATCGATTCTTAAATCACAATTGATCTTTTGGTCTATGTTGTTTTCAGTTTATGAATAAACAGTACATAGTGCGTCTTCCTTCCAAAAATAGGCTAAGCTTTGTGTTACTTTTGATATAAAACAAAGTCTTAGATTTCAAATTCTGTCAATTTCATTAGGATATTCAAGCAATAAATACCGTTTTGGCACTCTTCAGTGTGGAGTGATGGATCGTTGTAGCTTCTGCAGGGCTCTCAAGTTTTGGAAGAAGTTTGGAGTGAGATTACTGTTAGGGGAGAAGCCACTCAAATATTTGCAGCAGCGGCCCCTCGGCCCCACACAATTCTCTTTTTTTTTTTAGAAGTTACATTTTATCTATTGTTCAAAATTGACCAGCACAAAATTGGAATTTTATCAACTGGTAAATCTGATAAAACTCAAATTAATGGAAATAAAATAAAAGGTTTTTATATATTTCAGAAATACAGATCAAAGATAAAAAGAAATTTGGCCCCAAACGAACCAACATAACAGCAGCGCTCAATACTGTACACACACAGTAGGATTGCAGAACTTGCCCTCTGCATGTAGCCTATGTAAAGCTGTGCGTTTCAGCATTCCAGCTTATGAATGGCTTTTTTTATTGCAAGTGTTTTTTGCACATTTTGATGTCTTGATGATAGTGGTAGGGCCTTGAACTTAACTAGAGTAGCTAGTAATGGAATTATGTAATTTAATAACAAATGTAACTAATTTGTTACAGTTACTGAAAAGCAATGTACAGTTAAAACACAGTTACTTATGAAAATGTTAACGATTACAAAGGGGATTACATCTAAATATTTTCACACATTTACAGATTTGATTTCCCAAATTGCACTGACTGCTCTAAAATATGAGACACCAGTGTTTCAGGAGTTTAGGACATAGAACAGAACACATGCTTATTTGATAACTGTTTATTTCCAATTTGGGTTTATTGTATATGCTTTATTTTTTTTTAAGATTAACTGTTTTTTTGTTAGTTTTTTTTTTGTTTTGTTTTTTTGTTTTGTTTTGTTTTTTGTTTGTCCAAGGCATTGTTAGATGGCAGTGTTTCCAGTCAAAGCCATGCAAGGATTTTATTTAAAAAATGGTATCATAGCTATTAAACTACATCTTATCATTTTAAAAATCTGTATTTAACCTCAGAATGATCTCAAAGTAAAAAGAGATGCTAAAGTCTGATTTTGTGGTGGCTGTGCTTTAAAATTAAAGTATAATGATCATAATTCAAGTGATGAAGGATTTCATAGGTCTCACAGTAATTATTGTCCAGTACTACTGTAAGGTTAAACTTGCCTGCTTTAAAAGTTTAAAAAGGATTAACAGCTGAAAACATTCCATAGAATTTTAAAAAAGTAATCAAATGTAAGCAGTTGCATTACTTCTAAAGCACTTGAAGTAGTTACACTACTTATTACATTTTAAATAGGGTAACTTGTAATCTGTAACCTATTAAATTTTCAAAATAACCTTGCCAACAATGTTGATACATTTAATGTATTTCTGAAATATATATAAATTATTTGGATGATAATTAATTTGTTTTACCAATTTTATTGGTAATATACCAGATTTACCAATTATCTAGTGCTTTCCTTAGTGTTCAGTAGCCAAAACTTAGTTAAAGCTGTTGGAGAGCTAATAATCTTGCAAGAATTTGGCTATATTTCCAAACATCAGCTCTAACTATCTTTGATCACAGGCAACTGATTTTGTCCAGGAATCGTAAAATAAAGAAAAAAAACAGAAGGGGTTACCTACTGCATTAATTTTGTTAGTTTTTAGAAAATACAAAGGGCAACGTGCACTCCGTGACCGCAACGCGACCACCGCCTCAACTGCACAAAACGCTTCCACTGGGAGAGAAAGCGGCAGCCCCGTGACCGAGAATTCCAGTTTGCCGCGTCCAGTGTGTGCGCGTCCATGTTGCCTAGTGACGAACGTTACTGTACCGGGATCACGTAATTTACCCAAAAACAAAAAATTCTAATTTCTGATATTTGCTGGTAGGTGGCATTTAACTGTCAACAAGACAGCAATGAACTCCCCCTGCGAGCCTGCGCCTCGTCCACTAACATTATATAGCGGGATAAGTTTTGCCTTACTTCTCAGAGTGAGAAATACAAGGTGTGCGTGAGAGCGCGTGAACTGGTTGAAATGCGTGTGTCTCACGGTGAATGCGTGAGACTTGAGAGCCCTGCTTCTGTGTACTGTACTATAGCGTCTGTGTGTAATCAAACGCATAGGAAAACATTCATGACAGTTCCGTTTTTGTTCTGGATCCCCTGCTCTGCTGCCACACTGGAGCGCACTCACCACCAACTGGACAGGGGTGGAAATTACAACTACAATTTTACAATAGATCACTCTCAGTGTAATCTGTCAAAATAACGGACGGTCTTCAGATTTTTCTGTCACTGATTAAAAAAAAAAAAAAACTGTCAATGACAGACAATTTTCAGTTAACGTGACCTCTGGTGTAAACATAAATCTTGCATGGGTTTTCCACTACATATTTCAGTAAGAGATAATTTATGTAATATTAAACCATACAAGTCTAAATACCCAAAATTCCTTTTAAATTTACTTTTGATGTCAGTCAATTTCAAAGTAAGCTTTTTAAACATTGTAATTCTGACTCTCTTTAGGAATCACCACCGTCCTGACTATGACCACAATCAACACTCATCTAAGGGAGACTTTACCCAAGATCCCTTATGTCAAAGCCATAGACATCTATCTGATGGGCTGCTTTGTCTTTGTGTTCCTGGCCTTGCTCGAGTATGCCTTCGTCAACTACATATTCTTTGGCCGTGGTCCACATTTGCAGAAGAAAGTGGCAGAAAAGGCTGCAAAAAGCAACGAGAAGAGTCGATTGGAGAGTAGCAAAGTTCAGGTGGGTTTTTGACCTGTTCTGTATTTACTTCTTAAATATCTTTTTGTGTCGTCATCTAAATCTCACTTTAAAGGGATAGTTCAGCAAAAAAAAAATCAAGTTCTGTCATTATTTCCACTTGTTCCAAACATGTATGCGTTTCTTTCTTCAGTTGATGGCAGCCATTAACTTGAAGTTAATGGCTCCCATCAATTGTTTGGTTACAAACATACTTCAAAATATTTTATTTTGTGTTCAAGAGAAGAAATGAAGTCATATAGGTTTGGAATAGAAGTAGAGAGTAAATGATGACAGAATTTTCATTTTTGGGTGAACTGTCCCTTTAAGCTAATCTTAAAACATTAATAGTTTGGTAGCACTGTTAAATGAATCTTTATCACATCTGAAAATGAATATCTACTTTCATTTTGTACATTATAATGCCTAAATTCACTTGTAGCATTTTAGTTTTAGATTTATTTATAATATATTCAGACAAAATAGTGCAAATAATAATATAAGACATAAGGAAATAATGTATGTATCTTTAAATTCTATTTAAGTTTTATGTATAAACCTTTTTGTGAGAAGAATCACTAGATTACCTCTTACTGTTCTTTGCTCATATTCTTTTTTTATTTGCATCTTTCTTCTGTTAAAGGTTGATGTCCATGGAAACATTCCCTTGACAAACCTTGACCTGCGTCTTAGTGGAGCAGAGATGTTAGGCGCTCTTGGGGACCCGAGGAACACCATGTTCTCTTATGATAGTGCCAGCATCCAATACCGTAAGCCCCTTACAGGTCGGGACCTCTACGGCCGGCCCACCGCCTCTGTCGAGAGGCCAATGGCACGGAAAAAGAGCCGCCTTAGGAGGCGAGCGGCTCAGCTAAAGGTGAAGATTCCAGACCTGACAGACGTAAACGCCATTGACAAGTGGTCACGTGTCATCTTTCCCATCACCTACACCTTCTTCAACTTAGTATACTGGCTGTATTATGTCCACTAGGGAGCAGCACTGACTCGGCCCAGCCATTCACACATCAGGTCAGGCTCTCTTACCCTCCTTGTGGTTTTGACTGTCAGTCAGACAGGAGGAAGAGGTGCATTCTGTAGGTAGCACTTCTCTGTAAATTATTCAACTATAAAGAATATATCATATAAATCTATGTTATAATTTTTAAATAAGAAAAAATAAGCTAAAACAACTACCCAACTTTTAAAGCTGTTTAATGTAGATTATGTCATAAATATTAGTTTAAAACTGTCACTGGATTTTTGCACTTTGCCTCTGTAGGATCAGTTTCACTGACTGCAGAAGCTTCACAATGGGGAGGAAAAAAGGCTTTTCTAGAAGACGACTGTCCTGCAGCTGTATGTCCGACTTGAATCTTTAAAACAGCATTTTGGAAGTTGTTTTCATCATCTGTTTTGCATATATGGAGGAATGAAGGTCTGTAGGGATGTTCTTGGTTTATTACAACCTCTATTGACAACATCTGTGGTATACATTTCATTACCACAGATCATTTGAACTCATCCCTCAGGTTTTATAATATATTGTAATTTTGAAAGGAATTACAAATTACTTTTACCTGGTACTTTTGTACTCTCAAAGCATTATTCCTTTGTTTTACAATAAAGCAAGCATTTAGGTTTTTTAGAAATCCAATTTTCAGTCTAGTAAAAATGTTTCTGTTTGAGGTCAGTATGACCTCGGCAAAAGATTACAAAGATTAGTAAAAGGCTTTGAAGAGTCAGCCTAATTCTGTTCAGTATTTGTGGCATTAGTATTCACTTGTGGTTACAGTAAGACATTTACAATGGAAGTACATAAAGGGATAGTCCACCAAAAAAGTACAATTCTGTCATTAATTACTCACCCTCGTGTCGTTCCAAACCCATAAGACCTTTGTTCATCTTCACAACACAAATTAAGATATTTTTCATGAAGAGAATGAAGTCCTTATTTTTGTTTTCTTTCTGCACTCTCTTCTGCTTCATATAATTAAGGTTGAACCACAGATGTCATATGGACTATATAGATCTATAATAATAGATGTCCTTACTATCTTTCTGGGCCTTGATCGTGGTAGTTGTGTTGCTGTCTATGCAGGGTAAGAAAGCTCTTGGATTTCATCAAAAATGTCTTCATTTGTGTTCTGAAGATGACTTAATTAATGACAGAATTTAAATTTTTTGGGTGAACTATCCCTTTAATTAACCTATAACGGTAGTCTCTTAAAAAAGTAATTTTATAATTCGTTGATTGAAAACCTAGAACATTCCTTTAAAAACAAGACCTTCATAGTATGTTTAGGTTATCCATGAAAGCCTTGCCCCAGTTTAGACACATCACATACTGTAGATTAAACCTGTCTTAGTAAGACTTTAGCAACTCCGCTACCAAGAAATGGGCGAAAGAGGTCATCTTTTGGGTTACAGTATTTATAGGGATTGGTTAAGAATACGCTTCAAAAAATATTGTCTGCAGCTCTTGTGTGTCTATATGTAACACACCTGTTCTCTATTATCAAATGTAGTGCCCGGAACAGATTTTCTTACATCAGCATGACAACACATGATGACAAGCAGGATGTGAGTTTAAAGTCCACACAGTATGTAAATTTGTACATTAAAACATATCAGGTATTGAAAGATGAATGATGTCATCATGTTTTTCTGTACTTTTTCTTATAAACCAACAAATTCTGCAGATTTCATTCACAGCAGCAGTTGAATTTTATACTGTAAAGCCCAATATACAGGTGAGTAAAAAAGTTTTCACCCCCTTTTCAGAATCATTCAAAATGTTAATTATTTTACCAAAATAAGAGGGATCATACAAAATGCATGGTATTGTTTATTACTGATCTGAATAAGATATTTCACATAAAAGATGTTCACATATAGTCCACAAGAGAAAATAGTTGGATTTATAAAAATGACCCTGTTCAAAAGTTTACACACACTTGATTCTTAATACGGTGTTGTTTCCTGAATGATCCACAGCTGTGTTTTTTGTTTAGTGATAGTTGTTTATGAGTCCCTTGTTTGTCCTGAACAGTTAAACTGTTTTTCAGAAAAGGTCTCACAAAATTCATTGGTTTTCCAGCATTTTTGTTTGAACCCTTTCCAACAATGACTGTATGATTCTGAGATCCATCTTTTCACACTGAGTACAACTGAGGGACTCGTACGCAACTATTACAAAAGGTTCAAATGCTCACTGATGCTCCAGAAGGAAAATAACCATGCATTAGGAGCCAAAGAATTTGTGGCACCTGAAGGATTTTTCTGAAGAGCAGCAGGCAGTTTAACTGTTCAGGACAAACAAGGGACTCATGAACAACTTTCACTAAACAAAAAACACAGCTGTGGATCATTCAGGCAGCAACACAGTATTAGGAATAAAGGGGATGTAAAGTTTTTGTCATTTTTATACATTCAGCTGTTATTTTCTCTTGTTGACTATATGTAAACATCTTTCATGTGAAATATCTTATTCAGGTCAGTACTAAATAAACAATAACATGCATTTTATTGTATGATCCCATGTATGATCCCTCTTATTTTAGTCAAATAATTAACATTTTGAATGATTCTGAAAGGAGGGTGTAAACTTTTGACCTCAACTGTATAAATTCATTAGCAAGAGGTTAAAAGACAAAAATGGTTCCAGGATGCGATATATTAGCTCCTATTTTTCAGTATTTGACTCAGCATTCCTTACACTATTGCAATCAAAATGTAGCTATGATTTTAGATCTGGGCATTGTTTTAGGGATGTAGTACTAAATATTTATATAGTAAGTGACTTCACAGTATTTACCTTACACATTTGCATTTAGCTTTAAACTGCTATTCACTGTGAGTTATTCAGTATAATAACCAAGCTCACCAAAACGCAGATAGGACTTAATAACAAATTAGATTTTTCTTCTTTATGGCTGAACTTGTGCCTTTTAAGAAAAAAAAATCATGTATTTTACAGGGTTTAACATACAACAGCAGAGTAGAAATATTCTGAATGGATTTCCACTTTTCTATAGAACAAATAATACTTAAGGGTACCACACGTAATCAAAATTAAAGGTACTTTCAAGGGCTTTTCCAATGCCCTGCATTAATATTCCGTATAATATTATAAATATATAAGATGTGTTTGGCATGTAAATACATTGCTTGCATTGCAACACTTTTTGTTTCAGTGACAATCTGACTGGGACGTGAGCTGCTCAGTTTGTCGTCCAGGAGTGAATTAACTTTACGAAATTCTCTTAATTAAAGAGATCTCAAGAGCGGCAACATAAAAACGAAGCATTTTCACACGCTCCAGCCAGAATCAGCATGAATACACAAACATGTACACATAAAAGTACTTATATTTAACTTTTGATAGGCCATTTGTCACACATGGTGTTTTGGCTTGGGATGCCTACAACAGCAAATGCCAAAAAAAGGAAAAGTATTTTTAACGCAGTATCCTATTATATGTGTGTGATTTCTGTAATTGCACTCATGCTATTGGCCAGATGTGGAGTGTGTTGAAGGAGAATGTATTGCCACTGAATGAGACAAGGTGCTTGTATTTGAGTTTATGTGTTTAAGCATAGGACTGCAACCATGGTTGTTCTTAAGGATACTTTATTTTAAATCATAGACATTTTGAATGAATTCAAATAAAATATCTCACCAAGCATAATGTGAAGAGCTGATTTTTGTACTTGATTGCTTCATGTTGCATTAACCCATGGCATTTTTTTTTATTTTGTGAGCTTGGAAGTCTAATAATCAATAATGAACACTGAATTTACTGGGGAAAGAATAAAAAAAGGTTAATTGTTCTCATAAACTAATCGCCTTTGGCTCTTCAGGAAATGGAAGTATTAAGATGATCTGACAGTAATGAAGACAAAATCCCATTCATGCTACAAACTTGATTTAATTCACTTTAACACATGCAGGCTGGACATCTAAGCTTTAACCTATTAATCGGGATTATAATGAGTCATGTCTCACATGATCTCATAAAAAAGTCAACATGACAAAACATGATAACAAACAGCATGTGAGTTTAAAGTCCACACACCAGTATGTACATTTGTACAATAAAACACATCAGGTATTGAAAGATGTCATCATGTTTTCCTGTACTTTTTCTTAAACCAACAAATCCTGCATGTTTCATTCATAGCAGCAGTTGAATTTTGTACTGTACAGCTCAATATATAAAATCCAGATTCATTATCAAGAGGTTGAAAGACAAAAATGGTTTCAGGAAATGATATATTAGAAGATCTTTGTACTTGATTGCTTTGTTGTTGCATTACCACATGGCATTAGTGTGTTTGTGAGCTGGGAAGTCTAATAATCAATGATGGACACTGGGGAATTAGTGAGAAAAGGTTTAATACTTTTTACAAACCAATTGCCCTTGTGCAGCCATATTGGAGATACTCAGATGTAAACAATAGCATGAATTGCTCGATCAATGTACTACTGAATACGTTTTTCCGCTAATTTATTTTGTCTAAACCATGGAAAAAAATGTGTGGAAGCTGCTAAATCATATAGAGAAGGACTCGATGAGCTGGAAAGGGCGCAGTATTAAAAGTTTAGTTCACTTCCAGAACGAAAATTTACAGGTAATGTACTCACTCCCTTGTCATCCAAGATGTTCATGTCTTTCTTTCTTCAGTCGTAAAGAAATTATGTTTTTTGAAGAAAACATTTCAGGATTTCTCTCCATGTAGTGGACTTCTACGGTGCCCCCAAATTTGAACTTGTAAAATGCAGCTTTAAAGGGCTTTAAACGATCCCAACCGAGGAATAAGGGTTTTATCTAGCGAAACAATCAGTTTTACAATTTCTATACTTTTTAACCTCAAACACTCTCGTCTAGCTCTTTGGGAACTTTTTTTTTCTTTTTCGGTCATAACAGTTAGGGTACGTCTAAAAACTCCCGTCTGATTTTCTTCTCCAACTTCAAAAACATCCTATATCACTGTTTTACCTTTTTTGTAAAGGGTGTTTGCTCTTCTTCGCATGTTCACTTTTTAAAATTTGGGTTGTTACTTCTGCAGCAATGTAGGACGATTTTGAAGTTGGAGGAGAAAATGAGACGGGAGTTTTTTGACGTACCCTAACTGTCACGACCGGACACAGATCCAGACCAGACAAGCATTTGAGGAAATGTATATAAATTGTAATAAAAAAATCCTTGGCTGGGATGGTTTAGAGCTCTTTGAAGCTGCATTTTTGAAGTTCAGACTCAGGGGCACCATAGAAGTCCATTACATGGAGAGAAATCCTGAAATGTTTTCCTCAAAAAACATAATTTCTTTACGACTGAAGAAAGAAAGACATGAGCATCTTGGATGACAAGGGGGTGAGTACATTATCTCTAAATTTTTGTTCTGGAAGTGAACTTATCGTTTAATTTAGATATTTCACCTACGTTGACCGGAAATGATAAGAACAAACATGAATGTTGTCAAGATTCTTGCTCTGGAAATCCTGGTTCAGTTTGGCCAACCACAAACACCCTTTGTTTTTGACACTCTACTCCTTGATTTGTTAAAACTTTTGGCAGTCTATAGTACTCCAAATGTTTTTCCCGGTCCGACCGATTAGTACAGCTCAAAACATGACAATAATTGACCATTTTCAGCCGCAATAATCAGCAAAATATGCGAGTTTCATTCCATATTGAATGTGGCATTGTTTACGTTCAATATGGCCTATTGATGGCACGTCATGAAAACATCCTATTAGGAAGATCTGACAGTAATGAAGACAAAATCATATTCATACTACAAACTTGATTTAATTCACTTCAACATGAGCAGACTGCACATCTAAGCTTTAACCTATTAATCAGGATTACAAGTGAGTCATGTGTCACATGATCGCATGAAAAAGTCTGGGGGTTTCTGGGTTTTGTCATTATGTTGACTTGTACTGGCAAAAAAAGGAACTCACCACTTATCAGTGTTTTCAGTTACTTTATTTAGAAAGGCAACCTTTGGGGTGTGAAACCAAAATGCATTTGCATTTCATGGAGAATTGAAAGCAAGATCTGTGGCAGGCATTTAGCTTTTCACTGTACAAAAGCCTCAAAACGACTCTACCACCAGTAGAGTCATCTGTAGTCCATACTGATGGAGCTTGAATAATAATATTCAGTCCTTTATGAACACCTCAGGTAGAGACGCCAGGTTCCCGGTTCTGTCCGTAAGATTTCTGTCTGCCCACATGCAGGCATTGTCTTATAATACAGACTTCAGAAATCCTCTGTTTGAAAGTATGATGGCACAGAACCATCTTTGTAAGGAAATGCACTGGTTGGCATCTTCATTTCAACTGCAACACAACCTAGAATAGGACACAAAATGCCAGGAGAGTTAAGTGTAGTACCACTTTTGTTTATTTACAGTATATTACCTTTTAACATCTTACCTGATTAAAACTCAACTTCAGTCCTTTAACATCTTGTAAAGTGAAAACCGTTGCTTCCAGCCAAAATACAGTCTATATCCATAACAACATGTCCACCAGTGAAAAAGTCCATACCCTGTTGTCTCTTCACTTTAAAATCTACTAACATGTTTGTTTAGAACATGTTTGTTTTCGCTTGTAAACAGTGCTTGATCTGTGCATATTTCTCCCCTGATTCTGACAACTTTCTCATTAAAGAAAGCAATAATATAGACAGAGGACTCGTATTTTGGCCAAAAGCAATGGTTTGAAAATAAAAATGGCTTAATGATAGATTAGTTTCTATCAAAAACAGATTTTCACTGAAATCATGTGGATGATTGTGATGTATTTATCAGCTGTTTGGACTCTCATTCTGACGGCACCCATTCACTGCAGAAGATCCATTGGTGGGCAACTGATGTAATGCTAGATTTCTTCAAATCTGTTCTGACTAACAAACTCATCTACATCTTGGATGGCCTGAGAGTGAGTAATTTTTTAGCAAATTATCATTTTTAGGTGAACTATTCCTTTAACCATTACCTTATTAGCAGCCTCTAGTGCAGTGATGAGAGTGTGCAGCTCCTCTTTGTTCATTTCTACATTCACCGATCTCTCAATTCCATTCTCCTTCAGGTCCAGACTGAGATTTAGCAGAGGAGTGTTTAAAGCTGACAGCGTGTCGCTGGATAGTGCCAGCTAGAGTGAGATGGAAGGAAAGGGAAGAGGAAGTAAGAAAGCAACTAACAAATGGAAAAATCAATAGCTGATCTTATCACTATGATTAATGCATGTGTGTATGTATGTGTTTGGTGCACCTTTAACTGCCAGTTGAAGTCCTGTAGCTGTGTACTTGAGATGCCATTGGTTCGGTCCACCAAAGCATGTCTGATCTCATCAAACCTGGACCGCACACACTGGAGAACAGCCTCAGCGCGGGGCGCGTCCAAATCACTCAGCAGCTCCTGGATCTTCAGACGTGTGCAAAATAATCAATCTCACAAATTAGACATGTGACCCTGGACCACAAAACCAGTCCTAAGTAGCTTGGGTATATTTGTAGCAATAGCCAAAAATAAACTGTATGGGTCAAAATGATCAATTCTACCATAAATATATCAAAACCTAATTTTTGATTAGTAATATGCATTGCTAAGAACTTAATTTGGACAACTTTGAAGGAGATCTTCTCAATATTTAGATTTTTTGTAACCTCAGATTCCAGATTTGCAAACAGGTGTATCTTGGCCAAATATTGTACTATCCTAACAAACCATACATTAATGGAAACCTTATTCATTTTTAATGTATAATTCTCAGTATTAAAAAACTGACCCTTATGACTGGTTTTGTGGTCCTGGGTCACATATGTCTGGTCAGATTCTCATTTACTCACCTCTTGATCTGAACAGCCCCTTCCTACAGCAAAGCGGATGAGAGAGGAGAGAGTGTTCATTAACTCCACCCATTCTGTCAGACTCCACCGTTCACCGTAATCTGTTCGCCTCGGACCGCTCCGGCCGCACACCCCATCCACCACTCTGTGTATGAGCTTACAACCCAAAGATCAAGTTGAATTCAGTGTTCAAAGTCAAATTAGTAAAGCTTCTAATATATTCTGTTCATTTAGGCTAATTCTCTAAACTCTGTTTTCAACCAGGGGTTTGTAGACTGATATTTAAAACATGTAGAATTTATTTATTTTTAGATTTTATCAAAAATAAAAAATAAAAATACAAACGTTTTATAAATTTAAATATTTAAAATGTAGTTTATAATTTATAAACGTAAGCAAACACTTTTAGATCATTCATCATGGCTGATACTAGCATAAAATGGTTATTAAATGTGTAGTAAAAGTTATTGTTATTAACTTATGATATTATAGATACAAAGAATGGAGCTTTTTTGTTTTAGGGGTCCCTGGTGTTGACAAAGTTTGGGTGAGGGGCCCCTACAAGTATTTTTTATAAAAATAACTTTATTAAATCTCTTAAAATAATAAACAAGCTTTATAACCACTAAACACAACAAATCCAAGTAATAAAGAGGAAATTGCATTTCTATTTCAACTGTTTTAAAGATTGAAATGCAATTGCATTCAAGTGATTTTTTAAAATGCCACATTACTTGGAACAACTTTAAGGGTCAGTAATAGTCCTGCTTTACATGTTGGTAGATAAACAACAGATGAACTTACCAAAAAGTACCATTTATAATATATAATAATAGTACCAATTGTAATACATTTGCTCTCCTCCAAACATTGTAAGACTCTTTTATAAACAGTTATTACAAGCCAGAAATGAAATGTACATCTAAATCGGTATCTGACTTAAATTTAAATTTGTTTCCACCAAGTAAACGGTTTAAATTAAGCAACAACTTGAGTAAAACGCAATATTATTACTAACAGCACGGCTGTTCTCATTCTGATGGCTACTAATGTGTGAACAGACTTACTGCATCTATTTGTGCATATGTATTATTTGACAAACAGTATTATGTGTAGGAAACAGCTGCTACTTACTTTAGGACATTCTCCAGATGGTAGTTTTTCGAGCAATTTTATCATTATGTTATCAGTCAGTCGTCTTCCTCAGCGACGATGATGTCAGCTGATCGATCGTCACGTGACTTCATCCTCTGTCGCGTCTCTTTAGATGTTGCGCTGCACACTGTTGCTGTACTCTGGGATTTATTAATAAAACATTGTACATATTAATTATTATGTAAAATTCTAACGAGCTAGTTCAACGTTACGACATTTACACATTATGATCAACTTAAAAAGACAACCGGAAGTAGTCCGTCATACGATTTCAAATTAAAAGTTCAAATGATAAATTAACAGTAAATGTAATAACTGTCTAGGTTTGTACATATATATGATATACATTTTAAATTAAAGCCAGATTTAAAATAAGTATTTATTTGGACACACTTAAACTAAAACTTTTTTTAAAAAGACAGATTTTGTACAAAGTTGTTCCCACATCATAAAACAAAAAGACTAAATTCAGTCTTCGTTCCGAGATGTAATATACAGAAATTATATATTTTAATGGAAATTCGTTGGAAGTGCTGGTAATTAATTACAGTTATACAGTTATACAGTTATACGTCCAAGTAAAATGTTTATGTTTTTGTTTCGATTCCCAAAGCGTGTGGCACAAAGAGAAACTTGTGGGTGTATGTGTATTGGCTGTGGGACATGACCATTGAGCACTGAGGATCCTCACAACTAGGCGTGCTCATGCCATTATCTGATGCAGGAAAAAAGTTCTCCGATGTAGGTCACTGTAAACCATATAACCGTTAAATATACAAACAGAAAAGCTAATGCATTAATCCTACAGGAGCTTGCTCTAAAATGTGGCAAAGTCCATGACTCGACGGTAAGTTTAAGGCTTTGTTATCTTAAATATGCACTGGCTGCTCCCTTGTTTCCCATCCAGGCGCCTCAATCCTGACGGGGTGCTTTAAGAAGTGCATGCATGTATATCTTGGGCCATAAAGCCGATATGATCATTTTATGATTTAACCCCTTTTTTATCTGCATTCATTCGAGGTCACATACACATCTATTGTGCACACTTCGTGGGTGTCTGTTGATGTGTTTCCGGATGTGTAAAACTCTTTTTAAAAGCAAAATTGGAAGCGTCAGAATATTTTCATCACGATCTTTTCGCGTCTTATGAGTAGCACGTGATATGCTGCTGTGTAAATGTTAGCGACCGCAGCTTACATGTGTTATGCGGTTTATTTATTGGCTAAACTAAATTATCAAGGTGAATTACTTGTATCGAATGTGTATGTTTTTGCTGTTTCATGAATTGATTTAATCTACATAATATAATAATATTGTTTATTTGTTTAAATTTGTATTGTAAGACTGTTAAATGCCAGGTTCAGTTGTGACAACTGACCGTGTCATGTGTCAGCATGCGTGTAACATGGAACGTGCACTTATTTCCTGAATAATGAATGTGTAATTAGTAGCTTCCAATAGTGTTTTGCCAGTCTTTCTCAGTTTTTGAACAGTAAGATTTTTTTTTTTTTTTTTTTTTAAAGAAGTCTCTTCTGCTCACCAAGCCTGCATTTATTTGATCCAACATACTGCAAAAGCAGTAATATTGTTAAATATTTTCACTATTTAAAATAGCTGCATTCTATTTGAATACATTTTAAAATGTAATTTATTCCTGTGATCAAAGCTGAATTTTCAGCAACATTACTCCAGTCTTCAGTGTCACATGATCATTCAGAAAATCGTTCTCTAATTCTAAGCAGTTGAGTAATTTTATTTTCATTATTCATTATTACGTTAATGAATAGAAAGATCCAAAGATCAGCAGTGCTGATCTTCTGTTTTAGCATTTTCTGATTCAGCATTAATCTGAAATTAAAAGATTTTGTAACATTATTAGAAATGATAGAAATGAATACTTTTATTTAGCAAGGATGCTTTAACTGATCAAGTGATGGTAAAGACATTTATGATGTTAGAAATGATTTCTATTTCAGATAAATGCTGTTCTTCTGAACTTTCTATTCATCAGAGAAACATGAAAAAATCTGCTCAGCTGTTTTCAACATAATAATAATAACATGTTTTCTGAGCAGCAAATCAGAACATTAGAATGAGTTTGAAGGATCGTGTGACTGGAGTAATGATGCTAAAAATTCAGCTTTGAAATCACATTACATTTTTAAAGATATTTGAATAGAAAACAGTTATTTAATAAGTTATTTAGTAGTAAATTTTGAAATATTAGTAAATATTTCAAAATTTTACTTTTTTTTGTGTACTTTGGATAAAATAAATGCAGGCTTAGTGAGCCGAAGAGACTTCTTTAAAAAACATTAAAAATCTTACTGTTCAAAAACTTTTGACTGGTAGTGTATACTCTAAAAAGCCTGCAGTAATGCATTTTAATACATGTATTTCTACAGCCTCTAAATGATCAGGATGAAAAAAAAACTTGTTTTACATGGTTTACTACATGCCTTAACTGATTATTGATTAAGCTTTTGAATAAAATAATTAAGTTCAAGTCATATTTGAAGATGTACAATCACTGGACTAAAGCAACTTAGGTGTACTTGATTATCCATACATTATTTAAAAAAAATATGTTAAAATATATGTTCTATGTTAGTTAAGCTAGATAAAGTCTTCATCTAATGCTTATTTACATCAATTTTTTTGTTCCGTTTGTTTCTTTCACATAACCAGTTAAATAAAACATCTGTGGTCATCTGTTAACTGCTTACTGTGTTTTTATATAGTTGTTTTCTTGTCTTAGAGTGACATTTTTCTCCTTCATTTTGGTTTTTGTCACTCTGGCAGTATGTCTATGTGAAATATAAGATAGTTCATCTGAAACTAATCAAACACTTCTTCCTCTTCCCATGTTATGGGGAAGTATAAGGTTGACTTGAAAATGGTATTAGCTACAGGCACAACTTCTGCCTTTTAGTTTGTCACAAGCTAAACCCGTTCAACAGGTTTCATGCTTTAAAAAGAAATGGCAGGTTAAAAAATAGTACACTGTGGATTTATATTAATTTTGTACATGTGTTTGTAGCGTGCACGGGGACTTCGCGATTTTGCCTCCTCAGGCTCTGGGATCTTATCGTCCTCATGGAACGACTCTACTGGGTTCGCCACAGATGTCTGCAGCTGATATCCACAGACCGGAGGAGGGGCTGGTACTCTCCTCCTTCATCACTTCCCCCTAAGAGTAGCCTGGACACTCAGGACCCTCTGGTTCAGCGGCTAAGTGGAAAGAGAAGAGTGGTGGTGTCACGATGTGGTCCACTCCAAGCGGAGTACCACAACTTCTCCAAGGGCTTTCAAAACAACAGCATCCGGACCACCAAGTACACCCTCATCAGCTTCATTCCCATGAATCTGTTCCAGCAGTTCCACAGGTTAGATATTGAGATGTATATATCAGGTCTGTTGTTGTTTAGATTTAGTGTGTGTTTGTTACTGACATTTGGCTTTGCATAACAGAGCAGCAAATCTGTACTTCCTGTTCCTGGTGTTGCTGAATTGGGTCCCAGTGGTGGAGGCATTTCAGAAGGAGATTACCATGATCCCTCTAGGCGTGGTGCTCACCGTCATTGCCTTCAAAGATGCCATGGAGGACTACAGACGTTACTGCTATGACAAGAGAATAAACAACACGCTGACACATATCTACAGCGGGTCAGTGTTCATCCCTGTTAATATGATGTGGTCAACTGTCATGATCATGTGACACTCTTTCTGTTTCTGTGCGGGGGTTTTGGATGAGTTTTGTAACTTCCTTTCTTGTCTGATTTGAGGAATACACAAGGCAACCTGTTTTAAGGTCAGCGCCTAGTGAGGGTAGCTTGTGTTTTACCAACCGAAGACAGATGAATTATTCTGAGGCCTATAGAATGATATACATAATGCTTGGTAAAATCGAATGAACAGATTGCAAGACCACTATCTGTTTTCTTTTTCACATTGCAATTAAAAATGACTATTTTACTGATGGATAAATGTAACACGACATGATCTAACATGCAAAGGTTCTTACGGTTACAAAGTGATTTATAATTTGTCAAATCCAGCTATCAGTGAATTATTTTTCTTTTTGACCACAATTCATTTAAAATTAAGTGATGAAGCTGTTTAGAATAAGTTTTAGAATTTCAGTGTTGTTTATACTTTATAATAGCATTTATTTTTCTATTTTCAGTTTTCAGTTGGTTGTAGTTTTAATAGTTTTATGTCCTTTTGAAATTTTTATTAGTTTTTGTATCTTTTTATATTTTTATAAAGTTTTATTTTTTTTATTTTTAGTTTTACCTTTATTCATTTTTGTGCTTCAGATTATTTAATTTCAGTTAGTAACCGAGACATTTGTAATTTTGTAAATTTATAATACTGTATATATGTAATATATTTTATTTTATTTAAGCTTTATTTCAATTAATGAAAACATTTAGTTTTAGTCTTACTTAACAATAACACTTTTTAGAATGAGCTTTATCATGACATAAAGTAGAAACCGTAAAATTTGGAAATATTTTTACTATTTAAAATAACTGTTTTGAATATATTTGAAAATGCAATTTATTCCTGTGATTTGAAAGCTGAATTTTTAGCATCATTACTCCAGTCACATGATCCTTCAGAAATCATTGCAATATTTTTGTTTTGCTGCTCAAAAAACATTTATTATTATGTTGAAAATAGCTGAGTAGAATTTTTCAGGTTTCTTTGATGAATAGAAAGTTTAGAAGAACAGCATTTATCTGAAATTGAAATATTTTGTAACATTGTATAATTGTCTATCATCATTACTTTTGATCAGTTTAAAGCATCCTTGCTAAATAAAAGTATTAATTTTAAGATTATCCAGATGGAAAAAAGAAAGACTCCAAGCTTTTAAATGGTACAGTGTATAATGTTACAAAAGCTTTTTAGTTCAGATAAATGCTGATCTGAAATAATGATGATGATAATAATAATAAATGTTTTTTGAACAGCAAATCAGCATATTAGAATGAATTCTGAAGGATCATGTAACACTGAAGACTGGAGTAATGAGGCTGAAAATTTAGCTTTAGTTACAGGAATAAATTACTTTTTAAAATATATTTAAATATGAAGCAGTAATTTTAAATAGTAAAAATATTTCACAATATTACAGCTTTTGCTGTATTTTGGATCAAATATATGCAGACTTGGTGATACTTTTTTAAAAAACATTAAAAATCTTACTGTTCAACAAACAGCCCATTTGATCTTATGCCTAATTTGTGCCTGTTATTTGAGCCTTTGGCTTTAAATAAAATGCAGTGGCTTCTGCTATGTTCTGCATCTTGTGACAGTGGCATATTAAAAGGGTCATCTTTTGAGATAAATGACTTCATTGTATTATTGAAATATATTAAAAAACTCCAAGTAACGGTTAAGTAAAAAAGGCCAAAGCAGGATAGATGCTCTTATTCCCAAGCTCCAGAAACATTAAGAACTTTAAAAGAAATAAAAAGTTCATCGGATGCAAAGTTCACTTTTACACCGACAGAGGCCACTCCCACGATAGTTGATTGACATGAGCGTCTTACCTCGGACCTGCCTTACATCAGCTGCAACAGCCCAACCTCCATTGTTTCAATGCCGAAGCAGGGATGTAAGTTAGACAAGAATATTTCCGATTGAGTGATGAGGTGTTGTGTTGCTGGATGTAATAATGAACGTAGTGGTCGTTATTTACTCCCGACAT
Organism: Labeo rohita; assembly: GCF_022985175.1. Taxonomy (NCBI): domain Eukaryota; kingdom Metazoa; phylum Chordata; class Actinopteri; order Cypriniformes; family Cyprinidae; genus Labeo; species Labeo rohita. Next base: position 12,841,846 of record NC_066881.1, on the reverse strand, counting down.
CTGAGCCACTGAAGATGCAGTGGATTACGTTTGTTTGTGAAGGGAATGTACCTACTTATCTACATATATCCGTCTATGTTTGTGTGACTCATTCATGATCCAGCTTCACTTACAGCAGAAGTGAGTATAAGGTTTTTTTTTAAGATTCTTTGCGATCGCCTTAATAACGTGCTAGTTAGCAAGTTTTAGTGGCTAAATGCGGCTAAAGTAAAAAGGCTCGTCACTCCACAGAGAGAAGAGAGGGGCGGGGCGAGCAGAGCTCATTAACATTTAAAGCAACTTCAACCAGAACAAGATGATTTTTGCAGAGCTGATTTTGGCAAGGTAAAAAAGGTGTTGTTTTACACAACAATTGAGAATTTTTAACCAGAGTATATTATAGACTTTTCATTAAGACCCTAAAGAATCATATCAAATTGTGGAAAATGGGCATCCGATGACCCCTTTAAGAGAAAAGTCGCTTCTACGACTTTCAGTCCCACCCTGCTTTATACTACAATGAGTTTAAAAGTCTTTAATACATTAGCTCATCCATGGACATGATTTCTGCCTGAGTCCCATCGGGTTGCTTCGGCTGTAAGGTTGACAACTCCCATGATTCCACACTCAATCACAGCATCATCAAACTACGCCTTTGTTTCTTGTTTGTTTTGAACATACACCCTCAAGTGGCGAAAACTTACATATTGTGCCTTTTAAAGGGATCGTTGACCCAAAAATGAACATTTTGTCATTAATTACTCACCTTCATGTCGTTTCAAACCCATAAGACTTTCATTCATCTTCGGAACACAAATTAAGACATTTTTGATGAAATCCAAGAGCTTTCTCACCTTGCATAGACAGCAACACAATAACCACGTTAAAGGCCCTGAAATGTAGAACGACATTGTTAAAATAGTCCATGTGACCTTAGTGGTTCAACTGCAATTTTATAAATCTACGAGAATAATTTTTGTGCTCAAAGAAAACAAAAATAACAGCTTCATTCTACAATTTCTTCTCTTCCGTGAAGTCAAATCCACATCAAAGAACTAACGGTGATGAAAACCGAATGTCAGCCCAAGTCACCTGCGTCTGGGCCAAAAAGTTGCGCTTGAACGCACTGCAATGTCTACAGTCTGTGGGCAGGTAGTATGCATAGTATGTTCTGCACCTGCAGACAAAGGAATACCTGTCCATACTAGCAGTATGGCAGTAGACTGTATTCGTTATTATAAAGGGATACCAGGAATAAAAGGAAGCTGCGGATATGAAATGAGAAGATTCTTCTGTCTATGGCCTCACTTTTTCATCACTTTCACTTTTCTTTTTTGCACACTGGCTTGCTAAGCTCAACAGCCAATCAGTGTGATCACTCTCACCAATGGCTCAGACAACAAATCAACATGCTCAATCAGCCACCACTGTTTTTAAAACAGAGAAACTCCCTGCTATTATTATCATTAAAAAGTGTTGCGTGTTCACACATATTCACTTACCAAAAACTGCACATCCGAGATGAGGAGTCATTTTCCAAGAAATGGCATTGCATAATTTCCACATTGTGCAAAACTTCCTTCTGGCTCTCAAGGACTTTAAGCATTATAATTAATGATTTCCTTTGTTCCTCATCCGTCCTTCTGTGTAAAGACTTTAGTTGCTGAAGGGTCTGTTTCTAAAACAGTGCTTCAGTATTTCCTTGAAGGTGTATTTTAATGAGCTCTGATGTCTTGATGTGAAACCTTAAAAGTAGCTGTGAAAGTGTGTAATGTGTCACCCATCCCACATCCTATAGCCAGTGCTCATTTCTTGTAACAGGACATCTGATACAAGACACTTGTTTGTCCATGTTTTACTATAGCCATTGTAAAACACTAAAAAATATGTGATATCTCACAACATGCAATTAAAAATTACCCCTGATAAAGTAATGCTTGTAATTGCATCCAGTCCTCATTAAGTTTTATAGTAATAATAACAACAATTATCAGGGCTTCAAGAGCTTCTTAGATGATAGATAACTTGTGCTCTCTGCCCAAGTTAAACGTCACGGTGCAAACCGGTCGCTTATTTACCAGCCCTCAGTTTTCCTTGTCTAAAAACGGCCTCTGAGTCATAAAAAACTCTACGTCTGCTTTGTTTATGATGCCTGGGAGTGTTTTCTAGATAAGGAACGGCCCGGTCTATATGTTGTAGATTATTACAGGTTTCTGAGCGACACACAGTACAGTCGAGACAAAGGTTTTGAAGAGCATAACGCTTCTCAGGTGTCAGATCTTGCTTGTGTTGATCCTGGCTTGGACTAAATCAGAGACATGAATTTGACTAGTGATGGTGAGACTTGTTGGACATGCTTGAGATAGAGAATCTGCCTAAATTGGCAGGACTGTTCTTACAGACTGTATCTCTGAAGCGAAAAAGGAGCTGCCATGATTCAGCAGCTGGAGTCAGATCAAGGTGGCATGGCCAAAGATCTGACCAAAAACAGAAGGGTTGTCATGCCAAGTTGGACTGAACATGAAGAAATTAAGGAATTACAGCAGTCGTACAGCAGGAATAAGGTCCGGACGACCAAGTACACCTTCTTGTCTTTCCTCCCCAAGAATCTTTTTGAGCAACTTCATCGTTTTGCCAACGTATACTTTGTCTTTTTGGGCGCATTAAACTTTGTGCCTATCGTAAACGCGTTCCAGCCGGAGATCTCGGTCATTCCTATTATCTTCGTGATGGCTATAACTGCTGTTAAAGATCTTTGGGAGGACCAACGTCGAAGGAAGTCTGACCAAAAGATCAATAACTGCTCATGCGAAGTTTATGACAGGTAAATGCATGAAACTTTCTGAATTGAAAATATTCATATAGTAAACACAGTCTACACAGTCAGTTTGTACTTTAACCGTTTGTGGCATGGCGGCTGATATATGTTATCAATAGATTGATTGATAGATCGATAATAAATCAATAGAGCATAAGGTGTGTATGCATTCAGTGAATATACATGCATTTTTGTTCTTAAACAGCATGTTTACTATGTAGTTAAGGTATTATTTAACATAGTTGTGTGGGGACTTGCCCCAGATATTTCAGTTTTGACAGTTTTCTGACCCAACACCGGTTTGTCCCTCAAACAGTTGGAGTTTTTCCAAATACATTATTTGGATTTGCATGGTTTAAGTGTCAGAGCTAAGCTGTTTCTTTAAATTTGTGTCACTAAAACTGCTAAACCATAGTTGATGGGCCCTCGTGGGTGTATTTCAAATCTGTATCCTGTGTTGTAACCCATGCACGTCATTTTTTTTTATTAGCGTTGCCATTAGTTAATGGTTAGCTTGAAGTATAGTTATTATCGAACTGTTTGTCTTGTAATTTGAGCGAATATCTATTGATCAGAGGTTTGCTCTTTGTATTGTTTGTGTATGTGAGAACAATGGCATATTTTACAGATTCATATGTGGTACTTTGTTATAAAAAGCTTACAAATGCTCCAATGCTATTGAGCTGAGAATGTATTTTTAAAGGTTACGGGTGTATTTGTAGCATGTTGTTACTATACACAGTGTAAAGTCAACTGTTTGTAAATGGCAGGTTTCAAGACACTGTTTATGTTTTGGCTTCTTGCACTAATGACCTGACAACTATTGTACCAAAACGTTGAATTATCCAACATTTGGCTCTAGCTAAGCTGTTAATGCTGCTGAGTTTAAAAAGGCTCCCTAGTGATTGTCTTGCCGCAGGGGGTCATATTAGTTTTCCTGTTATGGAGCCGTTGCCACGGGTGACAGTGAAGCGCAGCGTTTGCTTGATTACTATGGTATTGAGGCTGGTGTGTTTAGTTCAGCAGGCATAAAGCAGTAATGTTTGAATCTGTGTGTGTGTGTGTACGTTGTGTTTTAATCATGTGGCACATCAGTGCACTAAAACGAAGCATCATTGGGTGCAGGTATATACTGAATGCTTTGTTTCACAATGGTTATGCAAATATTCAGTTATACCACCTGCAAGACTGGTTTTCAGTGCTATCAATACTATGAGGGCTGTTTTAACTAAAAATAAAGACATTTATACACGAATCTCAAGGAATACTGTTTTAAGATCAGGTCAGTCATGTGATTATGCAATCAAATATTGTTGTTTAATGAGTGCTAAACTGTATATTTTCATTTGTCGCTCCTGTCACAAAATGATTTCAAAATTTGAAATAAGCAGAATGTTCAATCAGCAAGTCAAATATAATATTGTGTAATAATAATCCATATTATTTTTGTACAACCATGCAGAAAACTCTATTTTGATACCAGTTCAAACCAAAAGTTTAATAAAAATTGTTAGAATATTATGTAAAAATATTTAATTATGTATTAACTGTCTTTAATTATGTATTAATAATTATATAATTGAAAACGAATACTCTTGTTTTGAAATAACGCAATAAGATTACATATACAGTTGAGGTCAAAAGTTTTCTAATAACGTTGAAGATCATACAAAATGCATGTTATTTTTTATTTAGTGACCTGAAGAAGATATTTCACATAAAAGACATTTACATTTAGTCCACAAAAGAAAATAATAGTTGAATTTATAAAAATGACCTGTTCAAAAGTTTACATACGCTTGATTCTTAATACTGTGTTGTTACCTGAATGATCCACAGCTGTGCTTTTGTTTTTTGTTTTGTTTTTTTTGTTTAGTGATAGTTGTTTATGAGTCCCTTGTTTGTCCTTAACTGTTAAACTCCCCACTGTTCTTCAGAAAAATCCTTCAGGTCCCGCAGATTCTTTGGTTTTTCAGCATTTTTTGTATTTGATCCATCTTTTCTCACTGAGGACAACTGAGGGACTCATATGCGACTATTACAGAAGGTTTAAACACTCACTGATCCTCCAACGACACATTAAGAGCTGGGGGGTGAAAACTTTTGAACAGAATGAAGATGTGTACATTTTTCTTATTTTACCTAAATATTTTTTCATTTAGAACTGCACTTCAGCAGCTACAGAAGGTACTTATGTTTCCCTGATGACAAAATAAGTTACATTTACCCTGATCTTCAAATTCAAAAAGTTTTCACCCCCCGGCTCTTAATGCATCGTGTTTTCTTCTAAAGCATTAGTGAGCATTTGAACCTTCTGTAATAGTTGCGTATGAGTCCCTCAGTTGCCCTAGTGTGAAAAGCTAAGCAGTACTGGGCTGTGTGTCAGTTTATGGGTGCAGATGGCGTTTTTCTAGCAAATGAAATTTTTCAGTTGTGTTTTTTTACAGAGACTTGCTTGTGTAGTTTTCTTATTAACTGTCTGAAATATTGATAGTGAAATCAATATTTAAATCCTGCTGTTATAGTGACTCCAAATGAAGAACGTGTGTGTTTGTGTTGAAGGAAGCAGAAGCAGTATGTGGAGCGGCGTTGGGCTGAGGTGTGTGTCGGTGACCTGGTCCGTCTCTGCTGTAATGAGATCATTCCTGCTGACATGGTGCTGCTGCACTCGTCTGATTCTAATGGAGTATGTCACATCGAGACGGCCAACCTGGATGGAGAAACCAACCTCAAACAAAGGCAGGTGGTCCGTGACCTGCCACAGCAGGTGAGTGGCCAGTCTGTCCATTTCACATTCTGTCATCATCTTCATGACCACTTTCATTGTTTTTCCTCCACAAATATATGAGGTGAAATACGTTTTGCTAAAAAGGATCAGTGTTTTTTTTATTAAAATCTATTAAAGGCACAATATGTGAGATTTTTATTTTTATTAATATACCCCCAAACTACTAGAAAATTATGTTTTTTGTTGTTTTGTGTACTTAAATTATTCCAAATGTTTTCAAGGATGTTAAATCCAGAGAAATAAGCAACTAGTGGCCCATCCCTTGATTTTTTTGTGGAAATCACGCTTTTGTTTCTCAGACAGTTGTACTCTTCACCTTGATTTGTTATAACTTTTGGCGGTTTATAGCATTCCAAATGTTTTTCCCTGTTCGACCGATTAGTACAGGCCAAAACATGACAATAATTGACCATTTTCAGCAGCAACAATCAGCAAAATATGCAAATTTTGTTTGGTTCATTGGCCTTGTTTACGTTCAGTGCTGCCAATATGGCCAACTGATGATGCAATGTGAAAGCACTTTTGTTGGAATGTTTGCTTTTTTTTTTTTTTTTTTTTTTTTTTTTTTTTTAGTGTGTTACCAGTGTGCGGAATGATGAAATTTTTTACTTTATTAAATGGGTTTTTATAAAAAAAACCCTCTTTGAAGAGTATGTTCAAAGTAAAAAATGTGATGTAATCTTCCTTTAGGGCCCTGAATTTGTTCCAGAAAACTACAGCAGTCGCATTGAATGTGAAAATCCCAACAATGACTTGAGACGGTTCAGAGGCTTCATGTGAGTAAGCAGTAAACTTCAGTAAATGATAAACACAAGGCTGGAGACTTTTTTTTTCTTCTTCCTTCTTTTTGTATGAATGAATGAATGAATGAATGAATGAATGAACACGATAGTGACTTTGTTTTTGTACACAGGGAGCACCCTGGTAAAGTGCGGGTTGGACTCCACAGTGAAAACCTGCTCCTGAGAAGCTGCACTGTGAGAAACACAGAGACTGTGATCGGCATTGTGGTCTATGCAGGTCACCTTCACATCTTTGCACTCAGATCAACTTCAGATAAGATCATTGTATCTTTATAAAGAGCTTGAATGAGCAATAAAAGAGCTTATGTGTGTGTTTGCAGGTCATGAGACAAAAGCAATGCAGAATAACAGCGGGCCGCGCTATAAACGAAGTAAACTGGAGCGCAGACTTAACGTAGACGTCCTCTGGTGTGTCGTTTTACTGCTGGTCATGTGCTTTATTGCTGCTGTAGGTCAGTATTACGGTCATTGACAAACTTGTGACAGGATTTGAACTTTTAAGTACTAGGTTAATGTTATTTTGGTAACACTTTACAATAAGGTGTCATTTGTTAACATTACTTAATGTATTAACTAACATGCAAACAATGAACAATATATTTATTAATAATAATGTTAATGTTAATAAAAATAAAGTCGTTCTTGGTATGTTCATGTTAGCTCACAGTGCAATACCAATGTTAACAAACACAACTTGTGATCTTAATAATGCATTAATAAATGCTGAAATTAACATTAAGATTAATAAATGCTGTAAAAGTATTGTTCATTCTTAGTTCATGTTAACTAATGTAGTTAACTAATGTTATCTAATGAACCTTATTGTACATTTTGTCAAAGTGTATTTTTGTGGGTTTATTGTAAATGTGGTTGTGATCTACAGGTCATGGTTTTTGGTTGAGTGGAATACAGAATCCCATCTTCATTATCCCTGATGACACACACCCTGCGCTCGCTGGCTTTTACATGTTTTGGACTATGATAATTGTTCTGCAGGTGAAAGATAATAAGCAGAAAATTTAATATCTACACAAACACATACATGCAATATTTAAGTAAACTACCAGTTAAAAGTTTGGTTTGAGTTAATATCTAATATTATATTAGTTCATATTAGTTAATAGTAAATATTTTTAAACATTTTTGGAAAAGGTGTCTTTTGTTCACCAAGGCCAAGGCTGTTTTTATTTATTAAAAAATATTTTTACAATTAGATATATTTATATATTTAAATATCATATATATATATATATATATATGTGTGTGTGTGTGTGTGTGTATAAATGTTTAAATATAATTTATTTATGTGATGGCAAAGCTGAACTACTTTTAATGGCACATGAGCCTTCAGAAATCATTTTAAATTGCTGATTAACTGCTCAAGAAATAATTTTTCAAATTAATGTTGGAAACAGTTGTGGTGCTTAAATTTTTTGTAAAATTGTGAAAAAATCTAAATTAAATTTTTTTAGGATTCTTTGATGAATAGAAGGTTAAACATCATTGATTTTAAATAGAAATGTTTTGTAACATTATAATTGTATTTACTGTCACTTTTGATCAGTTTAATGCTCCACTGCTAATTAAAAGTATTAATTTGTTAAAAAATATCTTACCACAAAATTTTGAATGGTATTGTATGATGGTTTCCACAAAAATGTTAAACAACAAAAGCTGTTTTCAACATTGATAATAACATGAGTTTTTTGAGTGGCAAATCAGCATATGATAATAAGTTAAATAGATGATTATGGACACTTATATGCTCACTAAAGTATATACCTAAAATATCTGACATTGCTGGTCTCCTCTGCCTCCTTTTTCTTCTGGTACAGGTGCTGATTCCCATCTCCCTTTATGTGTCGATCGAGATTGTGAAGTTGGGACAGATTTATTTTATTCAGAATGACTTAGATCTGTATAACCCAGTACTGGACACAGGAGTGCAGTGCAGAGCATTGAACATCACAGAAGATCTTGGCCAGATCCAGCACCTGTTTTCTGACAAGACGGGAACCCTCACAGAGAACCGCATGCTGTTCCGCCGCTGCACTGTTGCAGGAACCGAGTACCCTCACAAGGAGAACGGTCAGTTTACCTCATAGCCTCTCACACACACATTTTTCAGTTTTGTGATTAAAATTATTTATTTATGACACTCTCATACTTATAATTATGTTTGCTTGTTACTCTTCAGCGATTTCTCTGGAACAGTATGAGGAACAGGGTTGTGGCGATGCAGATCACTCTCTCACCCTGAGGTCACGCGCTAGCAGGAAATCACTGAGCTGTAAGTCACTCAGCTGCAACCGGAGTTCAGTGTCCCTCAATACCCTAACGGCAGAGTCTGACACGCACTCGGTGCACGACACACTCCGCAGACACACACCTGGAGCCTTCAGCAGCACAATGGTGAGAAAAGAACAGACTTATCTTTAACATTTACTGTACATGTGTATTTTTCCATGTCTTTATTACTTTATTACTCTATTCCCTGTATTAGTCATCTGTTAATTTTACAGTAAAATGCACCTCAAGTATTTATTGTCCCGGATATGCAGTTGTGAAATTCTGATTTTTCATCTAGGAGTGTGCCGTCGTTCCAGACCCTGATCTTCAGGTAAAGCTGAACGCCCTGTCTTCACCCATGCGTTCCGCTCTCCGACAGGAAGCTGCTGAAATCTCTCACATATTGGACTTCTTTATCGCCCTCACTGTCTGCAACACTGTAGTAGTTTCCTCACCCACTCAGCCAAGACATATGGTATGATCCAAGTGTTTCAACTTCCAGTCTCAAACTCATGATATCATTTTTTATTTTTTTCATTTAATATTTTAAAGGGCACCTATTATGCAAAATCCACTTTTACATAGTGTTTGGACATAAATGTGTGTTAGCAGTGTGTGAACACAGTAGGACTTGGCTTGACTAAAGATTTTTCTGGTCGACTAGTAGTCGTTCATTTCAAGCATTAGTTGACTATTAGTCACACGTTTATTAATAAACCTTATAAATCATAATAATGAGCCTTTTAATTGCCTACATAGCCTACCTAGCACAAAAAAGCTGGATGTGTTGGGAAAAACAGCAAGTAGTCTGCATTAACATTTTAATAATTTATTGATAAACTAGCGCTTTCTTTGTTTTTGGCTTAAGAGATGAAGTCGGCAACACTGACTCATTATCTCCGCACTAGTGATGCATGTTTCATACGGATTACATAATCTGATAAAATTTGTTTTCCATTTGGATTGGTTCATTTGAAAGTAGACATTTCACTTTCCATAGATATATTTTTCATATCTGTAAGGCAAGTATACACAGAACTTCGAAGTGTTGCACTCAAGTTTATAGAGACTGAGATGGCAGAAAGTGCACCCTGTTGCTTTAATTATTTTACAAAAGCGCAGCGTTTTGTTGTTATTCTAAGTTTGCACAAATAAACGTAAAGTCTTTACAGATTCAAAAGATGTAGTATTTTTATCTAAGTATTTTAAGAGCAAGTGACCGCACCGGCGCCTCCATCTGTCATGCAGTAAGCGTGTTACTATTCAGCTTCAACACTCCGAACAGACACTTCAAGAGTGCACATTTTTCTAGGTTAACATTGGATTGAGCTGCCATGTAAAGTTGCTGCTACTTAATATTTTAGATGAAAAGCTGTATTTTAGGTTGATTAATTATTGGTGAGCGTTCGGATGTCCTGCCCGATGTACTCTACTACCACATAGACCAGCTGTTAACGATCTGTCACGGACTGTGTGACTTCGCCACTTCTTTTGATTTTTTTTTTTTTTTTGTTGTTGTTTTTTATGCGACTAAGCGACTAATAAAATTTTGGTTGACCAAGCCTCTTCTCTGTGACTAATAGTTAGTCGACTATTAGGGGGCAGCGCTAGAACACAGCCACCCTGGATAAAAATCCACCCACTCATTATTTTTTAATCCCCATTAAACCAACCCACTCTCATTAGGCATGTGGTTTTGATTCGCAAAGCAGTGTGATGTCACATTGTTTAGGCCCCGCCCATGGCAGTTGACTGACAGTCCTGCATTGCCATAGTTTTCCAGCGAGTGTTTGGTGTACATGCTCGAGCAGCTGTAATGTCAACAATGTCTCATAAGCAATCCCAGTGTTCTGTGTTTGGATGTAAAGCTGAACATAAGAGTCTACATTTTCTCCCAACATCTGAGCCACTGAGGACACAGTGGATTACTTTTATTTTTGAAGGTGGTGCTCCTCAAAATTTACCTGAATACGTTTATGTCGTGCAGTTCAATGGACTAAGAATGAAGGACAGCGTACAACCAAACACAACTTGCTGAGGGTGGAAACTATATGGCAATGCAGGAGTGTCAATCAGCAGCTGCCATGGGCGGGGCCTAAACAATGTGACATCACACTGCTTTTAAAATCAAAACCGCATGCCTAATGAGACTAGTTTGGTTTAATGGGGGTTAAAAAATAAGGAGTGGGTAGATTTTTGTCATTGTAGGGTGGTTGTGTTCACACACTGCCAACACACAATATGTAAAAGTGGATTTTGCATAACAGGTCTACGTGGCGCGAGCTCTGTAACATCTCATTGTTTCGCCACCGTATATTGGCTTTACATATGTACGGTTGAACACCGGTTCTCTCGCTCTCAGTCATGTTGCTTTACTGACTGTTTGTTGCTGTAGGTATGGAAAGCAGAGATGTATACGCTGCTCCCTCTTCTGAATACGGGGCGGGAATATGCAGCTTATTGGCATTTAAAGTAGTACACACCAAAACAGCCCTTTGTTTAGATGCCCTAAAAATGACAGCTGTTATAATAAATGATCTGTGGGGTATTTTGTGCTGAAACTTCACAGACACATTCTAAGAACAACCAAGACTAATACTACATCTTGTAAAAAGGGGCATAATAGGTGCCCTTGAAATAATACAGTGTTGCTTTAACTGGTGTTTTTACAGGCTGTGCTTTTAAGTCCAAGTTTGCATAGTAAAAACCTTTGAGGAAAGCGTCCTTCAATTTATCGCCCTTATAGCTCCGGTGCTACTGGCTGTGACACACTTTTAAACAGCATCACATTTGTAATCATTTGGTGTTTTTTAACAAGTGTTTTGAAACAAGCATTTTCTATGAAAAAGCCTGTACAATTATAATGGCAACTGCTAAATGTGTGGTCGCATTAGTAAAACTTTGGTAAAGGCAAAAGAGGCAAAATGAGGGCAAAAGATATCCGCTGCAGACAAAAAAGATCCATTGTTTGTCTATTGTCAATAGTGTAGGGATGTATGAAGCACCACTCACAATGAAGGCACTTTCAAACCAAGCAGTTTCTTAGTCAACACTGTAAATCTGCATGTCCAGCTTGAAAATCTGCATGGGGAAATCATTTGCCCTGATTTGAAATTCAGATCACGTGGATTTCTGTTGAAAAGACTACATTTCACAAGTGAAAACTAACAAAACAGTGGTAAATGTGACCATACATTTAAAATGTGTCTGTTTGTTTTTAAAGCAAAATCCTGAAATCAATCTAATTATACAGGGCTTGTTTAAAAACCAGTTAGTTGATTTTGAAAATATATGTACACTACCAGTCCAAAGTTTTTGAACAGTAAGATTTTTAATGTTTTTTAAAGACTCTTCTGATCGCCAAGCCTACATTTGCAAAAACAGTAAAATTTTGAAATATTTTTACTATTTAAAATAACGGTTTTCTATTTGAATATGTTTTAAAATGCAAGTTATTCCTTGTGATTTAAAAAAAAAAAATTATAAAGCTAATTAAAAGCTAAAATTCAAGCTTTTGAGTTGTATAGTGTATAATGTTACAAAAGCTTTTTATTGTAGATAAATGCTGATCTTTTCTTTTGGATTTTTCTATTCATCAAAGAATCCTGAAAAAATGTTTAAATGTTGTTAATAATAATAATAATAATAATAAAAATGTTTCTTGAACAGCAAATCAGCATATTAGAATGATTTCTGAAGTGTGACAGTGAAGATTGGAGTAATGATGCTGAAGATTTAGCTTTGATTACAGAAATAAATTACATTTTGAAATATATTCAAATAGAAAGCAGTTGTTTTAAATAGTAAAAATATTTCAAAATGTTACCATTTTTGCTGTACTTTGGATCAAATAAATGCAGGCTTGGTGAGCAGAAGAAACTTCTTTAAAAAAAAAAACATAAAAATCTTTTGACTGAAAGTATAGTATAGTTTGGCATCTCTTTCCGCTAAGCAGAATTTTTGGCAACACTTTATTTTACAGTGTTTGTTACATTTGTTTACTATAGTAATAAAATAAATTATGCATGATTAGATGCAACTAAACCTAACCCAAATCCAAACACTAAAGCTAATGATACATGGGCCAACTTTTTGAGCAATGTTGCAGGGCAACTTTTTGGCAGTATTGACAAACGGTGTTGTTTGGACACTTTTCCCATTTGGTTATGGCCCTGTGTCTCACATGGTTGCCTGTTGACGGCAACATTGCCCAGCAACATTGCTCAAAAATTTGCCCTGTGTATCATCAGCCTAACCCTATAGTAAGTTCCTACATACAGTGAGTGTTGTTTGTTGTTCATTATTATTACTCATAGTGTTGGGGAATAGCTAGTCACATATAATGGCATTACATAACTTAATTACAAAATAAAAATAACTGAAATCAGTTATTGAGAAAAAAATGTGAATATGTGATCAATATTTATTTGTAATATCAGGTTCAGATGCCTGTGGTTCGCACACCCCTGCGTTCTCTAGAAGAGATGAAGGCCATGTTTCAGAAGCTGAGTCTGCCTCGCTTTCCCCTATCACTGAATCAAAACACAGACACTCCTCCCAGCCTAACCAAGAAACTCTTCACCCGGGGTCGTTCGGCTTCCTACTTTCCTAACAGCAGCCCGCAAACACCCATCACAAACCTACAGTCACCCACCACACCTTCTGGCACCCCTTCAAACACCCCAAGCACTCCCGTCACTCCAGCGCTGTCCAGTGGCACGTGGACTGAGGACATGGACGACATACAGAAGGCCAAAGATAACTCTGTCAGAGAGTCAGATTCAGAGAGTGATGATGAAGATGAGGAAGAAGAGTTGCTGTACGAGGCCGAGAGCCCGGATGAGGCGGCATTGGTGCAAGCAGCGAAGGCCTATGGGTGTACTCTGCTGGGCCGGTCCCCAGAGCAAGTCCTTGTGGCTTTTCCAGGCACTGGGCCGCTGTCCATCCCTCTGCTACACGTACTGCCATTTAGTTCTGCCCGGAAGAGGATGTCTGTGGTGGTGCGCCATCCGCTCAGTGGAGAGGTGGTTGTTTACACTAAAGGAGCTGATAATGTCATTATGGAGCTGGCTGAAGCAGGTATGTGAGGACGTCTTCTAACGTTTATTAAGGTTGGTTCACACTGTGCCAAACAATGCAAACGCTTCAGATATGCAAACCGGTAAGACCTTTGTTTATCTTAAGAACACAAATTAAGATATTTTTGATGAAATCCAAGAGCGTTCTGACCCTGACCCTTTCTGGGCCTTGAACGTGGTTGTTGCGTTGCTGTCTATGCAGGGTCAGAAAGCTCTTGGATTTCATCAAAAATATCTTAATATGTGTTCTGAAGATGAATGAATGGGTTTGGAATGACATGAGGGTGAGTAATTAACGACAGAATTTTCATTTTTGGGTAAACCTTCTCTTTAAATCGAGATATATTTAGTTGAGAAGCAAAATTACATAACAATTTCAAAACTAATTTAAATTTTAAAGGAGAAGTTCACTTCCAGTACAAAAATTTACCCCCTTGTCTTTCAAGACATGTCTTTCTTTCTTCAGTCGATAAGAAGTTATGTTTCTTATGGAAAACATTTCAGGACTGTTCTCCATATAGTGGACTTCAATGGTGCCCATGAGTTTGAACTTCCAAAATGCGGTTTAAATGCAGCTTCAAAGCGATCGGTCATTTTCAAAACAAACTGACAATGTATATACTTTTTAACCTCAAATACTCGTCTTATCTCGTCTCTGCAATGCACATGCGTAGTCTGTGTAATCCGGGTCAATACAGTTAAGGTATGTCGAAAAACTCCCGTCTTGTTTTCTTCGATTGTTTTATCTTTTTGTAAATGGCGTTTGATCTTCGTTGCATGTTCACTTTGTGATGTAGGGTGATTTTGAAGTTGGGGAAGAAAACAAGATGGGAGTTTTTTGACATACCCTAACTATTGACTGTATTGAGAAAAAAAAAAAACTGAGTTCACGCAGATTTAGACAAGACCAGTGTTTGAGGTTAAAAAGTATATAAATTGTCAATTTGTTTAAACTTTAAAATTAATTTAAAGGGATAGTTCAACCAAAAATGAAAATTCTGTCATTTACTCACTCCAAACCCAAAGCCATATTAGCTTCATTTGTGGAATGTAAAACAAGAAATTTTGAAGAATGGGGGTATCTAAGCAGTTTACAAATGTAATTTTTTTTTCTCTTATTAGATATTTTTTGTAACTTCTTATGCTGCGGACATCTCATATTGCTTCTGCATAGTTATTAAGTCTAAAAAAAAGACACTTTCCGTTGGTTCAAAAGTGTGAACCACTCTGAAGGTGCAGTCACATTTACCTTTGTACGTCGAAACTCCATGGACAAAATGCTCAATAAGAATCTGCACAACTGGGAATTCTTTGCCTATGAAATTTAATCAAATGTCTGCAAAGTGACCATGCCTTAAGACCTCAGAAAAGAACCAAATGTAAAACCACTTGAGTCATGATTCCCTCATGTGTTTGAAGTACTCTATGTTAGGCATATTACAGACAGAACAGGGTGTTGTTCTTTCGGTTTGCAAACTGTGTATTTACTTACCCCCATGTCATCCAAAGATGTTCAAGTCTTTTTTTCTTCAATGGAAAAGAAATTAAAGTTTTGAGGAAACATTCAAGGATTTTCCTCCATATAGTGGATTTTAATGGGATTCAACGAGTTGAAGGTCCAAATTTCAGTTTCAATGTAGCTTCAAAGGGCTCTACACAATCCCAGCCGAGGAATAAGGGTCTTGTCTATACTTTTTAATCACAAACGCTCGTCTTGCACTAGCTGGACTTCACACATTACATAGTCACATTTAAAAGGCCATGCTAACGTAGGCGGAAGTACCGATTCAGTGTTTACAAAGTGTACATGCAAAGAATGTCAAACCGCACTTTATTTAAAAAGGTAAGACACCCAATGTTGGACGATTTTAAAGTTGGAGGAGAAAATGCAATGGATTTTTTCACCCCATCCTACCTTTTCAAACCAAAGTACACAGATGAACTAACCATGCGTCACATTTCCAACATGATTACGTCGCAGAGCTAGTGCAAGACGAGGCTCATGTTTAAAAAGTATATATATTTTTATTTGTTTTGAATAAAAACCCTTATTCCTTGGGTGGGTCATGTAGAGCCCTTTGAAGCTGCATTGAAACTGCATTTGGACCTTCAACCCGCTGGCTACCAATGAAATCCACTATATGATCTTGATCTATGACCTTAATTTTCATTTTGACTGAAGAAAGAAAAAGATAAAGAAAGAAAAAGATAAACATCTTGTATGACATGAGTAAATTATCAGGAAGACGTAGGTGTTTTTCTTTCTAAAGTAGAACATTAAAGATGATTTTTAGCAGAACGTATGGTCCCTGGTGATTCATAATATACAGATACAGGAAACGCCAAATTAATACCTGTGGCTCCTATGAAGCAAAACAGTTGGTCTATGCAAGAAACTGAACATTTTTGTACAACATTATTACTTGTAATCCATAGTCTTAGGCAATTAAGCATTTAATTGTGCAGCCCTTCTTGTAAATTTGGATGTGTTATTGTCCCAGCAGAGTGTTGAACCCTATAAACTCATGTCTTGGTTTTGACTATGTGTGCATGTGGGGTGCAGCTGAAGATGGTTTCTCTAGGGAGATCATGGAACAGACACAGAAACACCTGGACCAGTATGCAAGAGAGGGACTGCGCACTCTCTGCGTTGCTAAAAAAGTAAGTCTTTATCTTTCACTTCCCTAATTTGCAACATTTATTATATTCTGTTTGCCTGCAGCATTGAAATACCTTTGCATGGAGGTTGAGTCTTAAAACAGACTGTTGATATATGATTGACAGGTATTGGAAGAGCAGGAATACAAAGCCTGGTTGAAGAGACACGAATATGCAGAAACCAGCATTGAAAACAGAGAAGAGCTTCTGCTTGAATCCGCTGAGAGACTGGAAAAAAATCTCACATTATTAGGTGAGATATTAAGACAGCGAAGACAAAAATGAAATGTTATTGTGTGTTGGTTGCCCTAGCCTAATTGTTTATTGGCTTCCAGGGGCGACAGGTATAGTAGACCGCCTGCAGGAGGAAGTGCCTGAGACCATTGAGGCTCTGCAGGAAGCTGGAATTAAAGTTTGGGTCCTAACAGGGGACAAACAAGAGACGGCTATTAATATTGCTTTTGCTTGCAAACTTCTCAGACCTACAGACCACATATTGATGGCCAATTGTGACAGCAAGGTAGAGGCAGAGATGCACATACTAAATGTTCAGTCTTTTATGTTGCTTTTTATACATAACTGGAATCTGAATGACTTTTCCACGTGTGCTTTGTCCCTCAGGAGGCATGTGAGGCTCGATTTCATGAGTTAGAACATGAGATCACACAGGTCACAAAGAAAGGCATGAAGTCTGAAGATGGTAGTTTTGACTGTGTGTTGGTCATTGATGGCCGTACGCTGGACTACGCTCTGGAGAAGGAGCTACAGGGGTCGTTCCTGAACCTCACGTGCTGCTGTCGCTCAGTCATATGCTGCAGATCCACCCCTCTGCAGAAGAGCCAAGTGGTCCGGCTCGTCAGAGACAAGCTGAAGGTCATGACCCTGGCTATAGGTGAGTGAGGTCTGAAGAAGTTGTATGGTTGACTGTCAGTGAAGAATGTTGCTCATGCGTGATGCTCATATTCAGGTGATGGAGCCAATGATGTCAGTATGATTCAGGTGGCAGATGTTGGTGTCGGCATCTCGGGTCAGGAAGGAATGCAGGTACAGTACTAGCAGAAACCAGGGTTGGGCAAATTTCAGCTATTAAGAAATCACTACCTTGTAATTAATGAGGGTAAATTAATCTGAATTAAACTGGATTGACCACATTCCACAGGATGTTCAGTTGGAATGATATGAAGAATTTCCTCAATAACAAAAAACAAAACAAAATGTGTAATTGTATTACTTGTTTTGACTAATTATGTCCAATTTTGACTAATTGACTATAAGTTAGTCTCTTATGCTCATTGAGACTGCATTTATTTGATAAAAAATACAGTAAAATGCTAATATTATTACAATTTAAATACAGTATTTGGTTACATTCTATTTTAAGGTGTCCTCATTATAGTGTAATTATACAGTTAAGTACTGAGTAATGTTTAGGATTAGGGTTTGGTTTAGGGTTAGTTGCATGAAATTTACTGTTATTGCTATAATAAGTACATGTAACGTGTAACAAAGACACTGTAAA
The DNA here is from genome assembly GCF_022985175.1 of Labeo rohita. NCBI lineage: Eukaryota > Metazoa > Chordata > Actinopteri > Cypriniformes > Cyprinidae > Labeo > Labeo rohita. The sequence continues at coordinate 12,823,914 of NC_066881.1, read as the reverse complement.
ATAAAGTGTTACCTAATATTTTAATATGCAATTTATTCCAGTCTTCAGTGTCACATGATCTTAAAAATCATTATAGTGTGCTGATTTCTTATAATCCGTGTTGAAAACAGCTGCTTCATATTTTTCTGGAAGTAGTGATACATTTTCTACATAAATAGTGATACATAAATAGAAAGTTTCATCAAAATGTGCATTTATTTGAAATATAGATCTTTTGTATCATTATAAATGTCTTTACTGTCACTGTTGATCGTATTAATGTATTCTTTTTGAGTATTAATTTCTTTCTAAAAAATACAAAATCTTACTGACCCAAAACTTTTAAATAGTAGTGGACAGGGGTTGACCGATATATGTTTTTCAGAGCCAATGCCAATACCGATTATTACAGATCAAGTAGACCGGTAACCAAAATTTAAACCGATATCTAGTGTAAAAATGAAAATTATGTCAAAATTAAGATTAACAAGGGCTCTGACAAAAACCTTAAGTGCTTTTAAATTATTTTATTGCTAAATAGGTTTTGGAAATGATCCATACTGATAACCAGAAAAATATCGTTGCTGATAATTGGCCAGGCCGTTATCGGTCGACCCCTAGCTATTAACACCACACTCCAAAACCCGGTTTTGTTCCTTTCGTCTCATGCTTGAAGAAAAGAAAAAAAAAAAGATTTAAATGTATTTATTAAATAAAAATTCAAATGTTGGATATTGGATAATGTTTGATAATCTATATTATAGATTAATGTGGAATTAATAAATTAATGAGAAAGAACAGCTGTGTAAAAGAATGTGTTTTCAGTCCCAGTTTTCATTAATTTTATAAACATTCAGTTTCTCCTTATAGTTTAAACCTTGTATTTCATTTGATAGGACAAATCTCTCCTACTATTTCTAATTCTGCAATTGTGATGTCGTCTCCCTCCATATATAGGCGGTGATGTCCAGTGACTTTGCTATCTCTAGATTCAAGTTCCTGAGAAAGCTCATTTTGGTTCACGGCCATTGGTGTTACGCTCGTTTGGCTAACATGATCCTCTATTTCTTCTACAAGAATGTGGTGAGTAAAACACATTTACACAGTTCCTCATGCAGCCTTATCTTATGAATCAGTACGGTCCTGACTTGTTCCTCTTCTTTTCTCTTTTCATGTAGATGTACGTGAACCTTTTGTTCTGGTACCAGTTTTTCTGTGGATTTTCAGGCCACACAATGACCAACTCGTGGGTTTTAATCTTCTTTAACCTGCTATTCACCTCCATCCCTCCAATCATATATGGTGTGCTGGACAAAGATGTGTCTGGCGAGACGCTTCTAGATCTGCCAGATCTCTACAAGTCTGGACAAAAGTCACAGGTGGGCATCCCGCACACTCTGTTCTGTTGTGTTGTTGTACATGGTATGAATATAGTGATGGCTTATGTGTATTTATGTGATGCTTGATTTTCAGGCCTATCTTCCGTCAACATTCTGGGTGAACATTGTTGATGCTTTTTACCAAAGCCTAGTGTGTTTCTTCATACCTTACTTTGTAAGTCATTCTAAAGTTCTTCACTTTACTGAGTATCACAATGTTTAATTTTCAGAATAGTGCTCACATTTAACAATTTATTTTGTTTGTTTTTTTTAATGCTATGAAGGCATATGCAGGGTCTGATATTGGGGTATTTTCCTTTGGCTCTCCAATCAACAGCTCCGCTCTCCTCATCATCCTCTTGCATCAACTGGTAGAGAGTCGCACAGTGGTGAGCCAATCACAATATTCAGTGCTAATTTGTTTCTCATCTATTATCTAGGTTTTGTGCCACCCACAGTAAGTCATATTGGCCAGAAATCATATTGGCCTACTTCACAAAACTGTACATTAAAGATCAAATATCACTTGATTGGCTCAAAACAGTGCCTTGCGAAAGTATTCATACCCCTCTTTTTCTCATGCTTGTTATGTTGCAGCCTTAGGTTAAACTGCTTTAAATTACTTTTTTTCCACATCAGTTGACACTCCATACATTATAATGACAAAGCAAAAAACGGATTTGTAACAACATTGCAAATTTAAAAAAAATAAAACACTGAAATAAGTACATTGCATAAGTATTCATACCCTTAACTTTGCACATCAGCATGTGGCAATTATTTGCCGTTCTTCTCCTCACCTCATCACCTCTCAAGCTCTGTCAGGTTGGATGGGGGCAGACACACATTTTCAGGTTTCTCCAGAAATATTTGATTGCGTTGAAGCCCAGGCTCTTCTTGGCCGCTGAAGGACATTCACAGAGTTGCCACTCTTGCTGTGTGCTTAGGGTCATTGTCCATTGACCAGTCTGAGGTGCTGAATGCCCTCAGTCTCTGCCACTGAAAAATAGTCCCACAGCATGAGGCTGCTACCACAAACTTTACTTTTGGGATGCTACTCTGCAGATGAAGAGCAGTGCCTGTTTTCCTCCAAACATGATGCTTGGAATTGAGGTTCATCAGACCAGAGAATCTTGTTTCTCACTGAGTCTGAGGGTCCTTCAGGTGCTTTTTTGCATATTCCAAATGTGTTTTCATGTGTCTTCACTGAGGAAAGGATTGAGTTTGACCACACCGCCATAAAGACCGGATTGATGGAGTGTTGCAGTGATGTTTGTTCTTCTGTAAGTTTCTTCCAACTGAATATATGATCATGAAGCTCAACTAGAGTGACCATCAGCTTCTTGGTCACCAGTATAACCAAGCCCCTTCTCCATCAGTTGCTCAGTTTGGCCGGGAGGCCAGCTCTAGGAAGACTCCTATTTGTTCCAAGCATCTTCCATCATGGATAATGGAGGCTACATGCTTCTGTGAACCTTCAATGCAGCAGATTTTTTTTCTGAACTCTTCCCCAGATCTTGCCTTGACGCAAGCCTGTTTCTGAGCTCTACAGGCAGTTATTTTGACCTCAGGGCTTGATTTTTGCACTGATATGCATTTTCAGCTTATAAACCTTTTCTGAGAAGTGTGTGCCTTTCCAAATTTCAAGTGTTCCAGAAAAGGGTATGAATACTTTTACAATGGAATCATTTCAGTTTTTTATTTCTAATAAATTTGCTAAGTTGTTACAAACCTGTTTTGTGCTTTCATTATGGAGTATTGAGAGTAGATTGATGTGGGAAGAAAATGTATTTAAAGCAGTATAACATAAGGCTGCAACATAACAAAACGTGAAAAAAATGAAAGGGTATGAATACTTCCGCAAGGAACTCATTTAGTCGTTTAGTATCTTGCAGAAAACATCACAGTAACAACAGTATTGAATTAATCTCTTCACACAATTTGTGCTCCATATCTATATATTTAATGTCTTTATGGGTGACTGTCTTTGTTAGTGACTGATCTTCTACTAATGCTGGTCTGTGATTTATTTATGTTTTTTTTTTCAGACATGGATTCATACTGCATTGCTGCTCTTCAGCGTCTTTTTCTACTATGTCTTTGTCCTGTTGTTCAGCATTACGTGTGTGACGTGCAATTCTCCTACAAACCCCTACGGCATTGAGACAAAAATGATGTCTGAGGCGATCTACTATTTTGTATGTGGACTTACCACAGTCCTGGCCCTGCTACCTAGGTATTACACACACACACACACACACACACACATCTGTATCAGCACATACCAGTAACACTGCCTACCTTTACATGTGCACCAATAATGGGATTATCATTAAATGTTTACATGTCACAAGCAAACCTCTTCACTCCAGTTTACATGCAATTTTCATTATTCTGATTATTCGCAAAGACATGGTTATTTCACAGCCATTATTCACATAACCCACAGCATGATCAAATGAAAACATGTATACAGATGTACTGGAAGGTTATTCTGTGCTGTGATGAACATTGCGGTGCCGCTGTGTTTTTTTTTTTTAAATCTTCTACAGTCTAATGCGATTGTGGTTACAAGAATTATGAGCTTGAAGTATTATATTTACATGAGGTGTAAAGTTTAATTGCGCTAATCCCATTATAATTGCATTATGAGGGTGACATGTTAAAGGCTGGATTGACTCTTTTGGTCTACAAATCTGGACGAAAGCCATTTAAGGCTTAGGACAGACTTCCAACATAAAGATTCCTTCTGAGATACCTTTTGTCCTGTTTCTAAGGCAGTGTTCAATATATTCTTCTCAGTGAAGGCAAGAACTTGCATGGCCAAAAGTTTACAGCATGATTTAAGCTAAAGAAGTGATATTAATTACACCATTATGTGAGAACTGTTATTGAAATGCAATCTTGACAAACTAGTTCTTAGTTGTTTCCCAAAGGATCTGTACTTGTATGCCTTTCACCTGCATAAAAAATAGATGCCTGTGGGTGTTACCACGATGGCTGGTAAAATAGACTTTGGCCAAACTTTATTAGAATCAGTCACTCATGGTTTTATCTCATCTTAAAGGCAGTTCATGGTGGTACAATGTAATTAACTCTGGGTTCTTTATGTGTCACAGGATCCTGTTTCGTGTCTTTTGTAACACCATCTGTCCATCTGACCTGGTGAGAGCGCAGAAAATGGAGAGACTCTCAGCACAAGACTATTACATGAGTTTACAGCAGTGGAAGGAGAACAAAGCTGCTCAAAGACTGTCCTCCAGACACATCCCTCAGAACCTCAGTGTGAATGCTGACGTGCCCTATTTAACAGACTGCAACGCAGAAGCAGGCGCTGTCCTCTCCTGAGCAATAAGGAAGCTGCCCTTGATCATATAAACACGGTCATTAATTCAAATTGTGACTGTATATTCTTGCACTTTAATGATAGGCAAATACTCTGACAAGTCAAATGTCAGGTCCAAGATTTTTCTGCCCAATAAGTGTTTTCGCAGCGATGTGTAGTACCTGGGCTCTCTATACCGCTCTGTGTTGAGCTTACAGATGAACTACTTCGCAAACTCTTTCCAGTCTAGTGATTGCGGAGTAGTCTTGGAGTCTGGCTTTTGTAGACAAAGATATGCAGAGAATTGTTTACATTTCACAAGGCTGTGCCTTTGACATTTTTAATTACATATTCACTCCAGCAAGAACCTCAAAGTTGTGAGGAAGAATTGTGGGTTAGGACGTGGCAAAATACTGTAGCTACTTTGCCTTTGCTTTAATGCAATACTCCATTTTTTGGTTATTGAGGGTAAAAAATTCAGAACTTCACAACTGCATAGACCATGAGAAAAATGACCTTGCACACTTCCCATAACACTAACATATGCGTAAACTCACACAAATTCCCACAGTCATGTTTCAGATGTTTTATATTCTAGCAAATAACACATGCAAATGACGATCTTCCTCCCTGGTTGAGACTAGGAATAATAAAATTAATTGATTTTTCTGTTAATCTCTTAATAATTAGGAGACACATGATATCTGATCATGGAGAACTTTATTACCATGAGGCCTTTACATTAAGTGAACTTTCCCTGCTCAGGAATAAAATGAGATGAACTTAAACAGGAGCTAATGTATTTGTGACCCGAGGTCTTTGATGTCCATTTGTGTGTTCAGTCTGACAGTGAACATGCCGAAGGCATGTATTACAAATGGATAAGTCCAGTATTTTATGATAAGTGCTAGATTGCTTTTTATATTTCAATACAATTTTATTTTTATTGCAAAAGTGAATGTTTGAATTTTGAAAATGTGAATTGATAATCCATAATGATCATCTAAGATGATTTCGAGTCATTGACTAGAAAACATTATTTATCACTGTATATTTCATGTGAGCCATTTGTAGTATTTGTAAAATTTGCAATAAAACACTTAAAACTTTAAAACTTGACTACTTCTTGATTATGAACATATACACAACAGCTACCCTAGCCTATGTGTTTTTGTAAAGCACTTGTTTTGAATGATAAAGAATTAGCTTTAAAATCCTATTTTGGGCAGTAGGCCTAAAATATAAACAACAGCGCAAAGATGTCCAGACTGCCCATTAAAAGTCTTTATAAACCACTGTAGTTGTATAACAACTAACAGATGATAATAAAACACATGCTTGCTTTATTTTCCACACTTTCTCATTTTCTTGTTTTACCTGGAGAGTTAAATGTAAAATTTAAGAAAAGTCACCCATGGTCAGTTTAGCTACTGTCAGCAGTCATTCTGAGTCACGAGATGGCACAGAAGTGTTTTAACAACTTATTTGCAATAAAACATCCAGACATATGACATAGGTAGATTTTAACATCACATTTCTAACCACTGAAGAGCAAGATCTTCCAATCATTCTTAGAGTCTCTCTTGTTTTTGCTCTTGAAAGTCTTGAATAAGGCAAGAAGTCATTGCATATGGACTATGCTGATTTATATGATTCCTGTCACCACGTTTTAGACAATCAACTTTTTTACCTACAGCTTTTAAAGAAATTTTTCAAAGCTGAAAATTATTGTTTACATTTAAAGCTTTTTCAAAAATTTGAAATTTTTTTAAAGCTGAAAATTTGAAAATTATTGTTTAGAAGTTGCATTTAAAGTTCTCTCGGTTCAAAAACTGTCTGAATGGGCAGAACACTTGCATAAGAGCGTTGTAATGACAGAGATGCTTTTATAAGGTGTTTTTATATTGTATGTAAAAATGTGCTGTGGTCAAGAGATGGCAGCATTGCATTTCTGAGACCTTCCTCTTGGAATAAACAAGTGTTATTACTAGTATATTACTATATTAGTATATTACCATACTGTAGACTCCTTACGAACCATGGTTAATTACATGATTATTATTTTATGGTTATAATTATATGGTTAATATATTAACCATGGTTATTATTATACAGTAGTAAAAGTGTAGCGACCATGTTTTTTTTTTGTTTTTGTTTTTTACAAATTGTATACCATGGTTTAAGTATAGTAACCATGTTTGTTTGTTTTATCTGAAGTAAAACCATGGTTAATTTTCGTAAGGGTTCAGTGTAAATCATTAAGCCTACTGAAGCACGGAATCGTTTGTTAAGGTAAAATAGTCCCTGCAGGCAGAAAACGAGTAAACTAAACTTTTTTCCATATCCATATTTTATTTACCTACAAACCTGCATACTGCATCCTTTTAAATTATTTCTTGTATTCTGAGTAGGTCTAAATACAGTTAGTGTGCATTTAATGTCTTCAGTAAGGTGCGCATCTCTTAGGTTTTCACAATAAATCTGAATCGGCTCCGTGACGACTGAAGTTATGTTCCTCACTTGTAAGTAACTTTGGATAAAAGCGTCTGCTGCGACGAGAAACACTGGTTCAGCGTTGCACATGTCAGATAGTACGTCCTCTAGCGGAAGAATACAGTATACCTTGTTGCACATGTCGGATAGTACGTCCTCCAGCGGAAGAATACAGTATACCTTGTTGCACATGTCAGATAGTACGTCCTCCAGCGGAAGAATACACTACCTCTATGCTTAATGAAATGACGGTTTAATGACATTTTGTGTTTTTACACTATTATGTCCCTAATATGCTGTAACAGTATTATGTTGTGGCTATATTGACTAAAATTATGACCTAATTATTTCTTGTTATGTGACGTGTCAAATTTTGCAGCGTCGTTCGCGTGTGTTGGAGCTGGTTTAAAAGTGATCAGTCTTGAATGAAAACAAGTGCAAATCAGCGTATTATGGTTCCCTAAATTATAAGGACGTAAATCTGTGGGCGGATCTATGTGACTTCCCTGTGCTCTCGCTTTCGATTGAAACGTAATTAGCAGCTGTACGTACGCAACCGTTTCACTTCGACCTGAACTGACTTTAGTGCTGACTGACAGCGACCGCGATCCGCTACACACTCAAATTTGTTTCAGTCGCTGCAGATCAAACCATGAGTGTGAGCTCAACACGGAGCAGCGGGGAAGAAATGGACGAGCTGGAGTCAGTTAGGTGAGTTGAACCAAACCTCAGTTTTAATGATGTATTTGTATCTTTCTAAACGCATCTTCACCCCTCATAAAATAATAATATCCTATACCGGACAGTAAGCTCAGTTTACCATACACTCTTTTATTTTAATAGCTCCCCTGAAAGAAGTGTGTGTTAATCTCAGATCCTCTTTTATGTTTCTTCGTCTAAATTTGTTTCTGTGAAAGTATTTGATCAGATGTTTGTACAGTGTTATGCACAAATGTGAGAATGGGAACAAATAAAAAAGAAAAAGAAAAAAAGGTTTATGAAGAGAAAACTCTTGTCTGGTGCCTTTGTTTATTTAACTTGTAGCTACACCTGTTTAAATGAATAGTGGCTGAAGAATGAGGAAATACTAATATCGTTTTACTCATCTGTAGTGAATGAAAGGATTGACGAAAACAAATGGCTCATGTTGTAAAATGCAAAACTTTTTTTTTTCAGTGTACATTTTAATGTTATAGTCATTAAAGGCTTTTTACAAAAAGAAGCCTGTTTTAGGATCATTAATTTAGTTTGTTTATATGTGTTTGTATTGTGACAATATTTTTATAACCAGCACATTCACCTCGATTATAATTACAGTCCCATCCACAAATATTGTTAGATTGTGTACATATTAACAATTTAAATAGCTTATTTTATATGTTTATTTATTTTGCATTAGAGTAAGATTTACCCCAAAACTATGCTAAGGACATTACTTGATACCTAGGCATAATGAGGGACAAACACGGCATATCAATACCAGCATACTGGAACAACAGCAAATATGTCACTACATTGCGTAATTAAACAGCACAATACAGCCTGCAGGTTATTTCGTTGAGGTCACTGTTTTGTAATATCAGTCTATTAACAGTGAAGCGTAGTGCTGTGTGCAACTTGAAATACATGACAGTCCTAGATGGGTTTCCATTTAAAGGGGTCATCGGATGTTAAGTTCACTTTTACATGTTATTTGAACATTAATGTGTGTTGGCAGTGTATGTACAAATCTACCCTATAATGATAAAAATCCATGCAGTGGTTTTTAATTAATCTGTAATAATAATATCCCCTTTTTCAAATCGAGCCATTCTCAGATGCCTGTCGTTGTGGCGTCACACAAACAGAGGCCGTTCCCATGATAGTTGATTGACATGAGTGTCTTACCTCAGATCAGCTGTAACAGTCCAAGCTCCATGTTTTGATGCCGGTGCAGGGATGTAAGTTAGACAAGAATTGAGTGATTGAGGTGTTGTGTTGCTGGATGTAGTAATGAACGTAGTGGTCGAAGATGCAGTGGATTACATTTGTTTGTGAAGGGAATGCGCTTCCTGATCTACATAAATGCATCTATGTTCGCACGAATCATAGTGAGTATAAGGTTTTTTTATGAATCTTTGCGATCGCCTTTCCTAATAACGTGCTAATTAGCAAGTTTAGCGGCTAAACGCGGCTAAAGTAAACAGGCTAGTCAATCCACAGAGAGAAGAGGGGGCGGGGTGAGCAGAGCTCATTTGCGTTTAAAGGAACAACCCCTTAGAATGAGATGATTTTTGCAGAGCTGATTTTGGCAAGTTAAAAAGGGTGGTGTTTTACACAACCATTGAGAATTTTTACTCAAAGTATATTATAGACTTTTCATTAAGACCCTAAAGAATCACATCAATTTGTGGAAAATGGGCATCCGATGACCCCTTTGAGTAAAATATGCACATGACATATTGCTGTGATAATGCAGTAATGCATTATTCTTGTTTTAAAGGGGTCATCGGATGCCCATTTTCCACACGTTGATATGATTCTTTAGGGTCTTAATGAAAAGTCTCTAATATACTTTGATTAAAAATTCTCAATGGTTTTGTAAAACAACACCCTTTTTACCTTGCTAAAATGAGCTCTGCAAAAATCATCTCATTCTAAGGGGTTGTTCCTTTAAACGCAAATGAGCTCTGCTCACTCCGCCCCTCTCGTCTCTGTGGAAAGACGATCTTGTTTACATTAGCTGCATTTAGCCGCTAAACTTCCTAACTACCACGTTATAAGGAAAGGCGATCGCAAAGATTCATAAAAAAATGCTTATACTCACTTCTGCTGTAAGAGCAGCTGGATCATGAATGAGTCGTGCGAACATAGATGGATATATGTAGATCGGGAGTCGCATTCCCTTTACAAACAAACGTAATCTACTGCATCTTCAGCGGCTCAGATGTCCGGAGTAAATGACGACCACTATGTTCATTATTACATCCAGAAACACAACACCTCAATTGCTCAATCTGAGATATTCTTGTCTAACTTACATCCCTGCTCTGGCATCAAAACATGGAAAGTTACTGGACTGTGACAGCTGGTCTGAGGTAAAAGCTCATGTCAATCAACTATTGTGGGAATGGTTCGATTTGAAAAAGGGGATATTATTTTTCCAGATTAATTAAAAACCCCTGCATGGATTTTTATCATTATAGGGTAGATTTGTACATACACTGACAACACACATTAATGTTCAAACAACATGAAAAAGTGAGCTTAGCATCCGATGTCCCCTTTAAGAGAAGTCACTCCTGAGCATCAATATAGCTATAATACACATATGCATTGTGTTGCCCATTTCCAAAAAAGCTGTCTGGTAACTGTGTGTGGATGTTGACAGTCAATAGTATATATCAACATACAACTTGGCTTTGTGTTCAAGTGACCCATTCTGCTTCTGTCTGTAGCTGGTATCATTATGATTTGTCCCGGCATGCAGCTGAAGCTCTTCTCCTTTCGAATGGGGTCGATGGGAATTTTTTACTCAGAAACAGCAACAAAGGACCTGACTGCTTCGCGTTGTCTGTCCGGTAAGAAATGTCCACTTCAGACAAAAGTTTATAAGTACTTGCGGTCCTGAATCACTTTGACATTAAAGTGCAGTATGCTCTGACACAAACAAATATAAATATGAATATACAAAACATCAAACTTTTCATAGTTCTGTAGATTTGCAAGTTGGCCTGTCTTGTTTTTGTTTTTTTCGTTTTCTCATTTTCTTTTCTTTTTTTTTCCTATTTTTAAAATGTATCATTCTAATACTGATTTGGTGCTCAAGAAGCATGTCTTATTGTTATCAATGTTGAAAACAGTTCATAGAATTCAAACTGTTGAAAACAGTCATATATGTTTTTCAGGATTCTTTGGAGAATAGAAAGTTAAAAAGAACAGTATTTATTTAAAATAGAAATGTTTGACATTGTAAATTACTTTACTGTCACTTTTGATTAATTTATTCTATCCTTGCTGAATAAAAGTATTTAAAAAAATCTTAAAAGATCTTACTGACCCCAAATATTTAATGGTAGTGTATATATACAGTATATGGCCTGTTCTACAGAATTGATGCAAAGTCAAGAGTTGGAAACATCTTGAAAAAAAATTTTTTTCCACAGACTTTGTATGTATGCAAATTGTATAACATCCAAGGTACACGTTTCAAGTAATTGTGCAGTTAATTATCATACTGTATTTTCAGAAAGTTTTGGAATATTTGTCCTCTCCCCAAATTTGGCACTACCAAAACACAGTAATATATAATTTAATTAGAAGGGTTATATTGACTTGTTATAACTGTGCTTACATCTACTTTGTAAATATATTTCTTGCTATTTTATAAAAAAGTTTTCCGATAACAGTTACAATTTTAACAATATTTCAAGTGTACTTTATGAGATTTGTTGTATTTTGAATCCAGTCTTACTTTGTAAAAGGCAAAAAGTTGATCATACTGATTTCAAAGTTAAGGATTCATTAGTTTAAATACACACTGAACCAAACACTACCATCACATCTTAGTTGATAATTCAGTATACTTTGTTTTTGACAAAACATCCCATGTTTCAGTCGTGACTGCACATTTTCAGTAGTGACAGTAATTTTTGATAGCAGCCACATCATACTAAAACCACCATACTAAAACAAGCACAGTTTTAGCACAGTTATGCAATTTTTTAGTTTTAGTATGTTTATTTCTCCCAAATAAAGTTTTACGTGTTCCCTTTTGTCACTACCAAAACAATAATGACGTCTCTGTTGTGACTGTTTCGGTAGTGACAATTTTAGATACTTTTGAGCCCAGCCCAAAGATGTTTATCAGCACTTGGTTAGCTAGCACAGTTCTGAACAGTTGTACACTTATAAAAACTAAATGTTATGGAATAACACCCAAAAGAACAAATATATCACTACCGAAACTTCACCAAATGTTTTGTCGTGACTGTTTCAGCAGTGACAATCAGTTTAGAACCCTGATAGGACATGTACATCTTGAAGACATCTATTTGACGTCTCTTAATCAGATGTTAATGATTTAGAATGTATGCAAAACTAACTTCTTACAGATGTCTTTCAGATGTTTGTACATAGCAGATGCTTTACAGATCAAGTGATCTTTAACAGACATCTTGCAGATGTACGTGTGCTATCTGGAATACTTTTGAACCTAGCTCAGAGATGTTAATCAGCACATGGTTAGCTAGCACTGTTCTGAACAGTTGTACACACGTAAATGCTAAATGTTATGGAATAACTCCCAAAAAAAATGTGTGCTTAACTGCAGAAAAAAGGTGTTTGGTAGTGACATTCCTTAAAGTTACACTCAGACTTTTGAACACATTTACCTAAAAATGAGACCTTTCTACTCGACAGCTACTTTATCTGTACAAAAGAGTGACACATGAATATTTCCTGATCATAAATGTAGGGGTGTAGTTAAAACATACACTGTTTCAGTAGTGACATGAAAATGCAGGACACATTTTTTACGTAAAGAAAATAGAAAGTAAAAAAACATTTTTGAACACTTTAAAAAATATATATAATAATAAAAAAAATTCCAAAAACAACAATAAAATAAAATGCAAAAATTATTTCAAATTCTTCACAAGTTGAAATTTAGGGGTTAGGGTTTGGGACAGCCACCCCCCCAATTAAAAGTACCCAATAAATGATGATTTTATATATATTAAGCTTACAGATATTTTAAATATTATTGTGCATTTTAATAGATAATAGAAGGATCTTAGTAAACATCTAAGATTTGAATACTTAAATGCTTTTAAATGAGTTTTTTGGTTGTGGGCATCAGTTTGCACCAATTCTGTAGAATGGTCCATATACATATCTAATATCCTCAGTGAATGTATCTGACTTTTGTTATTTGGAACAATACAGACACTCACTATTGCTGAAATGAGCTTTTTTCCTCTGACCTTTTAAGTAACCAAGTTAAAAAGCCAAATGATGAACTAATATGACTTTTGTTAGTCCTTTTATTTTTCCATTTCTCTTATTTTCGGTGGTTCTTGAGATTGCTTGAAGTTTTCAGTTCCCCTTTTCAATGTATCAGCTGTAAACTTTTGTCTTGTGTCTTTAAAGTAAAGCCACTATACTCCTACTAAAATATATAAATAAGATACTGATTCACATAAGCCATGAAGCAGGAACCTGCCCGGTTACTGTGACTCTGACAGATGCTTAAACGCCTGTTTATTTGGCACCTCGTTTACAGTGTGTGACCTTGTAGAAATAATTTTCTCCCTATTTCAACAAGCTTTTATACACCAGTTCTATAAACAAGTTAACACTGAACATGCTGAGATTTCAGACACTTCCTCACTTGCTTTTTCATCTCCGAACATTTTTAGAGCGAAGGATTCAGTGAAACACTTTCATGTCCGACGGCAGTTTGGCAAATATTCCTTTGGCTTCAATGAATTCCCTTCCCTTCAGGATTTTTGCAGTCACCTTGCCAATCAGCCTCTGCTAGGCAGTGAAACAGGTTGGCTGTGCACTTTTAATTTACACTTCACGAACAGCTTTTCAGCATTTCTCTGGCACAGTGACCTTATTTCCTGTTTCACTCTTGTAACCAAGGAAACCTGATAGTGCTGCGGTTCCCATACCCACGGCAGGTGGAGGAACCATCCATTTATGAGACGGTGTGTGTGCATACGGCCATGCAGACAGGCCGGCATGAAAACGATCTAGTGCCTAATGCTCCAGCAGTAAGTCCACACACACATATACTACATTTGAAACAGTAATGTGGCTTGTAAAGAGCGAAGTCTAAAATATTTTTATGTTGTCAACAGCTTGGCACTAAAGAGGGCTATCTGGTTAAACAAGGAGCAATCATCAAGGTATGGTTACACAGGTTACTATATAAATATAGTAAGTGCAAATGCCAGTTTCATGGTAATAAGGTAAACTGTAAATTGGTTAAACTGGTTCTAGAGCAAACCTAGACCTAGTTTTGTTGGCTGATGGTTTCCTTTTTATTTATTTTCTTGGCAGAACTGGAAGCAGAGATGGTTCACACTGAATAGATATGAACTTAAATATTTTAAGGATAAAATGGTAGGTCTGTGGATTTTGTATAGAAGATTTATAATTATGTAAGTATTAAAGTTGATTGTTTATCTCACAGAAAACTCTCCTCAGTTTGTAGATCCAATACGAACCCTGAATCTGACGGAGTGTTCTGCTGTCCAGTTTGATTACAGTCAGGAGAGGGTTAACTGCTTCTGGTGAGAGGTTTATAATATGGTCATAATTCATGATCATTTAAGACCACAAGGGAAACCTACATTAGGTTTTTCTAATGTTGGTTTCCATTGTGGTTAATGTAGCTTTTCCATTGCATGTTTTTCTTTCCTTTTTTATTTTTGGCAACATTTAAGAAAGAAGTTCTCTTCTTAAACAAAAGTTTACAAATATTTTACTTACCCTCTTGTCATCCAAGATGTTCATGTCTTTCTTTCTTCAGTCAATGTTCTCCGTATAGTGGACTTCAATGGTGCCCCCAAGCTTGAACTTTCAAAATGCAGTTTAAATGCAGCTTTAAATGGCTCTAAATGATCTCAGCCGAGGAAGAAGTATCTTATCTAGAAAAAAAGATTGGTCATTTTCGAAATAAATTTACACTTTTTAATTTCAAACGCTCGTCTTGTCTAAGTCTTTCTGAATTCTGTTTTTTTCCCAGTTCAGTACAGTCAATACAGTTAGGGTATGTTGAAAAACTCCCATCTCGTTTAGATCAAGTGGCCTTTAAAAAAAGGTAAAACAGCGATGTAGGACGATTTTGACGTTGAAGAAATAAAAGTTTTTTGACATTCCCTAACTGTATTGACCCGGACAAGACAAACATTTGAGGTTAAAAAGTATGTAAATTGTCAATTTGTTTCAAAATGATTGATCGTTTTGCTAGATAAGACCTTTCTTCCTCGGATGGGATCATTTAGAGCCATTTGAAGCTGCATTTAAACTGCATTTTGGAAGTTCAAACTTGGGGGCACCATTGAAGTTCACTATATGGAGAAAAATTCTGGAATGTTTTCCTCAAGAAACATAATTTCTTATTGACTGAAGAAAGAAAGACATGAACATCTTGGATGACAAGGGGGTGAGTAAATTATCTGTAAATTTTTGTTCTGGAAGTGAACTTCTTTAGGAATATCAACTTTCTTTAAATTGAAACTTGAATTACAGTTACATTACATTAATACTTTATCCTGTTTGCTGCAGTGTCATTTTAGTATCACTGATATAGAGTTGTAGTTTTTGTTAACATTTTCAATTAGAATTTTAAAAAATATTGTCTTTTTTATTTTATATTTAAAGTTTTAGTAATTTTGTTTTTGTCAGACATTTTATTATTTCTTTAAAATATGTCTATATTGTTTTTTATCACGTTTTTATTCTAGTTTTGGCGTTTTAGTACTAAATGAAAATAAAATGTTTAGTTTTATATTTTGTATTTCAAGTAGTGCTGTCAAAGATTCATTGTGATTAATCACATCCAATATAAAAGGTTTTGTTTACATAATATATTTGTGTAAACTGTGTATATTTATTATGTCAATATAAATACTTGCACATGCATGTAGATATTTAACAAAAATGTATGTTTATATATTGAAAATATTTATATATAATATAAATTATGTAAATATAAATATAAACATAGAAATATATGGAAAAAATGTCAAAATATATACTATATGTGTATTTATATACACATAATAAATATACACAGTTTACACATATATCATGTAAACAAACTTTTATTTTAGATTCTATTAATTGTGATTAATCATTTGACAGCACTAATTTCAAGTAATTACTTTTTACATGTTATTTTTAGTCAACAATAATAACCGTGGTTTTCTGAGGTAACTCAAATTCAGAAATGTAATCAACAGGCTAGTTTCGAATTGCATATGTTCTTTGTTGGGAAGGTTACTTAGGAAATGTAATAGGTTACAGATTACAAGTTACCATATTTAAAATGAATAAGTAGTGTAACTATTTCAGTTACTTGTTTCAGTTAATGTAACTGATTACATTTGATTACTTTTCTAATGAATCTTTACAACTGTTAATCAGTTTGAAACATTTAAAATAGGCAGTAGTACTCAACAATGATTACTGTCAGACTTTCCAAATTCTTCATCACTTGAATTAAGATAATAATTATTTAATTTTAAAGCACAGCTACCACAAAATCAGACTTTTCTGATTCTGAATCAGACCTCTTTTTACTTTGAGATCATTCTGAGGTTAAAAACTCCTGAAACATTGGCGTCTCATATTTTAGAGCAGTCAATTCAATTTAGGAACGAAATAAATTAAATTGTGGGTGTGTGTGAAAACATTCAGATTTTCATAAATAACTATAATTTAATTACAAATTTTTCTCTCAGTAACTAACGGATTACAGTTACATAACTCTATTACATGTAACTAGTTACTCCACCACACTGCATATGTTTTATATGAAAAGGGCGACTACCGTTAAATACAGTTAAACTTGTTCATAAATAGAGATGCATAAAATGGTAAACTGTTTCATTTAATTGCAAAAGCAAAGTTTTTAAAAGATAAATAAATAAGACCCCATTCGGTTGTGCTAGACTAGATATCCTGTCTGTTTATACATCTGAAACTTCTGCAATTGGCCAACCGTCAAATTACTGACTATTTTTGGCAACTGAAAACAAGCTGGTCTATCTGCAGCATTTAAGTGGCTGACAGCGTACAGTTCCTGTACTCACTAAATCAGCATTACAGACAGTCTGTAAAGCAAAAATCGAAATTCACGCTGTCTGTGTACAGACTAAGAAGTAATAATAGGAAGTAATAACAATTGTATAACAAAATCCTAATATGTGACTCTTGTTCACAAAACCAGTCATAAGGTTCAGTTTTTCAAAATTGAGATTTATACATCATGTGAAAGCTGAATAAATAAGCTTTCCATTGATGTATGGTTTGTTAGGATACGACAATATTTGGTCGAGATACCACTATTTTAAAACCTGGAATCTGAGGGTGTAAACAAATCAAAATATTGAGAAAATACCTTTAAAGTTGTCCAAATAAAGTTCTTAACAAAGTATATTACTAATCAAAAATTAAGTTTTCATATATTTACAGTAGGAA